>NC_054383.1:39784572-40137072 GCF_017654675.1 Xenopus laevis | reverse complement strand
CCAATCGGGCAGATTTATTAAGGGTCAAATAGTAAATTCGAATTTGAACTTTCGAATTGTATTTTTGGTCAAAACTCTCAAATTCGAATTGGGAATAATCCAAACTTGATTAGAATTCGAAAATCGAGATCTATCAAACATTGACCATTGGAACAATTCGAATTTTACTATTCCCCACCTAAAACCTGACGAGTTCATGTAGAAATCAATCCAGTGACCCATTTGAAAATGTTAATAGCCTTCCTACCATTCAAGGTTTTTCGGAGAAAAAAAACTAATTCGAGTTAAGTTAAATTTGAATTTGATTTGAGTTTTTTAGTCGGTACTATTTATTCGAGTTTTAGACGTTCACATTTTTTCTTAAATAACCTCCCATTCGAATTTCGAGTGTATTCGAATTGATTAGAGTAAAAAAAATTTACATGAATTCGAAATTCAACCTTTAATAAATCTGCCCCATAATATACTGTTAGCGTGCACTGGTAAAAGCTATGTGTTTGCTTCAGAAAGACTACTATAGTTTATACAAACAAGCTACTATATAGCCATAGGGGCAGCCATTCAAGCTGGAAAAAGGTGCAGGTTACATAGCAGATAACAGATAAGCCCTGCCCAATACAATGGTGTTTTATTTGTTACCTGCTATGTAACCTGTACCTTTTTCCAGCTTGTTTATATAAACTATAGTAGTCTTTCTGAAGCAAACATGCCAGTGTTACCTGTGCAGAACAACAGTACGTTATATTTTAATTACTTTCATTCCATTTTTGGAAATTACTGTTACTTTAAGCTCCTGAGTTTTTAACTGCAGCACATGTGTGTAGGTCTCTATTACGGTGTGATCAGCTTGATCTTATTTTAACTAATTACAGAATTAGGATATTTACAAGGTACAGCAACCTAAAACCAGACTATCGGAACATTCACAATTAAAAACTTGACAGTGCCCGATATGAGACGAACAGCAACACAAAAGTGTGATATGCATTTGAATATGAAACTCAACAATATAATATACATTTGCTAAGTGCTTCATTGTGTTTTTTTGGGGGGTTACAAACCCATGAGGTTGTCTGGGAAATATTCATTAAAAAGAAAACCTTAGGGAGAGAAAACACGCTTTGGGCCCTAATGAGCTCTGTTGCACAGACAGGGGAATGATAAAAGCAATACTGGGGAGAATGTTATCTCGCAAAAAAAGGGGCACGCAAACAAAAAAGAATTAAAGTGGATGTATTCCTTCCCAAAAAATGGACTATTTTGCATATCCCAGCTCTCCAAAGTAGCCATCACAAAAACCCAACTACAGATGCAGGAGGATTAGGGGGTGGCAAAGAAATGACAGGGGCAAAGACAAAATTCTAAATGATGAGCGATCAGAAATAAGGAGGACAGTACAAAGGGCAACATTAGGGCTGCACCAAATCCAGGATTCAGTGCAGGATCTGGCCAAATTGTTAGGGTTGAATACAATTTGGTGGAACACAAAGTCATGTGATTAAAGTTCTTAACAACTGACTACATTAGTTTTATTTTGTTCATAGCTGATGCAGTTTTTATCTTTTTTTTATCTTTATCTGAATACAAAAGCAAGGATACACATTTAGTTTGGTATTCAGACAAACTTGGGAAGTATTTGGCATTTGGTCGAAATCCAAAAATTGTGGCTATTGCGCATCCCTAGGATAAAGCAAGTAGACACCGGTAGTGGGGGAAAACACATAAAACAGCAGAAGATGAAGAGTATGGTAAAAGGGGAGCAGAAATGGGGACTCCTGCACAATCTAACTGAGGCTGAAACCGAGTTCATCTAGCTGCATCTAGGTTTTTGATACTAGCAGCAGAGTATACGTGCTATTGTCATATACGATAGTTAGGGCAGGGCTATTGCACGCCAGCTGTTGAACTGCAAATAGTGGGTAGTGTAGCCTTTAACAATAAAACAAATCAGTTAAAAGGAAAATACCAGAAAAGCTGAACTGCAAGCAGTTTTAGAACAGGAAACAATTTTCATTAGGCCTTTATGTAAGGCCTAATGAAATTGTAAAATATTATAACAGCTATTATTTAAATGAATGGCTCAACAAATGTTTTAGCCATATCTGGGACAGAGCAAGTACAAGGCATGATATAGCTTTCTTAAATATAACTATTATTTTTCTCCAACAAACCCTATACAATTGGAAAATATTAATCATCTGGTGGAATATATTATCATAGCATTCACAAAATGGTATTTATTTAAAACAGCAACGAAACCTAGAAAGTCCATTTATGCCTCTGGCATTCCTTATATAGGAAATATTTAGTATGAGCCCATGTAATACCAGGAATAGCCAACTCCTGCCTTCTCTTATGTGCAGAACATCAGCCCCCAATATTGTTTTACTGAAGGGGGAATCCTTGAAGTTGTTCTTCTGGAGTATTGAAAATTGCCTGTGATTGTGCATGCTAAACTAGCAAGCAAAATCACTTAGTTATTGAGACAACATTATAGTTTACACAAATAGTAATTGCCAACAGTATTAGGCAAAAGGCACAGACCCTGCAGTTGTACCAATAGCTCTCTAAAGTAGGTGGCCCAAACCTAATCTCTCCAGTGAGCCTCCTAACCCACCAGACTTAAATCAGCTGCTCCAAAATTGTAGGAACAAAGTGCCAGACATACACAGAGCAAGAAGGTGTTTTAGTAAAGCACACTTTAAAGCATTTCTTGGACTGCTGGCCTTAAAAAGAAGGAAAAGGTTTTATTGAGCCGTGTATCTTGAACCATCACTAATGGTTTTGGTCTAAACCTCCAAACATGTCTATGTCGAAATAAGCTTGGTCTTGTGGTCCAACAAAATCAGAGTGAGTCATCAGTCAACGACTGGATTTACATTCACTTTAAAGGGATACTGTCATGGGAAAACATGTTTTTTTCCAAACGCATCAGTTAATAGTGCTACTCCGGCAGAATTCTGCACTGAAATCCATTCCTCAAAAGAGCAAACAGATTTTTTTATATTCAATTTTGAAATCTGACATGGGGCTAGACATTTTGTCAATTTCCCAGCTGCCCCCAGTCATGTGACTTGTGCCTGCACTTTAGGAGAGAAATGCTTTCTGGCAGGCTGCTGTTTTTCCTTCTCAATGTAACTGAATGTGTCTCAGTGGGACATGGGTTTTTACTATTGAGTGTTATTCTTAGATCTACCAGGCAGCTGTTATCTTGTGTTAGGGAGCTGCTATCTGGTTACCTGTCATTGTTAGAAAAGTTTGCTTTGCTCTCACAATTCTCTTCTCTGCTTTCTCTACTTATACAATTAAAACAGTAGTCCAGCCAACAGTCTGACTCCCACAATGCCTTACATGTTCTGTAATTAACAGAACTGAGAAACAGAATAACAGAAGTGCGTAAAGGATTGTGGGGATTGTGGGGACTGGAGTCTTGATTTCAGCTACATTGGTTCTGGTTATCTGGATAACTTAGAAGAGATTGGCAAAGGACATATAAACTGTTTTCAGTTACAAATAAACTGTTTCATAATGCATAACAGAAAGTTGCTTAGATTTACATTTTCTACTATTATGCAAAAAATGTGTTTGGGTGGACACCCCTTTCAATGTGCACAGCATTCAAAACAATTGGCTTCCTAAACATTCATAAATGGAAACAACCATATTATAAATATACTTTATTGAATATAACTGTTGAAAGACAACTAATTCAAGCAACAAACACAATCTTCCTATAAGGTATTACTGACACGCAAGTAATGCAGCTGGGCTGAATTTCCAATGCTTGTGTCCCTAGCAAACTACTCTTCCCCACCACACACATACAAGATAAGCTCTGTAACTACCCCTTTCCAATCCTGTTTACAACGACCCCCTCCTACCATAGCACTAGGGACTGTTTCAATCTTTAGTCACCCAATATCTTGTCACCCTAGGCCCGGTTGGCCTCCCAATTTAATACACATTAGATGGCACACTTTAAGTCAATTCAGGGCTTTGCGGTTAGGTTTAGGAGTCTGATGAGGGCTGAATAAAGTACAGAGGGCATACTTTGTTTTACATTTTAGTATCATAGGGCTGCTGTACCAGCTGGCTTCTTTAGCATCCTTCTGACAGTTACACACAACTTCTGTGTTGCAGGTTTATTTTACCTACACTCTACAGATGGGAAGGCAAATGGTCATATTGCACATCCAACAGACTAATTTAACCTATGTAGAATCCTTAAAAGTGATATGTCTTTTGAATAGCATGTCATATAAGGTATTCTGAAAAAAACTGCTGCATGACTGCTTGCTTTTGTTAATAATTAAGGTATTTGGGATAATGTGGGAATAAAAATCTATTATAAAAAGTGCAAAACAACCCCCAAAACATTGTGTTAGTATATCTACAACATAAAATACAGTCGATGATTGGCACCACTCTCTAAAATAAATCACTCAGTCATCTGGCTTTGAAATGCATGTGTACCACTAACCTTATAGATAGACAAAGAGAGAAGACTTTGCACCATTATACAGTACATTGTTTACATTCTTCTGCCAAAAATCTAGTTTCAAATGCACATTTCGATATGTATTCACAAGCACTGAAAGTGTAGAGTATGTTTTGTGGATCACCGATACCAACTCCAACTTACAAATCATTTTGGGCAGCAGAATTTGCATGAATGTAAGAGAACGCAAGGCACTCTATATCCAGATATGTAAGTACAGTACTTAAAAGATCACATTTTTTTTACTTTCCCCTGTAAATGCACAATTATAACTATGCTTGATATGTTTCACCTTTTCTTTTTAAAAATGTGTAACTGACCCTGCATGCACTTTCAGCTTTTCCTAAAACTCCATTGTTCCGTGATTTGTGGTCAAAATATTGGAGTGTGGCCTAGCAGCCCAGGAGCTGTAGTGTCAGGGCCAAAAGAAAACTTGGAAGTAAAAAATTGTTGATTAAATGTATTTGAATAGCAGCAGCAAGGACTATTCATAGGCGCCACAGAGATATCATGAAACTATACCAGCATTTACAAGTATTCCTCTCTGCTGAGCACAATTCAGCAGGAAAATTTAGTATAGTGGCCTCTTTGAGAAGTATTGATTGCATCTTACCTTTTGCACTGTGATCCTCGTGTACTGTATGTAGACTATTTCCTGTACAATACAAATCATTATGGGAGTTACTCAAATATCTTCATTTTTTGTTTGGGGCAAATAACTCTATTTTGCATGCCTTACATCTTCAGAACTATTTCTTATGAATAACACAGATCATATAGAAGGATACAGAATGACCCCCTCCTGTTTGTCAAATGAACATTATTCTACTAGCAGCAGTAGACATTAAAGTTGTTAAGGCCAGAGGTGAAAGGACTTCATATAGAGGTTGCAGGAAAGGTCATTCGCTGAATTGAACCCAATGCTTAAATCTTTGAAACAGAAATTCTCCTGTTCGTTAACTGAGAAAGGGTTACTGCAAATGAATACACAGAAACTATTGGATAGGGAATACAGCACCATTAAAGTGTAGTACTGATGCTGCTTTATGACTGATGGGGACATGAGAAAGCACCATGTTTCAAGTTTTTCAAAGTCTTTGTCAGATTAAATAAGGCACCAGCTGGTTTGAGAACTGAGGTGAGATGTACAAAAGTATTTTCCTTTTTGGTACAAATCCAGTTGGTAGCACCCTTATCACAACTTAAAGTGCAATGACATTGCACTGTGAGGTAACAATTAATGGGCTCTACTGTCTTAATGCCCAGAAGTTTCAAAATTGCTTTATCTAGAAACATGTCATTGTATTATTTCATGACTGAAAAAGTGCTACGGCTAAATTGCGAAAGCCTTTTTCTTCTTGTAACTCTTCATTTTGAATGATGCTGCACAGCTCCTTAAAGAAACCCAATGTCAGTGTATGGACTCATGTAGCCACAGACGCGCTTTGAACACTAGATCTGGTCTTCAGATTTTCAGTACGTTCCCTAATTCGCCTTATTAAATCTGATGTTGCTACAGAACTGTCTCTACTTTGTTTGCTGGCCAAAGATTTATTAGGCTGCGAGTTTGGGTTATCCAAAAGAGTTTCAGACAACCGAGTCTTTCCTAAATCTGTAGCAGAAGTATTCCTTATTGATACAAATGCAGATGAATCCCTCATAGAAATTACAGTGTCATTTGCTGAGACTTCCTTTATTGTATGTTTGGATTCAAGTGAGGCATCCACAGGGTTGTCACCAGCTGAAACTTTATTCAACTTGGCAATGACTGTTGGTACCAAGGTTATAGGATGAATGGGTGTTGGCAGGATTGCTCCTTCCGGGGCCCTGAGTTCCAGCGCTGCATGCTCTGAACTTGGTATCAAACTGGTAGGGGTAATCTTTTTGCCACATGATTCACAACATAGCTTATTGTAGCCTGGTATGGAGCAGTAGCGTGCTAGGACCTCCATCTGGCAAAATATTGATTTGTCTCCTTGGCATGAATCCTCTAAGGGAAGAAATTTAAAAATAAAATAAAAAAGATTTAATTTTGTAAATCATTATCACATGCTTACTCCTTGAAACCCTTGAAACATACAGTACTTTATTTGTAATCAAAGCTGATTGTCCATTTTTACTGGTGTAGCATACCTACACACTTTACCAAATGTATTAGCTCCATAATCCATTAGCAACCTCTGCCAAGGTAATAAAATAGATTCATGTACAGAGATCTGATTGTGTGCATGTCCTGTTCATAAGCTGCTCAGTTTTCCATCACTAAGAATGGATAAGGCTTGCACTCTACTTTGAAGCCATTTGCAGTGGGGTTCCATGGCCTTGATTAGCAACCTAACCATTGGTATTTCCAGTTACTGCTCTATGATGTTTTTGTTTTTCCTGCTACTGGGGCAGCGGGCTACTCTCTCCCACTACCAGGAAGGGGAAGGGCTTGAACCTAAAACAGAAGCTTGCTTTCTCATTGCTTTGATTACTAAGGTACTGTAAATAGGTCTGTAGAGGGAGCTCTTGCTCCAAGAAACTCTGCTATACTCGTCAATAGAGATGAATGCATTGTGAAAACTCCAGTCAGCTATTTTCTTTGGGTCCACAATATGAGACACTATGGTTTTCCAAACAACGTTTTTTATGGTCACAAAAGCAAATTTTCAGTTTAGCACCTGCCATCCTAAAGGTGTTTTATTGAGTCACAGGCAGAGTGCTCCAGTCTTATGTAACTATGGGAGTCTGAGTGAAGGAGAAAAAAACAATGTAGGAAGAAAGCTAGAAATACACAGAATTAGAATTCTTTACCATGTTATCTACATATTATAACAGTGGTGGTGGGAAGGTGAACTTCACTTCACCCCAGAGAAGAATGTTAGAGGGGATTTCATCTTCTCTTTAAACCTATGCAGTGTGATTGTAGGAGGAAGGTTGTGATGATTGAGTTTGGTGGATTAAGGCATGCCAGAGTGGGCCAGGGGAGCTGAGTTGAATGGAGGGCATAATTTGGTGAGCCAAGGTGGTTCATCTTGAATTACTCTGAATAACACTCCCAGTAAATGTTTAACCTTAATTAATATTGGCCCTGGCTGTATGCAGTATTTTACCTGCTATGCCCATGAAATACCAGCCTGATGGCAATCATAGTAAGAAGGATGTTTATTTTCTGGAAAAAAAACAACTTATATTCACTCCGCTTTGGTTACCTAGTTGCTGGAAAAAAAATTGGCTGATTCAATAATTTGAGTCATGGACCTCAACACATGGGATTTCCATTAGCTCCGGTCAGATATTGATCTGGGAGGGTATAGTTTTAGCCCCATGCATAAGCCAGTAGGCTGCCAAATAGTCCAAGACTGCAGCCATTGTCTGTCTGTGTATGGGCACCGTTGCAGACATTCTTTAAAGACTACATAGTGATCTAAACTACTTTGTGTTTAGGACATACATGACAGAACTGGCGGTTGGCAATGTGCACTGTGAGCAAAAAAAGTGGCATTGCACTATGTTTTTTGCCCACAATGCACCTTAGGCACATCTCTTTATGTTGCCAGAAGGGAATGCATCTGGCAGTGCTGTATACTGGAGGAATGTCACTGGTGGAATGTTGGTGTCCTCTGGCATGCTTTTACCTTGGATGACATTCAGGACATGGAGCACCAGGGGATACAAGACTTAACATCCACTCAGGTCAGACATTAAGTGAAGTTATCCCTTGAACCTGTTGACACTGTTTTATCTGTCACAAGGTGCAGAGTGCAGCAAATTGGCAGTGG
Source organism: Xenopus laevis (assembly GCF_017654675.1). Taxonomy (NCBI): domain Eukaryota; kingdom Metazoa; phylum Chordata; class Amphibia; order Anura; family Pipidae; genus Xenopus; species Xenopus laevis. Next base: position 40,128,810 of record NC_054383.1, on the reverse strand, counting down.
AGTAAGTGCTAAGTGTACATGCTCTAATTGGACCCTTTATAGCCTATATTAGAGCATTGAATTTGGCATACCGTACTTTAATCACTGGAGATGAGGCACAAGAGTGACTGATACATCTTTAGGTTTGTCAGGCCATCTCAACAAGAATATGCTTCATGCCATTGCATGCCCATGACAGCACAGTATCGCAACATTCATACAAACTCTTTATTTTCCATGCCACTGCACAATTGCACCTTCAGTCAAAAGAAATCTTTCTTGTTCAGGGTGTTTCAGGCTACTTACTTGTTGAGATCTTGCTGACAGGATTTCTTGGTACACTTTGTCCTAATACCAAGGGCATTTTTGATGTTATGGACTCCATACTTTCTGCATTGGGTGTTAGTCCTGGAGATTTTCCTGAAAATGAACAAGAAATTTAATTTTTTAAAGTGCAGTTGACACCATAAGTATGTATGAAATTAAAAGTAAGGTTTTTTTAGGTATATGGTGCAATTCGTTATCTCAAGTAGCAGGTTAGATAGATGTTGTTAATGTCTTTCTATTTGGTACCTTACAAGCTAAAGAAGAAAATACAATTGTGGGACATCGGCAGGTGGTAGAAATTGTAGCACCAAAGAATTGCAAAAATTAGAGTTGAGAAAAGAAAGGCAAAAGGCAAGTGATGGGAGCTGCAGTCCATCAACCACAGAAAATATAGGGAAGCAAATAGGCATGGTCAATAGCCATGGTAAAAAGGAAAAAAAATAGGAAGATATACAGTAGGAGGAGAGAGAGGACAAATGTATCTATTATTTGGTGCCACAACAATAAAGTTAGTTTTCTAGAATTCCTAAAACCCTGCTCCTTCAAGTCATGTTTAGCATTACCAGAGTTTCTTTGCTGAATATTCTCAAAAATCATAATTTCAATTACATTTCACAAGATAAAATCTAAAGATTATTTTTAGTTTGGAGAGTGACTGTGTGTTTGTGTAAACCTGGAAGTATATCATTGTGTATCTTACCAGTGCAGGCTGCTATCTTGCAAACCTGGATGGTTTCTGGCTTCTCTCCATCACACTGACCAAGGGCATTATCACTAGCTTTGCAAACAACCTGACGCTGTTGAATCCCCTCACCACAACTTGAGGAACACTGTGAAGGCCAACCAGATAACAGAGAAAGAGAGATTATTTTTTCCATTGTTTTGAATGGACAAAAACATTCACAGACAAACTCCTAACACATAGTTGATTCTCTATCAGGTTTGTTATATTTTTCCACTAGGTGCATCCTGTCTTATTTACAATAATAAAAGCAATTTGAAAACAGGGTTGGTAGCTTGGTAGAAAAAAATGTTAATGGAAACTAATGATATTGGAGGTAAATATATTTTAACTGTGAAAAAGAACTGTGAACTGTAGAAAAGGTGAATTGGCAACCATGAAGAATAAGAGAAATGTGGCTTAACTATAAAAAACAAAATAGAAATATGCTTAGGGTTGGAGATATAAATAACTGTAAATTGGGTATCTGTTGTCACATGATTTGAACCTGGGTCAGAGGCAGGCCTATGTAAGCTAGACTTTGACAGGGCAGCGTGGACTAGAGATACCAAGGGGAACGTCATTGTAAGCAAGTTATTTCTTGGTTCATCACTATCAGTCTTACTCAGGGGTGCTTCGCCAATGAGGCGAGTTGAGGCTTTCGTCTCAGGCGGCAACGCCCCACTAGAAACCAGGAGCGGCAAAAATGCCGTTCCTGGTACTTTAAGAGCCAAATTTCTGGTTTTCGTGAACCCCCTCAGGCGCAAAAAGGTAAGCACACGGGGAGGGGGGTGGTAGCAACTGCTGCTGCCTCAGGAGGCGGAGGGGCCAGGATTGCCTCTGGTCTAACTGTACATTAAGTTAATGTGTCTGAACTGATTTGTTGAATTCATTTAAAGGAAGGTCATTTTTCACCAACCTGTGACCAGGCTCCCGTCCTCCATTGTGCTGGACATGGTGTCCGATTACAGGGCCTTCTTGTTTCTGGGCGCTCAGCAGTGCAGTACTTAGTGTGGATGGTCCTGTTTGTGCCATTGTGCAAGTGCTGAATGCACTGCACCAGTCTGGCCTGCACGCCTAGTTTGCCACAAGATTTGCTGCAAGCTCCCCACTCCTCAGTCACCCACCTACAAAAAAACAAAGAAGGGGAAATCCAGATTTAACAATAAAATTGCTTTGTTTTCTAGTTTTAAAGCATAAAGTGGCAGTGGTGTATATGATGTGATACATAAAATCCTAACATTTATTATAAACTTATGATGTTGATGTTGAACTACATATTAATGTTCCATAAATTACAGTACTATTTGTGGCCTCCTACCCGGGCTGAGAGCATTCTTGTTGATTACATCGTCTACGTATTGGTTTTGGCTTTTTGGTGTTGTCACAGAGGTTACGGTGAACCATTCTGTTGTCTCCTTTACGCCGACAGCCATATTTTGTGTACTGAATGCCTAAAAATATATAATTAGGAGATTACTAGCCTTTAGCTAAAAGAAAAAGAAGCAGCTTCTAAAAAAATGTAAAGCACAAGCTCAATGGCTAGCTTCAGCATTTTTCTGTTGTTACTATCACTTACGGTATACCACTGGAACACATCCATTTAAAAAGACAATACATTTAAGAAGTAATTATAAGAAACTCTTACCTCCTCCACATGCCTTGGAGCACTGAGACCAACTTTTCAAAGCCCACTCATAAGAATCCATCTCCTCAAGCAGTACATTATTGTTACCAATCATTGGTAGAAGGTCTTCATGAATAATGTATTTATAGGTCAGGGTAGTTTTTTCTTCTTCCTCCTGTGGTACAACCTGCAGCACAATAATGTGAAATGATAACATGTCATACCAGAGCAGCAATAAAGAATTTTTTGTACCTTTATATATAAATGGGTGCTAGTCTTCATAAAATCAAGGGTAGAAGTGAGTCTCAGGTCTCTGGTACTAATATACCAAGTACTCTAACACAGTTAGCAAATGAAATATAATAAAAAGTTAATTCATGTGCCAGTTAACACTGGGAAATTAGAATGGGTTAAAGCATTAACATATGTGTTAAGTTGACCATGCACTGGGCAGCTTTCACTGTATACAACAGGTTGCAAAACAGCATGAACAGATGAACAATGTACAAGTGCATACATGAAAAAAATTAACTTTTTTTGTAAATTCAGAAATATTAAGTTTATGCAAGGGGCAGAAAAGTGAGTACATTTTGCAACACCAATTATATCAAACAGAAAAGTCTGCCTGCTGAAGGCATCTCGAGATCTTACCAAAACAACAATAGGTTCATGCAAAGGACCAATTGTTTTCACAGTTTCTTTGCCATCTTCAATGGTGTACTCCCAATCTAGGCCGAGTTCTATAAAGGTCTTTGATTTGCTTTCCATACCCTTCATATTGAGAATTGGATTCCCGCTAGCCTGGTTTTTAATAGCTACAAGAATAGAACAGAAATATGTTGAGATAAACCATAAAAGATTCATTTCACCAATCTGGCCTTTTATTTGTGCATTAACATTATTATTTGCTAGTACAGCTACAGGAGAATGTAATGCATGTTCTTTCTGCTGTATACATTTTGTCTGTACAGAACACATACACTAAATGCAGTGTTGCTCCTGTTCACATCATCCCTTCATCTACAACATTGTGCTCCCATTTGTCAGGCCCCACAACCAACATCTCTTATGAGAGGGATCAACATAATGGGACTTGTGAGGGATGCAAATGGAAGATATACAGAACAATGGATCTATGAAACAAGGCTAGAGTAAGATTCCATCTTTATAAAATAAGGTGTGATGCCTGCAACATGCACTGTATATTATATGCTTTTTTCTTAATATATAGAGTAGGAAAATGGTTTAGTGTACCTTTAAGACATTACGCTATTTTGAAAGAACATGGCCTTGTGTTGTAGCCATTGCTTATATTGTTCTGTTAAATTACAGTAATAATATATGGTCATACTATCAGTGTTTTAATTCAAATAATTGTATTCAAATTCATGCCCCATAAATGCATTATACCTTGTATAGGTATATACATTATATATCCTCCATAATTATTTCTAATCCATTTATATATTTTTTTTTCTTTGCTCTTACCAATATAGTTAGTGGAAGGCTCTGTTTCCTCTATTTGGATTTGTCTGGCACCTGCTGGAATCTCAAACATTTTTAGAATCCCAGCTGTAATGAGAACAAAAATGTCATTAAGACCACGTCTTGTTTCTTCAGTGCAGAGTGAGAATAAGCAGACACTGTCTAGTAATTCAGGGGGAAACCAGCCGCTCCCATACTCAGTGGTAGGGCTGACAGCATTGCTGACGCAACAAGGTATCTCTGTGACTGTTCAAGGGCTTCACTTTAATATACCGGTATAGGGCACCTGCACATAGATAAGGCAGCATTTTTTATCTATGTATAGATATCACAATCCACATCACATATATTTGTACAGAGAATACAGTAGTCCTTTAGTTGTGCAAAACTCCACCAAAGCTTCCAGTTCTGTTCAAAAATGCAAAGTGAATCCGTTCCTGTTAAAGGAAATGACTATATGTTGTGTTCCAACAAATTTCTTCAGTTAAAGTTATTTGACACAATAACACAAAATAACAAGACATAAGCAGTAACGCAGCAGATCCCAGAGTTTGCAGTGAGGTGCAATGTGTGAGGCACATTTTTAATCCCCTCAGTCCAGTAATAACTTTTGGTGTCCAGCTGCTGCCACTTTTCATGTCCAGTTGCTGGGGCTATATTCTATCTATCATACTGGATTTAGGAATGCCACAATGCTCTGATAGGTTAGATCAGTGTCTGAAATTTTCCATGCTGTGAGCAATTATCTGCAATTTCACGTTTGGTGGCCAGAAATACTATAAAACAATGACATCATGCACAGAGGTCTAATGAGGTCTTGCACATGCTATAGGCAATAAAAAAAACTGGACAACTGGAGCTAGATTGCTGTTATCTTTTGTATAATACAGCCTAATGGAGTAGTGTGACTCCCATAAATTGTGCATAATAAAGGGAGGACTAACTCATTAGGGGCTTTGGTGCATGGCACTGTGATCGGTGTAACAATAAAAATATGTACATGTCAATATCACTTTAAAGAGCCATCCCCAAGAGCTCAGTATAGATTTCAATATATTATGTTACACTGCACCTGTAAAAACAAAGTGTTTCAGAAATTCCGTTTTCTCGCAGCTGCTATATGGAAAATTAACATAAAATCTTTTTTATACTATCTAGGACTGATATCACGTAAAAATATATAGAACATTTTCCCTTCTTAATAGTACTGGTCCAGACAGGGGCAGACTGGTTTGTGTCAAAGAATTGTGAAAGATTTTGTTTGCCCTAAGAATAAGTAGAGATATTTATCATTAATAACAGTCTCAGTTATTCTGCTCTTTATCATACCTTGTTGTCTGACCCTACAGCATGCTTCTAGTGGTTATTTAAGCATTAGCCAGGAGTTGCTGAAAGCCTTCTGTGAATGTTAGAATGACAAGGGTTAATTTCCCTGCTACACACACTACTCTAGCACTAACAGCTGTCATGACACTGAAAAGCTTAAGAGAATATTATGCAACTAATCAGAGGCAATTGGTGTGTATATCAACTTACACTTTCTATTAAGAAATTGTTGAAGACATAAGAAATCAGTGTGGCAGTAGCAGTGTCCTGAGCCTACTCTGCTATTACTTGAGACTTAACATTTAACCTAGAATGCACAACATGTGTTAAACATCTGAAGCTGCCCAAGTTACATACCGAGAATGGCTTATGAACAGTGTCGGACTGGGACACCAGGGGCCCACCCAAAAACCTTAGACCAGGGGCCCACCATAAAACCTTAGACCAGGGGTCCACTCTCAGTACTAATATTCTTCATCTCCTCAATCAACCTCTAATCTCCTAGTCTGTTTTCTTTATTCTATAATCAATTATGCCATCTATTAAGCCTCTTTGTTCTTATAGAAATAGGGAATGAATATGAAATAGACCAAAGTTTAGCAGCATGAGGGCCCACTGACACTTGGGCCCACCGGGAGTTTTCCTGGTATCCCGGTGGGCCAGTCCGACCCTGCCTCTGTTGCATCACAGACTAACAGCTAGCACTTCAGAGCAAACATTAGGCAATAATAGTGTAGTAGTAGTAATATGGATTAGAAAATAGGGCTTAATTAGGAAATGTGGACTATGCTCTTGCACATAATTGACTATAGAAACTGGATACTCGGGATCAACGGCCATATTTACTGTACTGTAAAAAAACAGTGGGTGAGCTTCAACCTGTAGAGTATTCCATTAAAGTGGATATTGTAGGAGTAAAACTCAGTTTCCTTCCCAGAAATTGCAAATGAGGAGAGGGCCTAGGCTGATTAGTTCCTATATGGGTGAAAAGGACCTGTAGTTGGCATCTGACCAGCAGCTACACAGCCTATATGGTATTGCAAATTAAAATTATTGATTGGAGGCATTCTTTTACAGTGACGATGAAAGACAGGGAAGTCACCCAACTGTAACACACCTCCTAATGGCACTAGGATTGTTGTACTCGCTCCTGATGGCGCGAGTAGGTGGTGTCAATGTGGCCTTATTGTGGGAAGTGAGCAGGCTGACAATGGGAAGCCCACAATATCAATAAAGATCTCCTAACAGAATCATAGGCATCAAGTGCTTGCCGAACAACTCTCGCTGTCTCTTTCTATGCAATCCTGGCTTTGAGCCCATAGCCACAAAGCCACATTAATGGAAAATAATCCCTAGGATGACAGAAGATTCAGCCAATTGCTGTGTGCAAGAAAATATAGGTTCCCTAATGTTAATATTCAATGAAAAAAATGCCATAATATAAAATTAAAAGACAATAATAATGTGATTCTCTTACCAGTCTGTTTTGGAGATTTTACTAGTGTTCCTTTAACTGTCCGACAATGGGAGTTATCTCCACTGCAAACTCCACACTTATCGTCTTCTTTAAGGGAGCCTATTTCCTTGTCACATCCAATGTGCTACAGTTTGGGGGGAAAAGATTACAAGGTCAGAAGCTAGTTATCCAAGACATTGTACAGGAATCTTTTATTAGCAAGGTTTTCATCATTTATATTGACTGGGCAAGCAGACACATATAATGCACTACTTCTTACCATGTTCACAAAAAGTCTTACGTACTTATGCATCTTCTAGAGTGGATTAAACTGTTTACTTCTGCATAGCCATTTGTTTAGAGATACTGCCAGATCCAGACTGTAATTCAAAATAGGCCCTGACCTTTTACATATACAGAGGCCCAATAAATAGTGGCTGTCTATGGCATCTTACAGCATCTTACAGCAGCTGCCCTGGCATTTACCAGAACCTAGATATCCAGCCCAGGCCTAGATAATCCTACTTTTAATGTAAAAACAGTGCTTTTCACTACAACATGGAAGGGTAACTGTTCTCCAGCATATCATACAGTTACATTCAAGTGGGCTGCAATAAATTTTAAGTCCTGACAGTCACAGTATGTGTGAGTAAAGGGAGGCTGTGAAAATCCTGCCACATCCTCTGTGTTGATTTTGTGCAGAGAGCAGGCAGAGTTCCATCTCTGGGAACTGACAGGAAGGAAGGCCTAAGAGGAAGTGCTGGAGGAGAAGCCCCAGAGTGAAAGGTGCTGTAAGGTCCTAGATATTATTGTGTGTGTGTAATGTCAGTAGGGAACCCCAGTGGCAGAAAAGCGTGGTCTGTTTGGGTGCGGAAGAAATGGAAGTCCTTAACAGGACTCTGAAGAACAAAGTGTGCTCTTTTCAGTGCATGGAAAGCCAAAGGGTGTAAGCGTTGCCACCTTTTTCCCGTCGGTAACCAGGTGGAGGTGCAGGACAATAACATAACATGGCAAGGTCATAACGTTGTGGGTTGTGACATTGTGATGCTCAGAGGGCGCGCCAGCAGGTGGAGCTATGACGTGATGATCGGCGATTGGCTGATCGCTGCGCCAATGTTAGAAAATCCTGCCCGGTTTTCCAAATTAGGGAAATTCCCCTGGTGGGGAAAGGTGGCAACTGAAAAGAGCACGCTTTGTTCTTCAGAGTCCTGTTAAGGACTTAATTTGCTTCCGGCAGTGGCGGAACTACCGGGGGAGCAGGGGGTGTGATTGGAGCAGGGGGTGTGATTGGACCAGGGCCCGCACCCCCTCAGGGCCCCCCGGCAGCTTGTACACCGTTGCAGCCGGCAAAAAAATTGCGTACTACCCAGCTAGTTATGTTACTGCCTTCCGCACCCAAACAGACTACGATTTTCTGCCACTGGGGTTCCCTACTGAAATTACACACACACAATAATATCTGAGAACCTACAGCACCTTTCACTCTGGGGCATCTCCGCCAGCACTTCCTCTTAGGCCTTCCTTCCTGTCAGCTCACAGAGGTGGAGACAGCCCTCCCGAAAAACCGGGCTGTTCGGGTCAAAACCAGACAGGTGGCAGGTAGGAAATCCTAGTCAGAACAAACTGCCGCATAAGTGTGTCAGAGACCAAACTATCTGCTTTATTAAGTGAAGTTGCTCCTGGCTGGCTTACTTTATATATGCATATTATTTAAAGTTACAGTGTCCTGCAAATAAACCTATTAACCCTATCTCCATTTGATTACATCAGAAAAGTTCCCAGGGCAGGGTATGCCAGCCCAGTCTGTCCTGACCCTGGGTGGAGACACGCTAGTTTATAGTTTACCTGCTCTCCCATATAGCAGAGACAAAGGATCTCTGTAGCACCATAAAGAAGGCAATGACTACAGGATTTCCTTCAGAAGCAGAATAGGGCTACACAAGCAAGCTCTAGATGTCATCAGTAAATGCAATTATGAATTTTAAATGCACAGGGAGAAGGTGTGTTTCTTTATACAAACACTGCATAAAGCTGCTAATGAACTGAGACACTGTCTGCCAGGTATGTAAACATATAGATTAGACTGCAAAACACAAATAATTCAACTGTTCTGTAGCCAAGGAGAAAGAAGGCCCTGTGGTCTTAAAAAAAACCTTTACTTTGCTGAAAATGAATACCATATGTTTGTCAATAAATATGCAGAGGCCTCAAAGGGGTTGTAAAATTTGAAGCAAAAGTGATCTCTAGTGCTCTCTCTCCCACACCCGACATTTGATTTAACAAAGGATTGTTGCTGTTTGCCTTGCTCTAAATATGTTTTCTTCAAATAAGCAATCAAATTATCCATCATACTGTTTGGAGACACTCTCTGATATAACTACTTGGTGGTTAAGTAGAACCTAAGATGTTTCTTCCTAAGCATTAGAGTGCCTCTGTATCTCACACCATGCATGCACTATTTTTTGATTATTGCATGGTGGTGGCAGTTTCTATCACAATATTATGGGGAACCTAAACCCCAAAATGTTAGCTGATTGTTGTCAAACTTCCCAGTCAAAAACAGTTATATTCTGTGTTGCACTGACCCAATAGTTTTTCACATAAATTGATCACTGTAACAGGTAAACTGAGCAGACATTGACTTATATATATATTAACTCCTGGTTGTTTAATTTTTTTTCTACACAGAGACAAAGCCCTCATATTTACTGTAGACGTTGACTGTATGGACAGTGCCTATGCCAATATTAATTATTAGAACTTGTAAATGTTTTAGACCACACACCCTTTTTGCCACGGTTAAGCCCAATTATTCCATGACTGCATTAGACATTATAAATAGGACCATTTTAGAGCAGAGTTGTTTTGCAGTTTGCCTACAGCTAACACATACAGTAATGCTTATTTCCAAGGCTTAGAGCTTGTATCAGTTTTAAACAAATTTCTCTATGACAGTATTCCAAAATAAGTAAAAAGAACTTTGCAGATAAAATACACTTTTTGTTGTTGGTTTTTCATTTGTTTCATGCAAACTCTTACCACGCAATCTCCTCTGGCACAGACACTGTAAGGGTCCTTGTAGCTGCATCTTGTGCCATCATGAACCACTTGATTCATAAATACCACATCTCCTGTTTCCTTAGACTGGCATATAAGTTCACACTTTTGGGCATCTGACATGAAAAACAAGATTATACACATAGAATAATTAGAAATTAAGAAAGTGTCAAACAAAGGATGATAAACTGTATATGTTTAGCTGTATATCCAGTGCTGATGTGTCAAACACACTTGTCACAAATTTTGCTGACTTGCAAACTGAGTAATATTTATATATAATCAAGCAAATGCTGGTGTCATTATCTATATGTTAAACTTAAACAAATCAATTGAAAATGGCCCAGTGTTTTTAATTTGATTTCATTGCTAAAACACAGAGAGCAGGGCCAAGTATTACTTCCACTCAAGCACCCCACAAGCTCATACCCTGCCCACTAGAACTCACAAAATATTATAAAATGTGCACAAAAATATGTTTAATGAAAAAGAAAAGTGAAAGTGACAATTAACAGAAGGGGAAAAGATAAAAAAAAGCTGGATGCAGTGTAGGAATGGTAAAATGGGTGAAAATGGAGAAAGAACAGAGAACAAACGAAGCAGTAAAAAAGAGGAAAAAGACAGTATCCCTTGGGAAAATGTAAAAAAAAGTTGTAAATGAAAATACATTCTGACAAATAAGAACACTAAATCACATGTAATATCCAGTTTTTCCACTTCAAGTTTTACTTGCACATTTTAAGGCCTGCTTAAAAGTTGCATTACTCATATTTTTTCTGTTAACTTTTATTATATCTTTTACAGGGAAACCTCAATTTTACATCCGCTGATTTTAAGTTTCCCCTCATTTTACACGGATTTCTTTGTGATTTATTGTGTGCCCCCTTTTGTCTATATGGATGTGGGAAGTAACAACATAGATAGATTAGAAGTCATGACTAAAGGTGGGGAATGTAACTGGAAAGTGGAGCAACGGAAAGTAAGAGAGGAGCAAGGGATAACAATTAGTATATAAATTGGAAATAGGTGGCCCTGTGTATAGTTAAAGAACAAGGTAACAGAAGAGTAGCAGTCACTTGGAGGAAGTAAGAATTAAAGGTCATAAAAACAAATATTAAGGGGTACTCTTGAATTCCATTTCCCTTTGTGCCAAACAGTGGTAGTTTTTATTGTATGTGCCAAACAGTGGTAGTTTTTATTGTATGGGTGCTGGTCTACTGTCTGCCACAATTTGGAGGATGAATTGGCCTAAAACTGTCCTGAAGTGGCAGTGATAGTATTATACATCCCATGCATCATATGCCTGTAACTGTCTATACTTGTGAATCTCTCAGCATTTAACTCTTTTTCAATTCACTCTCATTCATATTTAAATTAAATAACTTTTACAAATACATTTTCTTAGTTGGAATCTCAAAAAAGTTACCGTCATGATGCTCGTAAGGCAGCCACATGTGCTTGGTATTCTGATGAGTGTAATATGAATTACGTTGAGAGCACTGCTGGGCGCGAAAGTCTTCAAATGGGCCCCGACATTCTTCGTTATTGCACATTTGATATTCGTAGGCTGAACCAGGGCAATCCCGTCCTCCATATGATGGCCTATATAATCCATCAAAAATTCAGAAACAGTCATAACCAAACTAAATCTCTAGATATGTATCACACACACACAAATATGCATTAAGTTTAATAGGACTTTCTTAGTTTAGAGTGGAGACTTGTTTTTGTCTTAAATCTGCTATACCTGCATTAAGCAACTCTTTCATTTTATACATGTTGCTGTATTGAACCAAGGATAAAATAAGTTGAATAAATAAAAGGCTTACCTTATCCATTGTAAGCTCAGTAAGTTTAATGAAAGATGAATAATAATGTGAGGAAATGGGGAAATATGGGTTAAGTGCATGTAAATGTTGGCTATTTATAAATGTTCAAGAGTATAAAGATATTAGTTCAATTGGGCTATATAGTCTTCCTTGTGTGAGATTCCAATATGCAATGCAGTTTGCTGCTATATGTCAATAAAGCAGTACTCTGGAAGTCATTTATAATCATGTAACTTCAGGTTGTGGTAAATAAAGGTCAAGCTGGGATTTAAATAGGGAGGCGGTTGTTGTAATAAAAGATTATTTTCAAGCAAGCCATACTCCTCAAAGTACCAGATCTTAGTCAGCCACATTATTTAGAAAAACTGGGCTTAACCAATCATTCGGCCCCCCTGAACAATAAATGCATCATGTAGGCGGCCTATGTAGATCTGTTGGCTGATGACTCTCTTCGAGGCCTAATGCAATCCTCAGCTAGTGGGTAATTTACATGCAGCCCAACTGATGTTTGAACAAACCCTAGAAGGTATTGATTGGGAAGGGGTTTCATTTTGAGCCAAACATTGGTGAACGGAATGCTCTCAAGTGTGACCAAATCAACAGCCCAAATCTGCCACTGTATGGTCATCACGATTCTTTTACTTACATTAAACAGCAAAACATGTACCATGCAAAAGAAACACCATGCTGTCATTAAAAATGTTTAATTGTCATCTCTAAATTTAAAACCCTCTTTTGATTCTACTTCTTACATCTCTTGTCCCCTCTTATTTTGTTTTTCCTTCTCTCCTTGTTTTTGCATTCTTCTTCCCTTAACCAGGTGGATAATTAATTGCACATTATATAAACACAATGGGGGAAATGTAACAAATTCGCGAATAAAAATTCGCCTTTTGCAATGTAATATTTTTTTAGGCTTTTATTGCACTGCGAATCTTAATTGCGCATTGCGAACCTTTAACACCATTTCTGCAGTTTTGTGAAAAAAAGCTTTGCAAGGAAGTCATTGAGGTTTTTAATCAGTCAAAAATGGCACAAACATGATCACTAATGTTGGCAAGCGTCTTTGCGAAAGTTTTCACTAACGCAGCATATTACATTCCCCCTAATGTCCATTACCCTGCTTTAGGCATCTATCTTTAGGAATCATATACATCACAATTTTTGACAGCAAGCATGTATAAATAACTGTTAGAGCACAAAAATCTGTTTATCATCTATAAAACTATGCAAAATGTTACTGGGAAACCTGAAATTACATCTGTGTTTATCCAGAATAACTGTAGAAATCATGACTTCTCCATGGTACTGAATCAAATACATGGGGAGCTGTGTAACAACAAAAGCAAACCTGGTCCTGGTCCAAAAGACCTTCAGCTTTTTGATAGAATATTGGAAGCAAATATCTGGTGAGATGTTGTTACAAGCAGGGCCATGTTTGCTATATAGGTACTCCAGGGCCTGGGTGGTCCACAGTCTATTTTTCAAGACGAACCTTAGCTTAGAGGTCCTGGAAAATATTTATGAAAATATTTATGTCATATTCAGGAGAATTCCTGTATTATTGTAGTGTGTTTGCTTATATGCTGATGTGCTTCATGCATGCTCCTGCCTGCCTTCTTTGTTCTCCAGCATTAAATTAGAAAGCTTATTGTAGTCAGCCTCTTAGAGTTAAACCACTTGTGACCATTAATCAGCAAGGAGTGAATATTCTTTGTCTTAAAGTCTAACAAGGGGGTCGTGTATTGAAGGTCTAGTATTGCATAGAAATCTATCAGGTACTTTTTACTGTTCAACTGACATTTGATTGGTTGCAATGGGTTTATAGCACTGGGCAAACTTTGCATATCATATTATATTATATTAAAAGATGTATGATGCTGATAAAGCAGAATATTTATGAGTCTAATGCTAACTTGAGCAACTCAGAGAGCTGCAAAGGATAGCTGTGGGCAATAATAACATTTGTCTTCAATAAATCCAAACCTCTGAAGAATTATTATTTTGCTGAATGCCCTGTGCCAAGTCTGTATTTATGTAATACTAAAATATGTAGGGGGCGGGGGAACAGCTGTGGTTCTGCTGAGTGGAAGGTTGAATATTTGTTTACATTTTTTTGAGGTCAGAATCTGTAGTATTACTCAAAAGTGTGAGGGACACAAGTCATAGATCTGGTCAGTTCAGCTCCAGCACACCCCACCAATACAGCAAGCCATGCACTGGTCCATTAATGTTGTGGTGCACATTTTGCTTATGTTTGCCTTACACGTCTTGGGTAAAGGCACTGACAGTTGGCAAATTAACTGTCCAGAACTTGTTGGCCCAGCAACAGTCCATAACAAATAAAAGCCTGGAATATAACCGACACAAAACCCCATGGTATGAAGAATTGGGGACACATGGTACTGTACGTCTAAAAAAAATACAGCACCTTTCAAGCAGAAAGAGTAAATATACCAAGGCCTAACAATACTTAGCAAACCGTTAATCATCTTGAACTATGGATCTGGAACAAGTTCTGCTATTTGCTTGTATTACTTGATGTGGAATGTTGGCTACATATCTGCTTGGTTCACCTGCTGGAGTGTTTGTTAGAGACAACCTCAAATATTGCAAACTATACCTCATCTTAGAATTTGTATTAAAATTAACCATCAGCATCAAGGGCAAAGATATGTGTTACGGTAAAAGGAAAACTTCACCTTCTAGTCTGGGTAAGGAGTGAAAAATACGTAGGAAAGAAAGAAGGGTACAAAAATATATTTGTCATATGGTCCATATGTTGGTAGAACTTGAGTGCCATTTGCCTAATATTTGACATATTGCTATAAATGAATGATACATTTTGCAATACACCCTTTCAGATCAGATTACATTTAAAAAAATGTGTAACTTTACCTGCTTTAAATCCCACATGTCCCTGTTTTGGAAAGCCCAAACTTAGAAAAAAGTGGTGCTTAGACAAAAGTGGGTGGACTGGGGGTATGACTGGGTGTAACTAGTTGGGGGTGGTGAAGATTGCCTGCAATACATTTTTAATAAAAGAAAATGTCTAAACGTTGTGTGTATATTTGCCTAACTTTGTACCACAATAACTGCCATGACTGCACATGTAATCAAAGTGGGGTGTGTATACTGTATACACATTGATAAAGATACAAAAATACTAATTTGTGTCACACTATAACACAGTCACACTTAACTGAAAATGTCTAGTCAAATATACTGTTTTTCTGGGGACTATTTATTCTGGATGCATATATTACACCATAGCAAATTCTGTATGTGTGGGACAATGTGGTGCATCATTTTTGAGACACAGGAAAATAGGTAGTTTCCATTTGAAATATGAGAGCATAACTTATAACCACTGACTTCTATTTCTGAGACTACTGTAGGGATCCATAGGGTTAATATGCCCCTATGGCTTTAAATCCCTACACTTCCCGATCTCCCTAGTTGCTGGGAAGATGCCCATGTAGCTAGCTGTAATCTACATATACCAGTTAATTGGCCAAGAGGTGTTGTGACCACATCCTGTCACACTTTGGTGTAGTGAGTAAGAAGGGGTGGAGCTTCCTCTTTGGCTTCTGGTAGCTGATCCAGCTGGATGTTTCCAGGGAGCCTTGTTATACCAAGGCCCAGTAAAGCCATTTTGCCTAGAGGGCCCTGAACCTCTAGTGTGGAAGTTGGGGAGCAGGAACCCCGTGAATGAGGCTAGTGAGTGGCAGGAATATAATTGTCTAGGAGAGTAAGACAGTGAGGGAAGATAGAAAGAAGGTGTAGTAGGGAGCAGCTTCCCAGTCTATAAGATTTGCCTACAGTGAAGGGACCACAGTGGATAGGGTGACAGGCTTTAGGTTTTCCTCCCTGACCACTCCACGTGTGCCTAGAGGGAAGTTGTATTGCCTTGACTACAGCCTCAGGGAATGCACCTGCATCTACCTCTGATATACTGTCTGAGCTGTGTGACTATATATTCTGCAAATGCCTCTGTACTGATGTAAGTAACCTATGGATCATTTGTCTCTGACAAATACAAGTTTGTTCTGTTTGACTGCAAGAACCTCCTGGCGCCCATTTCTTTATTGCTTAAAGTACAGTAGCCTGTGGGAGTTGTAGTTGCACTACATTACACCAACTTCAATACTCATTTTTGTGAAGGCCCTGCCTTAAGTGTTAGAGTCCAGTGTAACCCATGCTCTAGTCTACTAGCTGGTGATTAACCCCATTGGCCTGCATAGTCCAAAAATGTGTTACACGAGGATGGCGATTTAATTAAACAAACTGACCTAATCATCATCATCATATTTGATTCTGTTTCACATTTGAGAATTGGGCCTTGATAATGGTCCAAACAGAGTTAGAATTACTTAATAAGAATTAGGGCTACCAAGGAGAAGATTTCATATGTACTACAGGTATTGGACCTGTTATCCAGAATGCTTGGGACCTTGGGCTTTCTGGATAACGGATCTTTCCGTGATATGGATCTTCATACCTTAGGTCTAATAGAGAAACCTGTCAATATTTAATAAACCCAATAGGCTTGTTTTTCTTCCAATAAGGATTAATTATATTTAATTTGAATCAAGTACAAGGTACTGTTTTACTATTAGAGAAAAAAAAGGAAATCATTTTTAAAAATTTAGATTAATTGGATAAAATGCAGACAATCTTTCCTTAGTTCAGAGCTTTCTGGGTTACATGTTTCCGGATAATGGATCCCATACCTGTATTAGCAATAACTCTGTACTCCAAGTACACTAGGTAAGGGACTTCAGAAGATGAATAACAGAGAAACCGGAAAATGTAGAAACTATGTGAGTTACCAGCATATGTAATATATTGGACAGTACCAATTTCATGAATCTATATCAGTTAAAGAGACACTTACTCTGGGTTATTGCATTGTCTGCTACGGGAACGCACTCCACCTCCACAGGTTCGAGAGCAAGATCCAAACCTTGACCATGAGCTCCAGCCTCCATCCTGACTGTAAGACTGCTCTGGTGTCTTCCAAATGCAATACCCTTTAAAGCACCACTTTAAATGAAAAAAATTTATTAAATTGTAGATTCAAATTCATTATCTAAATTGTTACATTGGTAACAGCATAAACATGGCTATACATGGGCCATTTACTCATATTATCCTCATACAAACCAAATGATTGAATACTAAATACTTTGGCCACACTCATTTTCTGGCAATATGTCTACCAACCAACCAATGAGATCATATGGGAGGCAAGAAGAAGGTGCAGCTTCCCCATTTCTTTTTGGACAGTGGCAGAGAATTTTCAAATTAACAATCTCTGCACTACATGGATTGGACAAAGTTTGGTTGTAATAATTCACCAAGGGTCTAATCTAAAGGGGCATAGTCTTTATGTAAGGAACAGTAATACCAAAAAATGTTGCTGTACCCGGGGTAGCAGCTAAGCTGGGGGGAGGAGGGAGGGGGTTCTATGTAGGATAGGGGGGTAGCGTTTTTTTAACTTTAGGGTTGAATTCTCCTTTAAAGGAGAATTCAACCCTAAAGTTAAAAAAACCCTCCCTCCTCCCCCCAGCCTAGCTGCTACCCCGAGTAAATGCCCCAAAGTCTTTATTTACCCCTCAGTGCAGATTCTGTCCAGCGGAGTTCACGGCAACCATCTTCTTCTCTTCTGTAATCTTCTGAATGAGACCGGCATAGCGGTGCATACGCAGTTGGAGCAATTTTCTGTTTTGTGACAACTGCGCATGCGCCAAAACTCCCGAAAATTGGCAAAGCGCCGGTCTCATTTAGAAGATTACTGAAGCGGCTAAAGATGTTGCCCGTGAACTTCACTGGACAGAATCTGCATGGAGGGGTAAGTAAATAGTTAGGGGCATTTGCCCGGGGAAGCAGCTAGGCTGGGGGGGGGGAGGGAGGGTGTGTATGTAGGGTAGGGGGGTAGGGTTTTTTTAACTTTAGGGTTTAGTTCTCCTTTCAGAGAATAAAACTGGCTTACTTTAAGCCACCAGGCCAATTTTAATGACTGATCATGAAAGCATGCAAACATTTGCACCAATAATAAAGGTGATACATGACCCAAAAAGAACCATGCCATATGTAATGTTATTGCATATAAGCTTAGCTTAACAGCTCTCTGGTGCTCAATTAATGGAATACTACTATTGACCAAAAGTTTCTTCCTTGTTCCAGAACTTGATAAAAACTGAGCTCATTTAAGTAATACAAAATGTTGCACCTTTCCTGGGGAGCATTCTGTCCCATCAAGTGGAGGGCCCTTCTTCGTTTTGCAGAAATAAGGATTATCTGGGTGGCTGCACCACAACTGCTTGCAAGGGTCAAAAGTCCTGAACTGTAAGAAAAATAACATTCATCTTAAAAAGATACATAAACAGCTCTTATCGTACAATAGGTAAATTGTTGTTTGACTTAACAGAGTTTGGACAAAGCCCAAATATTAGACCAAATGTATTTTTGGCAGATGACAGAATAACTTAAAGGAAACCCAAAACAAAAACGTAAAGACGAAATGCTGCACATTATGTTTTGTACCTAAAGTAAAGATTTGTGCCTCTAAAGAGGCCCCCAGTAGCTACCCATCTTCCTTTCTGCTGATTAACAACCTATGCTCTGTGCTGTGGTCACTTACCTGAGCTTAGGGACCGACTGTGATACTGTGATTGAATATAAATGTTAAATTTAAGGCTGATTAGTGATTAATTCATATTCTCATTACATAACAGCTAAAAAACAGTGTAATTTGCAATATTCAGCCTGGTAGCATCACCTTATTTTCTGCTTGATGATTTGTTGTGCCCCCTAAGCTTAGTTTCTCAATACCTGCCTAGAGCCCACTGAGCATGAGCATGTCACTGACACTCCTAACCAAATCCAAGATGGTGAGCTCCTTTGACAACTATGAAGGCCCGGATCATTACTAGTATAAAGATGGTGAACCTGGCACTGAAACTGGCTGGTGCAGTAAGTTCAGTATTTAAAATATGGTATTTGTAGCCATATTCATTTTTTAAAGTTTATTGCTCCTTTAACATCTACAGTAGATGGCTTAACAAAGGCTTGGCTTTCATTACTCACAGCAGTGCACATCTTGTAGCCCACACCGAAATCGAATCTACATTGCTCATCCATTGAATAATTGATTCCTGGAAGTTCTGGTAATTTGGGCCATTTGTGATCGAAGGGGTCATCCAGAAGGCAGTCATATGAGCTGCAAAATAAAGGGGTATCCTTAAGTTAATAATAGACTTGCCATTCATCTAACACAAAATATAACTAAAAGAAAGCTATATGTGTTAGTCATATACGATGAAGTGAATAAAATAATACATGTTTTGGAGATTTCCCATTTCTTCCCTGATGTTTTATAGCAATGGAAAGGTGTTTTTAGTACCTACCAAGTAATTAAATCTTTGTTTTCCTATGGGGGTTTTAAAAATGTCCTGATCTGTTACAGTCATTAAAAATGCTGAAGAAAATTCCCTTGCCTGTCGAATTACTGCAAAGACAATAAGAAACACGTGCGCTATTTGCATATATAGTTACAGGTTAATTTCTGCCTGCACACAAGTCTTCATTTCAGGGGAGTTATTTAGAATGGCCATTTATTAACCTGCAAAATAACTTATTCTTAAATCATACAGTTTTTATTAAGAATCAATGCCTACTTGCCTACAGTGTATTCTCCCTTCAACCTCAACATGTCTACAACCTCTGAAGTGGCTACATAGGCTGGACAAGCACATTTCCCTAACAAGTCCGGGGGATTTTATAGACATTTTATAAAATATAATTCATGTAAATAATGCCTCAAGGGAATTCATCATTACTCAAACATTGCTTGGGAGGCCACAACACTTAAGAGAACCCAACACTTATAGTTAAAAAGGAATTTCCCAGTATATCTTTCAAGGTTAATTTTAATATTACACAGACCAGTGTCCAGAAGGTTTGGCAGAGAAAAGAAAGAATCCCCATACCCTCCAGTCATGGCTTCTATTGTTATTTGTTTATTAGGCCTGCATGTACATTACATGTACATAATTCAGGTATTATTAAATGACACAGAGTGTTGAATGAATATTGACCAACATAGTACTCAAAACCCTGTTGATTGCACATTGAACATTTTCCAAATCTCTGAATTTTTGGAGCTACCCAAAAGTATTAACCTGACTTCCTAAGGAGTATGCCGGACAGCTGGACTCATAAATGCTACCACAGCTGAACTGGCAGTGACCGGACCTCCAGTGCTCCTTACCCACAGAGGACTGAATGTTTGGGGGCCTTATAGGGATCCTGTCATCGGAAAACATATTTTTTTCAAAACGCATCAGTTAATAGTGCTACTCCAGCAGAATTTTGCACTGAAATCCATTTCTCAAAAGAGCAAACAGATTTTTTTATATTAAATTTTGAAATCTGACATGGGACTAGACATTTTGTCAATTTCCCAGCTGCCCCTGGTCATGTGACTTGTGCCTGCACTTTAGGAGAGAAATGCTTTCTGGCAGGCTGCTGTTTTTCCTTCTCAATGTAACTGAATGTGTCTCAGTGGGACATGGGTTTTTACTATTGAGTGTTGTTCTTAGATCTACCAGGCAGCTGTTATCTTGTGTTAGGGAGCTGTTATCTGGCTACCTTCCCATTGTTCTTTTGTTTGGCTGCTGGGGGGGAAAAGGGAGGGGGGTGATATCACTCCAACTTGCAGTACAGCAGTAAAGAGTGATTGAAGTTTATCAAAGCACAAGTCACATGACTTGGGGCAGCTGGGAAATTGACAATATGTCTAGCCCCATGTCAGATTTCAAAATTGAATATAAAAAAATCTGTTTGCTCTTTTGAGAAATTGATTTCAGTGCAGAATTCTGCAGGAGCAGCACTATTAACTGATTCATTTTGAAAAAAAAATTTTTTTCCCATGACAGTATCCCTTTAAGCTTGAAAATATATGTTTTATGGGAAAAACTGGTATAATCGGAAATTTACAACGATTAGGTAAATATTCTGAATGATAAGGATTTTTTTGGGCCATAAAATGATGCATTTATTTGTGACTATTTCTGTTTATACATGTCCTGCAAATTCATGTCATTGTTGTCTTTTCAATGCATGTATCACATTTATAGTGTTCTCAAAAAGAACAGTATCGAATTTTTTTTTTGTAAAAGCACAGTTTATACGCTTGAAAGCAAATAAAAGGGTGACTGCGATTTGACTTTTTCTCAGGTATCTTAATCATTGATGTCTCAATACTGTGGGGGATGCAGGCATATATTAAAAAAATTTTCTGTCTAGACCTAAACTGTGGCTAATGAATCATCCATTAACCACAGGATTTAAAGATGTTCAGATTACAAAGATTACTACAGGAATTGTTATGGGCAAACAAAGCTGTTAGAGCTGAAAGAGAGATACATGGTGTTACATGATTGTTCTCCATTTGTCTGATGTGTACTGTATTGGTCAAACTTTACTCCATCTGTGGCATTCTTGCTTTATTTTTCTGCATAATCAACCATGACCTATACCTACATGTGTGATAGGCCACTAGACAGCAAGAACGTAGAAGAGCCTGGTCTCTTCCCTTGTTAGTTGAAATCAGTCCATGTCTATATCCTTAATACACACGATCCAGGCAGGCTAGCTTTTTAATATAACTCTTCCATGGAAATAAAATATTTAATACTAAAAGAATTTCAGCATTAGCTAAACTAATGTCTTTTGCACCTTAGTCTTTACTTTTGATCTCTGGTCATGGTCAGTTACTTTAGTAAGAATTTTTGAGCGATTACAAATGACCCTCCCCCGAAAAACTTTGAAAGTTTAAAGCAAAGAAAGATTTCACAATTTACAAAGGACAGCTCCCACAGAACTTTTAAAAGACCTTGCCAGCTTTTCCATGGAGTTTTTTTGTGTTATTTATGCTTATAATTATAGTTATTTTTAGTTAAACACACAATTTTTAGCGCTAAAACATTTGATTTGGGGAAACGAAAAAAAAATATGATTGATCGTACCCTTAATGTGTTAAGGGCTGTTGAAGATTATAGCAATAGACCAATAATACAGTTAGATCAAATTCTCATCAAGCCTGAACTAAAAAGAGGGATGAAATGGAAGCTTTGGTTGGTCAGTTTTTAAAGAGCAAGTGTTATCCTTTGTATTCTTGTCTGACCTATATAGTCTAGCCTTAGGTGTTTAGCATTATAAAAAAATAAAGACAACAAAAGCACACTTATAGATTATAGTAAAACACTTACTGTATATATCTGTTAAGCTCTTGTTTGCTGCATCTGGACCAATGATATCGGTGGAATGCAGCCTGTACCAGTGGGGCCATAATGCTTCCCATGCTTGTTTCATCAGCACAACGGTTTCCTTGTCCATCATGTTCCATACCTAACCTGGGAAAAAAGTATAATACATTATCTGGGACTATTGCCTTTTAAAATGTATTGGAATTGTACACTCAAAGGTTTAGGGGGGGGACACCATAATTTTATTATTATTGCCTATGACGATCGTACGATTAAATCTACGATATTGTACCTTACAAAGTACCACCACTCATGCTGCACAGGTAACAGTGGAAAACATGTCCTACAGATGTTAGAAGGAACTCCAGTACAATTACTGAATACAGTCCTTTTATTATGCACAAAACAGGCCCACATTCACTACAAATGCAGCAATCCTTAGCAATCAAATGGTAATTGAGCAGTCTGGTGTAGTTAGAATAATGAAAGACAATATGGCTTTGTTTGCTATGGGTTAGTGCAATGTAACACATTTACACATATATTAGGGAAGTATTTCTAATAATAATACAGAAGAAACCCCATTTTATGTTTTTCAGGGGACCAGTAAAAAACTATGTTAAATCTGGGAAAATGTAAAATCAGGGAAATAACTGAAAGGATATAAGCACAGGAGTCCATTTTACAATATTTACTGTGTTAATAATAAGGGTTAAACATTGCAGTGTTACTGTTACACTATTGGGGGCAGGTGCAAGGCCTTTCTGACAGTTACATACACAACCTGAAGCAATAACTGATTGTATATGGGGCAGACTAATTGGAATTGACAATATACAGGCAGGACCATGGCAAAATATACATCTGGTTAGTATTTTTAGTATTTTAAACCTCTTTATTTCACAAATAATTTTTTCCTCATAGAGGAAAAAAGCAGTTTTTGGGAACATCAGGACAAAATTTCAATATAAAATCCGGGAAACCATTACTTAATATCAGGGAAATGCACCCATTGAAATGCATAATAAATTGGTGAAACCACAAAAAAAAAATGCAAAATGCGGGAAAACTTAAAATGAGGTTACTTAAAATCGAGGTTTTACTGTAGTAATATTATTTCATAAAATATAAATATACTAGTATATAATGTGTTTTATCATTTTGGTTTATTTTCATTAAAAATGTATATTTCGTGAAAAATGACTACCTGGTTGTAAAGGCTATCTAAAGGAGGCTTGGGGTGATTGGTTATTTAATGACATAATTATTGCAATGTGTCAGTTTGGGTGTTGAGCCCATAGGCTAAATCTTTCAGGTTAGGGTAGGGACCAGACATTGTGGATCTCAGTCTATGGAAAAACAGAGGCAGAGAATCTGCTACTCTGCTGTTCGATGTGCCTGAATCTGGACACATTGCTTTGGCTTGTCAAAACGTGAGATATTGCATTTTGCCAAGATCCACCTAACTTGTATGTCAAGTGAAGTAGCAGTGGATAGTCATCCCTGCTTTAATAGCCCTGACATATAATATAAGTATACAGTATGTGTACCTATTTGCATCACTTGTAATGTCTGTATTGCAGTAAGTTCATATTAACTGCAATGTTGATCCGTATAACACAATATGGATTGTTACAGAGTTAATCGTAATAAAGAATGATGTGGTGCCAGTAATTGGAGACTTACTTGAGTAACAGCTGGGCCTGTTTTAGACAGCTGGCTTGTAGCACATTTTGTTTTCTTTCTCTAGAAGTGTTTTGTTTGTATTCCTACTAAATACCCAAAATCACATATCTATGCAGCACACTGTAACATGACGTTAAGAATCCTCTGCCATCATGATATACAGAATTATTATTTAACGTTGTTGAAATGTTTACTGTATGCTGGGGTGGGAAATTAGATGTTGTACAATGTACTTTCATAAATGACTGTAATCTGAACGATGGAAACAGGGATTTGGAGCTAATCCTGAATTTCAAGCAATTGTACTGATGACTTTAGCACTAATCTACTTCTGTATGGTGGTATTACTTTTGCCAGCTCATCTTACTCTACTCTAGGGATGTCCATTCTGCAGCCCTGCAGCTGTTGTTGAAGTTTAGCAATTGAAATTTGTGCTTCAATAGCAGCTGGAAGGGGAAAACAAGGCAAAACATTGTGTTTCCGTGCTATGCCACACACAAGTCTGAACACTGTATAGTCTGCTGCGCTACCTGAAAAGACTGGTGGGGAGATTTATTATGTGGTGTAAAAAATGACACATCGTCAGGCATTGCCTCTAAGCATAAAAATGGCGGAATTTTTAGACATGCTTTTTCTTTGAGCAACTTCTGCCGGAGCTTAGTAACAAAGGTTTGAAGCATTGTAAGATAACGGCGGAAAATCTGGCATTCACATGGTGTAAAATATCACAGACCTTGATAAATTGCCATGTATTTTACACAAGGGTCAGGGCACACAGGCAGATTCGGGGAGATTAGTCGCCCGGCGACAAATGTGCTCTTCTACAGGGCGACTAATCTCCCCAAACTGCCTCCCCTTCCTTCCCACCGGCTAAAATTATATTGCCGGCGGGATGGCACTCGGAACGATTCGTTGTCTGAAGTCGCCCAAAGACGCCTGACGAGGAAAGAAGACGAAGTGCATCCTGCCGGCGATATACATTTTAGCCGTCTGCCTGTGTGCCCTTATGCAGAATTGATAGACACAAACTGCAGCCGCTGTTCATGACCAATTCCAAGTTGCACAAGTGACAATCATTAAATAAAATGACACTTTTCAAATACAGTTGAAACAGCAGTTCCTTTTGGTTTTGTTCAAGAGTGTAGTTTGCTGTAATGGTTGTAGGAAAAGAAAGCTGTTGTTATTTGCAGAGTACTTAATGCAAAACAGAACTCACAGGGTAATATAAACGTAGGTTAAGTATCAGTGTAAGAATACAATAAAGAGAGAGGGACTGTACTTACACATGGCCTGTTTCATGAGCCACTACAAATGCAGAGGAGAACCCATCTTCATGATTTAGGGTACAACTGCGCAGAGGGTGACACATGCCAGTCACAGGGGCATAACCTAACAAACACGAAGAGAGATGTATAATTGAGATATAGAAAGAATTATACACTATACATCTAGGAAATATAACAAACAATGTTTCCATATTTTAAATATTGACAAGTAATGGGAAATGTCCAGATCTGTTCCTCTTTTAACATAAAGTACAATATCATTATTTTAGTTTAAAAATATAGTAAATTATATAAATTCACTTGCTGCAGGCATGTGGTTCCAATGGAAACTGCTACTGCTATAAAAGTGATTGACCCAAAGTGCTGAAATCACGTGACTAGCACTGGTCAACTTACCAACATATGCCTATGAAAACTTATTGTGCCACATTTGAGTACCTGCAGCTTTTGTGTCAATATTGTGGGTATGTAGTTAAACAAGAGGGGAGAAGCTACCTGTCTATAAGAATTATAGTATATTGCAACCTCTAAGTGATCTATAAATACAGGTGTGGGATCTTTTGTCTGAGAACCTTTTATCTAGAATGCTCCAAATTACAGGAAGGCAATCTCCCATAGATTCCATTTTCTCTGCAATAATATAATAGTATATTGTACTTGATGATAACTAAGCTTTATGAATCCATATTGGTGTCAAATCAATCCTATGGGGTTTATTTCATGTTTATTTAATTTTGAGCGTATTTAAGGGATGGGGATTCAAATTACAGAAAGATCCCTTATGTAGAAAACCCATGGTGGACGGCATTCTGAATAATAGATCCTATAGCTGTACTCAGTGTCGGATTGGCCCACCAGGATACCAGGAAAACTCCCAGTTGTGTCAGTGGGCCTCTTGCTTTTAATCATTTGGCCTATTTCATGGTCATTCCCTATTTCTTTATGGGAACAAAGAGGCTTAATAATGGAAGAATAAAGTATAGTATGTATAGAAAAGAGACTAGGAGAATAAAGAGGTTGAGTGAGGAGAGGAGGTATAAAAATTTGGAAAGTGGGCCCTTAGCCTAAGGTTTTCTAGTGGGCCCCTGGCAACCAAGTCCGACACTGGCTGTACTTAAAGTTATGATTAAAGTGAATTTCTTGGTCAAGATTTAGTGTGATGAGAAAAACTAATCTCAAGTTTGTACAGTTTTCCTCATTTACAGTGCTACAAGTTTGGTGCAACAAAGTAAGCATAACTGGCTAATTTAAATGCAAAACTGGCTGTTTAAATGCAAGATACCAGACAAATACTTGGCCCAGGCTCTCAATCATGGAAATCCCAGTTACTTTGTGCTACAGTGCGTGAGTACAAAACAAGAGGCAAACATGAATTCCCTGATGGCCACATTAAAACATTACACTCCTTTGTGGCAATGAGATGGTTAAGGTTTGTATAACCTTAGAACTCATTGATAAACAGAGGCCTGGGAATGTACAATGAGGAAACACAATCCAGCTAACAGCTAAACTGGTAGCACAGTTGGGTGATTGCCCAGTACATGAGCTTCCACACCAGTTAGATCATTTTGGTCTGATGAGCCAAGAATAAACTATATGTCACATTACAGAATGCCTCTGACTAAATATTTTGCTAAGTGTAGCAGCCTCTAAGAAGTTGACAGTGGATTCATTACATGCCAGTGTTTGAGAATACAATACAAATTGGCAGACAGTACAGGGATATTCTTTTACAAAGTTAATATACTGTTAATTTACTATGTCTGTCTAACTGTACTATCACTTCTGCTAGGCCATGTGTCCCCCCATTGTGTGTTTTGGACATTTTCATTTTACATATTACTGAAGCAGTTTACCAGAAATGAGCTCTATTCAGTCCAGTTGAGCATTTACTCATTAATGTATTTTAACTACTGGCATAATATGTGAACCACAAATAAATCTAAAAAGGTTGTGAATAATCCATATGGCTTAGGAGGCTGCCTCAGTTCTCCAGGGGAATTGCTGAAGTCAGAATGCCAAGAGCAACTGCCTGTTCATTTTAGGGGAAAACACACTGCCAGACACGTTGGACTGGGCCAGTGGGACACTGGTTAGAAAACCCAGTGGGCCCCTGGCTCTTGTGGGCCCCGCTGCTTAATGTGGCGACCTCCCTTTGTCAGGCGGTCGCGGTAAAAAAAAAATGTGCGCATAGTCGACTCAGCACGCATGTGCACAAACGCAGTGCGGCACGCATGCGCTCAAATGTGGTGCTGCGGGCTGGCACAGCGATGGAGGACACTGGGGCAGTAGCCCCAGTGGGCCCCGGGCCCCCCAGTCCAACCCTGCAGACAGGGATCACTAGGACCCTGTCAATTCAACACAGTGTCGGGCTGGGACACCAGGGGCCCACCATAAAACCATAGACCAGGGGCCCACTCTCAGTACTATTATTATTCTTCATCTCCTCAATCAACCAAGTAAATACTTGCCTGCCAATTTTACATTTAATAACTTCTTAAAGGAGAACTAAAGATTTAACTTAAGAAGTAGGCTAGAAATGTTGTACATTATGTTTTGGGCTTCTGTACCAGCCCAAGGCAACTGCAGCCCTTTAACAGGGAAAATATGTGTCTCCAAAGATGCCCCAGTAGCTTTCCATCTTCTTTTCTGCTGATTCACTGCACATGCTCTGTGCTGCTGCCACTTACTGACTTTAGGGACCAGCTAACAATATACAGTACACATAGAATATAAATGTCACAATATAAGACTGATTAGTAATTAATACAGATTATTACTACATGGCAGCACAGAAACCAGTGTAATTAGCATCAGAATCTAATCATCAGCCTTGTAGCATCATCTTATATTACAGACCTACCTCATTTTCTGCTTGATAATTTGCAACAACCCATAAGCTTAGCTTCTCAACAGCAGCTCAGAGGCCACTGAACATGTGAGTGTCACAGACACTTTCCAAGATGGTGACCACCCTGTGACAAGTTTGAAGTCCTGGTCATTGCTGCTATTGAGAAGCTGGAAATTTAAGCTGGTGTTACAAGTGCAGTATGTAAAATATGGTATTTTTAGCCAAATTCATTTTTAGGGATTAGTTCTCCTTTAATAGGCTCTAAAAGCTTTGCTTTAAGTAAAATTGGAGAGAATTGGCATTTGCCATTGTTCTTTTCATTTCTGCACAGTTTATAAAGCAGATTTAGAGACATTGCAGACCAGACACCCCTTTTATCCAAGGAAAAAGCACATTCAGCAGGAACTACTAACTGTATATAAATACACCCTTGCAGGACTTTTTTTGTTTTTTTTATGAGCATTCTTAGTCAGAAAGGATAACATGGTCACCTTGTTTTTACTACTACTTTAGATGGGAATTCTGCTTGAAATGGAAGGGGTTTAACCCATGTAGGTGCTATTTTCTGGTAAAAAAAAATATATATATAGATTTGCTTATGTAGCTTCTTTATGAGAGAGGGAGATGTAGTATATAAGCTCTGAAAGTCTGATCCTGGAAATGTTTTCTCATATACTCTTAAAGTCTTCCAACATTCCCAAAGACAACTGAACTAATTGGGCCACAAGCTGCTCAGAAGCTTTACAGTAAGTTGGTTTATAGTGACTGTTTCATAGTAAGTTTGGGATTCACATTTTCAGTCTGTGTTCTGTCACACCAAGTTCATTTTCTGGCTAGAGAGCCCCACCTCGTTGTAAAACAAATTAATTAACCCATCACTACACTGTGGTGATCCTTATCCAGAGCCCACACATGCTCATGTGTTAGCCAAATCCTCTATAGCAAGTGATTCTTTTTAACCCTCTGTTTTTCTTGGCATAGAGGAAATATTTATTTGTGAAAGGAGAGAGGGATTAGGAAAAAATTTAAAAAAAAATAAATTTGAAGGTGTATTTGTGTAGCATGGGCAGGTGAGGTTTGGCAGGACGAATTACCTTGGCTTATGAAGCACAGCTTTACTAAACAGCAATATTCAGGTTGCCAAAAAAGAGTGCAAAAGTGCATTCTGTATGAACCCAATACACATTGTGTTCTTTATAGAAGGAAAAATTCTCACATTTCATAAAACTTTGCATGTTAACCTTAAGGATCTAAACTTGTAGGTAAGCCAGTTCTGAACAATAATCTCCCTAGGGTTGAATTGGTTTCTGTCCAGCCTTGCAGAGTCATGTTATCACAGGTGTGTTGCATTATGGGTAAATTAAGACAAATAAGTGTGTATTTTACATTTTGTACACTGCAAACCTTACCTTTGCCCAATTATTTTCTGTCTTTTTCATATAAAATGCAATTTGGTTATTTTAATTCTCCCCTACGGATGTCTGCTCAGATGTCAAAAATAAGGCAAAAGTTTCTGGCCATGAATATGCTCACACTCATGATTCCAAAAAAGCCTGCACTGTTGCCTCCTATTAGTTTAGATCAGGTAGGTAGAAACTGAAGCAGTCATGGCAACCTCTGCAAAATAAGGTTTTACTAAATCAGTGTTTGGCCGTTTACTTTATGTGTGAGACACAATTATTACTTGTTGCAGAGTAGAGGAGTTTAACGATAAGTTACTACAGGTATGGGACCTGTTATCCAGAATGCTCAGGAACTGGGGCTTCTCAAATAATGGATCTGATAATGGACCTTAAGTCTGCTAGAAAATCATTTAAAACATTAAATAAACCCAATAGGACTGTTTTGCTTCCAATAAAGATTAATGATGTCATAGTTTTTATCAAATACATTATTACAGAGAAAAAAGGAAATCATTTTATAAAATTAGAGTGATTTGCTTAAATGGAGACAATGTTCCCGTAATTCTGAGCTCTCTGGATAATTGGTTTATGGATAATGGATCCCATACCTGGACTTCAGTGGTATAGATGTCTAATCAAGGTTACTAGAGAAGTGAATAACCAAACTACCTTACACTTGCTGCCAGAATTAAAAGCTGACCCTATAACTGCTAGGGAGCCTAGGAAACAAAGGGGACGCGTGGGTACAATACTGATCCATTACATGTTTATGATAAATGTCTTTTTTATAATGTATAATCTTTGATGGAGGGACTTAAAATGATTTTTCTCTAGGTTACATCTAGTGTTACCACTACTTGCTAGAGATGCCGGGAAGCCTCAGGCAACCCGATTCGATTTTTTTATATCCTGCCCCTATCTAAACACATTCTGGTCTTAAATCAAAAGGTTATTTGAATAATCACTGATATTGAAAGAGAAATCCAGCCCCTGCATTGCTTCTTTATGACACAGATTTACCCACAACGCAATAAAAGAAATCATTATTAATCATTTTACCAAATACTGCCAAACAAATGAACCCCAGACAATGGAGATCCACACAAATATCTGGATGGTCAAAATATGTACGTAAAACTAAAATATCAATAGAATCTTTGTGAGATTCCGTCATCTTGCACACTGATTATTGTAATGTGATTATTGTGGTACTATGACAAAGTTTATGGTGTGCACAGAACATTGTTCAGCAACATTTATACATAAGTGGACACTTTTGCTTTCTTCTACAGTAGCCTGCTTACTATGTACTAGTCTAGTTTGTCTTTTTTAGAACAAGAACTCGCAAAATCAAATATGATTTTTTTTTTTTTTTGCAATGATACAGTCCTGATACCGAGCTGATGATGTTATAGGGAAACTATCATGCATAAAATAACATTTCAACATCTGCAAAACATATGCAACATATATGTTGCATATGTTTTGCAGATGTTGAAATATTATTTTATGCATGATAGTTTCCCTATAACATCATCAGCTCCTATAGTTTCCTTATAACCTCATCAGGATTTAGCTCTGTGCCAGGAGAACAGTGTATATAAGACACATACATTTTTTATAATAGGACAGGTAGTTGGAACGAATGTTGCACTGTACACAGAATTCTACAGATACCGGGTGTGATTGAATTCTCAGAGCTTGATTGGTACACTGCCAAACTTCCCACAACAACATTATCCAGACTCTCCTCTAACAGTGATTCCGTTCACTACTAGATGTTGCATGTCCATGATGAGAATATTTTAATTTATTTAAGTCATTATACAGGTACGGGATCTGTTATCTGGAAACCCGTTATCCAGAAAGCTCCAAATTATGGAAAGGCCATCTCCCATAGACTCCATTTTATCCAAATACTCCAATTTTTTTAATGATTTCCTTTTTCATTGTAATAATAAAACAGTACCTTGTACTTGATCCAAATTAAGATGTAATTAATCCTTATTGGAAGCAAAACCAGCCTATTGGGTTTATTTAATGTTTACATGATTTTCTAGTAGACTTAAGGAATGAAGATTCAGATTATGAAAAGATCTGTTATCTGGAAAAGCCAGGTCCCGAGCATTGTGGATAACAGCTCCCATACCTGTATTACATTATGCACAATATAATAGTTCTAAAAGTGCAATTACTTGATCCCTGGGGTAAGATGCATTATGCTACTCGCACCAGAATGAAAATCATGCCATAGGGCAGGCGGTAATGGGGCTCACTTATAAACACTGGGCAAATTTGCACCTGGGCAGTAATAACACATAGCACCCATCAGTGATTAGATTTTTTTCCAGGCAGCTTCAAGGAAAACAATGAAAATAAACATCTGATTGGTTGTCATGGGTAACTGCAACGATGCAAATTTGTCCAGTGTTTATAAATGAGCCCCATTGTGTTCTGTTTCCTGATTAGTGAATCTATTTAGGGTATTTTCATAGTTATACAGGTATAGGATCTGTTATCCGGAAACCTATTATCCAGAAAGCTTAGAATTACATTAATCAATTAATTCAAATTTTCTTTTTTCCCTGTAATAATAAGACAGTACCTTGTACTTGATCTTTATTAAGATATAATTAATAGTTATTAGAGGCACAGTCTAATTACTGTGATTTGTGAATAAGATTTTTTAATAGACTTAAGGAGAACCAAATTATGGAGAGACATGTTATCTGGAAAACCCCAGGTCCTGAGCATTCTGGATAAAAGATACCATACTTTTACCTGAAGAAGTCAAAATCATTTAACAACTACTTTCACATATATGATGATAACCGTTTATTATAAAATTAACACTAACACATTAACAACATTAGCCCCTCTCTCCTTTTTCACCTTAGCCTGTCCATTGAGAGTATTAAGCTGTGATGAACATCATACTTATTTTATTAACATAAAAAATACAAGTTAATCACAAATTGCCTCCAAATAACCCCAGTTAAGATTAGTATAGTGTACCATAACATGCTCAACACTGTCTCCAGGCATTCAGGAACAGGTTGAGTATGGCATTGCTTGCACATGCCGAATGGTTCTATACTCAAAGCCACATTCAACCAGCATGCTGCACATACCTGGTTGTCATCATACAATATACAGTACCTTGCATACCTGCGGGACCAAAATCTTGCCTGGTGAGAAACACGGCATGGTCGTGGTGCTCTGCATGATCTGGGTCTGAACGCTGCTGAGAATTGGCCCAGCGACACACTTGGTCAAGGCTTCTTGATGGGTTCCCCCTTTCTATCAAACTGATCGACTGCAACAGAGATACAACAATATATCTGTACATCATTCAGCATAAGCACCCACTATAACAGTTAACTCAGTAAAAGTTAACCTTCCTTCAGAATGTGATCGCTGATGGCTTTAGATGTTCCTCATCATGCTCTTAATTTATCTGACAGGCAAAGGTTAAAATATAATTCCTTAAGTATTAAAATTTAAATGTATAACCTAAAAATTATTTTAACCAGTCTTTATGAAGTAGGTTGGCCTTGAGACTAGATGTATACATTATTTTATGACACTTTTATTAGTCTAGACTATTCTCCCTGCATAAGGAATTTAACCTATACCAACTTGGGCATGTGTTGGATTTTCCATTTCTTTACTTAAAAAAGGAAAAGTTCCACATTTATAAATTATTTTCTTAGAGTTCTAAAGCAAATTATTAGTAGGAAAGTGGTTTAAATGGAACATCCAAAAACAAAAAGTCTTTGTCATTCTCTGCCTAGAGCTATGTAAATGCTGACTACTAAACAACACAAAACATACCCTAAAATGTTCTATCCTATCATGACACAATTTTTTACATGGATGAAATCCGAAATCAGATAACTGAATCGGTAACATGTTGGCCAATAAGAGGTGCCTGGAATTTGGACAGATCACATTGGGCCCTAAGAATTACAGTTGACTGGGTTGAAAAAAGGCAGAAGTCCATCAAGTTCACATATACTGTACATAAAACGTTGTATCTCTGTAAATGGATTCCAAGCACAGGAGCCCTTTCTACCTTGCCTTAAACTGCTTTCATACATTTTCACATTCATTCTTTGCCCCTTTTTTACCTGCCTGTATCCCACCATAATCATTCGGACCAGCACTATGTTGATGTGGACTCCAAGTGACTCGTCATGGTAAATTTCATCCACCTGAAACAGAAAATTGGATTTTGTTTTTAATTAAAAGCAAGAAACAGAAATAAAACAAGTGGTGCATCAATGATCATAAGGAAAAGTATCCCAAACCCATAATATAACTTTTTGCCCTTTGTGCTTTAGGTAATTTTGACAGATTGATTTTAAGTTTTTCTCTTGAACATCTAATGATGCCTTTAAAGAGTAGGAGTCTGGAAACAACTGTAATCAGTGAGAGAATTGGAATATTTAAAGTGCTAGGTAATCCAGTATCCAAAAGTAGGCATGCACCCAATCTTAGATTCAGTTTGGGATTTGCCGAATCCAAGACTATTTCGGCAGGATTCAGATTTGGCCAAATTCAAGTGCCTGACCAAACCAAATTTGAATCCTTAAAATCACATGACTTTAAGTCATATGATAAAGAGCATCACAATTTTTTTACTGCATTGCATGTAATGTAATATATTGTTTCCTAAATTTAGAAAACTGGCAGTTCACGTGGCAGATAATTTTAGGGTAACACAAGAAAAACAAATCTCATGAAAAAAAAATCACAATATAAAATAAAAATACTTTTATGATTAAATTTTAAATTCAGTTCAACACACTGTAAACTCGTTAGTCATAAAGTTTCAAGGCCATCTTCCATAGACTCAATTTTATTTTAATAATCCAAGTTTTTAAAAATACTCTGTAAAAATAAAACAGTACCTTGTACTTGATCCAAACTAAGATATAATTAATCCTTATTGGGCAAAACAGTCCCATTGATTTAATGTTTACATGATTTTAAAGTAGACGTAAGGTATGAAGATCAAAATTACGGAAAGATTCTTATACTGAAAACCACAGGTCCAGAGCATTTTGGATAACAGGTCCCATAGCTGTATCTGCTTCTGTTCAAAAATGAGTACTACATAAATTATACAAATGTGTTCCAGATTAAGCCACCAATCAGGATGTATATAATTCAGGTTTCTCTCATTGAACAGAGTAAACAAGATGGAAGCATAGGACATGGCACTCAACAGGACATCCTTTAAAGCTTTCTTGAAAATATATTGTAACAGCCAATGCCAGAACCTTCATAAACACAGCACATGCTAGAGACCATAAGGGACTTTGGCACATAAATAAACAAATAACTTTCTTTTTTGCACTGCCTATGATACCAAATATGGCAAAATCAAATCCTGCCATTAACTTTACAATGACCCATCTGTGAATCACAGTTTGAGAGGCTTCTATTACACATAGCAGTGACCTTTAGCAATGTTTAAGTGGGAGATGTGATCCTTATAATTACTTGATCCTTCAGACCTCTACATTTATATGCCTAAAGCCTCTTTACTCTTTACTCTATAAAACAAATACAATATGCATGCATCCTTATGGATTTCCCTTACTCCTAGATACAATTTTAAGATTGTGCATGAACCTATTCCCTCAAAGTCTCACTTCAGTCTGTCTTTGCTTCTGTCCTGTTCAATATGAAAATTTCTTAATACAGATGAAGCCACTTGGATTTGTGAGTTAAATGCGTCATGACTCAGGGTTAATTGAAGAAACTGGGTTATCTAAAGTCATCTTAACTCATTTAATGCATTTAACCTTTTCATTAGCATACCAAAGCACCATTGTTCACAATGGTGAATGCTTTAATTAGATGGGATGTTGTGACACAGTTTTCTGTGTTAAATGAGATA
This sequence comes from Xenopus laevis, assembly GCF_017654675.1. Classification (NCBI taxonomy): domain Eukaryota; kingdom Metazoa; phylum Chordata; class Amphibia; order Anura; family Pipidae; genus Xenopus; species Xenopus laevis. The sequence goes on along the minus strand of NC_054383.1, from coordinate 40,093,595 downwards.
AATGGGATATCTGTGTTTAGTTATTCTGTGTCAAACAGACAAACCAAAGTGGCTGCATCTGTACATTGTATGAGCTGTATAAAAATATTAGTCAAATGCCTCTTTCTAAAGAAAACATACAGTCAAGGAATATGGTAACTGGATTAGTGCCAAAGTTACTTTGCAGCAAAAGAGTTCAAGCTTTCGTCTTTAAAGAAGGCACAGAAGTTAATAAAGGCAGCTAGCAATGTGGAATCCTTCCTCCCTGATTTTGGTATCATATATCCTAGAGACGCTGCCTTTTCATGGATAAAACATAGTTCTGATTGTGCTCTTGGCAGAAGTCGCTTGAAAGATGTTAACACCAAATAAAGAAACATATATCAGTAGTCTAACTATTTGAAGAGTTTCCATAGAAACACAAGAGATACAAACCTGCAGTTACTCCCTCCTCTTTAATAGGCTGACCACTGTTTGCTTTGTACAGTGCTCGCTTAAGATTAAATAAAAAGGAATGAAACTTAAAAACTGCAGAAATAAAAGGGTTTCAAGGGTTTAAACTCAATGCCGACTGACAGATGGGAACTACAAAACTATTTATAATAGAGGGGGAAAAGTCTTTTCAGTTCATTGAGTTTCAATGTCTTCAGATTACTTTCCTAGGAAATATGCATCAAAGAAGTCAAACAAAAGGGAAAAAGAAAAATCCAGCGCACAAAGCTCATCATCTCTGGCCACTATGTAAACAGTCAGTATCACCAGAATCGGCCATTATATGATGCCCTCCCATGGTGATTCAGTATTTTCTCCCAAAATTGTTAACTTTTAATAGAGGATTATTACATTTTTAAGATTTCTTTTAACTTCCACTTTCTCTCCCTCACTGGTCTAATGTGCTCAGATTATCTATCATGTTAGGGCAGGTAAGTGCAAACAAGAAGCAAACCTATTCAATGTAAGAGAGAATTTGTTTATTTGATGGTGGTGATGTGTAATCAAACATTCGTCCAAACAATATAAGAGGACATAATCTTGGACAGATTCCAGTTTCAATTCAGAAACATTAATCCGTTTAGTTGGCAGTTGTTTGTTGCTGCCACTTAGGTGGTATTTAGAGACCCGGGCACTGGTACGATCATGAGCTGTTCCATATTATCCTCACATTTGCAATAAAGAGGATTTTTGTGAGCTGAATTAGATTTTATTCCTGCTAAGCATGATAGATTTTCCCAGCCAGGAAAGAGGAGAGAAAATGTGTATATTGGTTTTTGTTTGTCTAGTGCCTCTATACAAACCTCTGTCTATATGTATCTAACTGTCTCCAACCTCTTATATATTCAGTTACTCTCCTATTCATAGTCCAGTCTCTCAATCAACCCACTGCCTGGTTGCTGGGGTCAATTGGATGCTAGCAACCAAAAAACTGAATCTGGAGAATCAAATCAAATACATTTGCATTTTAAATGAGCTCAGTCAAATCAGCTGTTTTGAATATTGTAATGTATACAATGTTAATCTTATATAAACAATACATAACAGTCTACAGAATTATTAGCAAGTTCTTGTGAATATTAGTTTGTGTTTTTTATGTGTTGTTTATGTTTTTGTTCTGCAGCTTTCATGCTTGGAATTTGCACTGCCACCTAGTTGTTGGGCTCACTCTAGCAGCCAGGTAGCAACCAAGAAATCACAATGACAGTTGCACAAGAGGCAGCCTGAAAGAAAGTTGAGAAAATGTAGAGTGTGCCATTGGCCTTACGCATAAGGCTACTGCGAGATTGGGCTGCATAAAAAACAGGGTAAGAATCTGCCGATCCGCTGATCCTTAAGAGTTTCATCAACCAATCCACGAGAATGGAGTCAAATGGCATAACATAATCAAGAAATATCTTTATCTCCCTGCAATATTAACTAAGAATTCTAGAGGGAAGAGCCTTTCAATGGCAGATAGATTCGCAGTATGGTATGGTTCAAGAAATGTTATGTTAACTGTTTAGTAGTGTCTCCATAGTTCCCTCTGTGTTTCAATTATATTTTATGCAGAAAAAGAGAACCCTTTGTATCTGCTATGTCAAACTTGTTTGTCCATCTGGCTTGCACATGAACCAAATATGTACTTATTTTGTGCACCTGTATTTTGTGCTTTTGGCTGAATCCATCTAATGCAAGATGGTACAGATGAGCACCCTGGGAAGATTTGCGGACTTTCCTCTAAAATTTATGAACAACTTAAAAACTAAAATGCCTAATATAATTGTGTTTTTAGAGAATATCATGCTGGGTTCCCACATGCCTGGATGTTTGGCAGATGGTACACAAAGTCCATGTGTAAACTAGGCTGTGTTTGCGTTCAGAAGGATATTTTTTAAAAAGACAACATGATTTATAAATAATGTATAAATGAGAGGGCAATGTTTGATATCCCACTTACAAAGGCACGTTGACAATTCATATCTTAAAGTAACCTGCTTTTTGGCTGATTGTTGTGCTGAAGATTGGTGGAATACAATAATAGAATGGAAGAAAGAATCTGGAGTACATTTATTATATTACTGTACATGCATGTGACTCAGGAATATAAAGCTTTTGGTTGTGTAACAATTCTACAAACCCATCAGTTTTGTGGGTTGTGAACAATTAATTAAAGGAAAACTATAACCCAAAATAAATACATGTCGTGAATACAATCATATTAAGTGGCATATTAAAGAATATTATGAAACTGGAATATGTATTCAAGTAAATCTTGCCCTTTTACATCTCTTGCCTTGAATCACCATTTCGTGATGGTCTGTGTGCTGCCTCAGAGATCAACTGACCAGAAATACTACAACTCTAACTGTAACAGGAAGAAGTGTGGAAGCAAAATACATCTGTTTATTGGCCCATGTGACCTAACATGTATGGTTTGTTTGTGTGCACTGTGAATCATACCCTTATTTTTTAAAATGGCACTTTTCTATTTATGATTACCCAATGGCACATACTACTAAAAAAGTATTTAAAATTAAATTTACATGAAGCAGGGTTTTAAATATGAGCTGTTTTATTCAATATATTTTTAGAGACCTACATTGTTTGCGGGGTATAGTTTTTAATTATGAAGCCAACCTAGTTAATTGTTTTCTGAGATGGGAATGTAAGAACTTCCCTGACCTGCATATATTGCTATATTTAACAAACAACTATTTCTTATGTAACCTTAACATAATTAATATCTGAATAAAAAGCATGAAACATGAGGGGGATTTAGTCAAGCTGTTTGTTGACAGTATCTTGAGATCTACTGATCACCAGCTAAAGGTCTACTGGTAGATCCCAATCTACTAAAGTTCTCTTGTTGCTAAATGGAAGTAAATGTAATTAACATTCTTCCAACATCTAGTAGAAGACAGTATGTTATAGAAGAAAAGGGAGAACTAACTTCATATTAATAACCCAGAGCTTCGGAATAAGATCTTGGACCAGCAGGTATCCAATACTTTTTGTAATATAGTGCAAATTGTTTAAAGAGGAACAATACAATTCGACATTCATACAACTCTTATTATCTTTTTTTATTATACTGAAATACTTGTATATTTTCCCTTCAAGGACCTCTAGCCAGCAGAAAGACTGAAATAAAACAACCTTTGTATCTTAATGAGAAAAACACCTGCAGGTTGGAATTTCCCAAAGGGAGTATCAGATATTAGCAATAATAAAAAGTTCTTTTTCCTGCTCAGAACACAATGGCAATGGTTATTGCTTTCAGTAGTAAAAGCCTCAGTCAGTATATCACAGTTTTGCCCTAGCACATAAACATGCCCACTCTCATAAAGGAGCCACGCTGCTGAAATTCCCTGGCACCTATTCAAGTCGAGACAGAGCCAGCTGTTGGGGAACCTGACACAGTACTGACCTAAAACGCCTTAAGAACTCTGTTACCTCTGTTCATGAAGATAAAAGGAAAAGGAAAAGTGTAAGGGCATTATTGTAGCTTTATTAAATGATTTATAATCAAGTGGTAACATTAAAAGAAAGGGATATGATATTCTTTTGCTCATTTAATACAAATAATCCTTCATTCAGTAGTCTACCAGACATCCTTTGACAGTAATCCTAAATCCTAAATTCTGCTTCTACAAATCAAAAGGATTATTCTTTAAAGCCTCCGTTTAGTAAAAAGTGTCAAGGAAAAGATTCAGAACATTGGCTCAATTTGTTTTTTTACTTTAAGAGGAGACATCCTTTGGACAAATTAGAGTAACTGTATTCACATTTACAGTTGTTTTTTTTTACGTGTGTGTTGCTAATGTTATTAGATGCACATGGACTAAAGATTTATGATTTTCATCTGAGTTGCAGCTCTTCCTTCCTCTGAAAGACTTTTATTACATAATCCCACACAATTTATAGTAATATGTGCTATTCATTTTTTTAGCCCTTGGAATGGAGTCTTTTTTTGTTTCTCCTTAAATATAGAAAGAACATTACATCTGTGCATGGTGTATGTTGGTATGTTTCAGTGTGTGTCAGTTGGTGGAATGATGGTTAGTAATGGCTAAATCTAGCTGTATCATTATGAATATGGACACTATGTCCTGTATGTGCATGTTTGTGTTACCAAGCAACACTTCCTTACTTCTGCCTTGAGAGCGTCCGTCAGTATATCCGTGCGGTTTGTGATTCTTATTTGCTCAGCTAACATGAAAGGTTTGCTGAAATCAGTCTTGGAGCCAATCAAGTTGGCTTTTTTTCTTTGGATAAATTCTTTCCGAATCTTTAAGATCTTTTCATGTTGATAGGTGCAGGAATGTGCGTAATGTTCCAAATATGTTTTACGTATGTGTTAAAAGATGCTTTATAGAGGAAAAAAGTAAACCCCCTCTCTCCAACCACCGACTAATTCTTAATCTTGACCCACTGTCAAGTTGCTGTGTGCCGATACAAGGAAAATGCTAAAATGAGACTATATATTCATTGGTGTAATTCATTAATGCTTGTAATTAATTGATAACATTGTTTAATTAAAAAAACAATTAAATTGATTAAAGTGCCTGTGCTAATTTAATAGGCATTCTATCAATGCTCAAAGTGCTGTGTGCCAATTAATTATGTACAATATGGGGCACATTTATCGAGGGTTAATAAACCCTCTAATTCATCCCTCGAATTTAAATCCTTCTAATTTGAATATCGAATTCGAAGGATTTAGCACAAATGCTTCGATCGAACAATCGAAGTAAAAATCGTTCGATCAAACGATAAAATCCTTAGAATCAAACGATTCGAACGATTTTAAGCGATCGATTGAAGGATTTTTATTCGATCAAAAAATGTTCTGGGGAAGGTCCCCATAGGCTAACATTGAACCTCGGTAGGTTTAAAGTGGCGAAGTATGAAGTCGAAGTTTTTTAACGAGACAGTACTTCGACTATCGAATGGTCGAATAGTCAAATGATTTTTACTTCGAATCGTTCGAATCATTCGATTAGATCGAAGTCGATCAAATTTGACCCATTCGATGGTCGAAGTACCCCCAAAAAAACTTTGAAATTCACATTTTTTATCATTCGAATTCTTCACTCGAGCTTAGTAAATGTGCCCCTAAATGTTAACTCATTAATAAATTAGAGTGATCTAAAACCTTGAAAAATGAAGAAAGTGAAGAGGTGGAGATGTCCTAAGAAGCTTCTATCAGGTTGGCAGAACCTCCATTATTTGTATTTTAGAACTGATTCCGAGGTTCTGCCAGCTTCTTGGGACATCTCCACCTCTTCACTTTCTTCATTTTTCCAACTTATTTTTCTTAAATGCTGGTTTTGGTTTTTTAAAATTATGAACTAATTTCCTAATACCTATCAGCACTGGCAATTTTTTAAAAAAACAATTCTATTTAATTTATTGAATCACTGGCAACCTGAGGTTGCAATAAGGATTAGCACTAGCACTTTAATTTAAATTAATTTCATAGGTGTATGATTCAAGGTTTTAGATCACTCTAATTTATTAATGAGTTAACATATATTGTACGTAATTAATTGGCGCACAGCACTTTGGAGCATTGATAGAATGCATCTCCTGAAAAAAAAAAAATCTGCACCTAAATCTTCAGTCCTTAGAAGCGCTGTAAAAGAAATAATTTTAAAAAAATGTTTAAATATTGGTCACCCTGTAAATATTTGTCCCTTTAAATAATTGGATTGTGCTTTATTCCTCGTTAAAATAGTTCTTCATTTCACAGTAGCATCAACACTCCTACTAATGTCAAATCGTAACTGTTACAGATTGAACCTGACTGACTGTGAAAATCTGAAAGGGGAATTTTTCACACTTTAATCCGATTATGGTGGCAGGAACTGATTGCACTTGCAAAAAATAGCACCATCCAGGACCAACAGGAAAGCTCAAAGCCTATAAGCAGCTGAGAGACATGGAAAAGGCACTGTACTCATACTTCCCTTGACAAGGCAGTGCTTCAAGTAATAGCCAGAATCTGACAATAAATCATACTTTTCCCAGTGCAGATCTATCATACACAGTACTTTATTCTAGAACACATGTGCACTACGGGACACTCTATCTTTCAGCAGACAGTACCTGTCACTCCAGGTCACACATGTAGGATCACAGACATGTGGTCTTTCCTGCTATAACCTAATCTGCTCTATTTGTGCAAATATAAGCCTGTCAGTTCCTTTTGGAAGACCTGAATTTATGCAACAAAGCTTATATACTTTTGATACACATCTGTATAACTCTTTTATAAAAGGAGGATGCCAAATACAAAGTTATGTGGGATTTGCAACCCCACAGTATATAAGGAAACATTTGTCTATAGGACAAACAACTGAACAGTATAGAGTGGACATTTATCTTTATCTTTCAGAGGAAATCACCTTTAAAGTTTCATGCAAAGTTCTGGAAGCATTTCTAAAATCATGCAAGGGCTACTTTGCTGACATACAGTATGTGCCGTCTGTACATGTTAAATTACAACGCAGTACAACAAACATATTTACCAGATGGGGTTTGACACTTAGGGGGTAATTTATTAAAGTCTGAACACCAAAAACTCTAAAAATTCTATAAAAAATTCTATAAAATCTGAATTTCTATTGGAGAAAAACACCCTCAAATTTTTCGTGATTTATTATACCCCGAGGATGGAAAAAGTGAGAATCCGAAAATCCAGCATCTCAGACCTGCCGAGGTTGTATATAAGTCAATGGGAAAAGTCCAGAAGATATCCTGATCTGCACTGGTTTTGTGCAAAAATCAGAAGATTTCGTGGTTTTCGGGCAAAAATTCAAATCAGTTTTTTTTCTAGTTTTTTTGCCGAACTTTAATTTTTGTGGAAAATGTATTGATAAATAAAGCGAAATAACTCATGCAGATTTGGTTGGAGTATTTTTCAGAGAATAATGAGATAAATTCAGATTTTGATAAATAACCCCTATGGGGCAGAAGTGAATTTTCGAATTAAAAAAACTTCGAATTTCAAAGTCACTTTTGGGTACTTCGACCATCGAATAGGCCAAATTCGACTTCGACTCGAATTGAAAATACTTTGAATATTCAACCATTCGAAAATCTAAGTACTGTCTCTTTAAAAAAAATTCAACATCGACACTTCGCCAGCTTAAACCTGACGAATTGCTATGTTAGCCTATGGGGACCTCCTAGAACCTATAGCCAACATTTGGCTTAGTTTTTAGAAGTCAAAGGGTTTTTTTTGAAAATCGTTTCTACGATCGATCCAACGATTGTAATTTGATCGCAAACAGCTAAATTTAAACCAAAAAAAAACTTTGACTATCGAATTTTTCAATTTGATGGTCGAATTTCGAAGTTTTAGCACTTCGAAATTCAACCCTTGATAAGTCTACCTCTTAATGTGGCAGTCCGACACATATTGAAATTTTCATCCACACTGTTCTGTTGAGCAAGGATGTCAAGATCATGCTAAATAATAATTGTTTCCTGACTCTTAGGTCTTGGGTCCATCCCTATAGAGCGATATGTTTTACTTCTGCCCTGGGAAGATAACTGGTTTTTATAATTTGTGGTAGTTGTTAACAATAGTGATGCAAATACTGAGGGGCATGTCCCATAGGTATGAAATGGGAGATATAAGAATAAAATGCTTTACTAGTATTCAGAATCCTTGGAAAAGAGAAGAGCACTGGGGCATGAGCAAATCGGCAGAATTTAAATGTGCTAGACTCTAATTTCTCATTCCTACTTTCTTAATCTGATTAACTAAATGAAACCAGCACAAGGATAAATATAGCCAGGAACCCTTTAGGCTATCATGTGCTATGAAAACATGACATAAGGCTGGGGCAATGTGAATTTTCTAAACATTCTTTGAACTCTTCCTACCCTGTTTTTGTAGAATCTGAAGCAATTTAAACATGCAGGCACTATATTAATAAAATAATCCAAGTCACGTCAATGTGCACCAGAGTTTGCTGTAGGGATGACCACGTCGCTCAGCTATTCCCTGACTAATAGGATAAGGATTAGAGTTAGTTGTGTGGGCTCATTCAAGGTCTGATTTATCATTGTTGGCATGCATTTCTACCTCATTTCTATGTGAACTCTAACTTACCCTAGTCTCATCCCCAAGAGTCTCTCAGACCACAAAGTGCAGATTACTCGTCTGAGGTTTTCTTAGACATCAGTAGCATATTTCTTGCAAGAACATCACAACAATGGCATAATTATCTTTGCTGCACTCTGTTAGCAGCTGGGGAGACTTTATTACTATTATAAATATGCCAGTTTCTGGCAGTGGATGGTTGAGGTACAAGTTTGATGTGCAGAATGCTAGCAAACAAAAGTCTCTGTAATTCACTGTAATTGTAGAATTTGCATGAGATCGTCCCTTACAGATACACAGAGTTTTGTGATTTTTCTTGCGTCAGAGTTCCCATGCTCCTCATTCAGTTAATGTTGTTTTTGATATGAACAGCTGGTCAGTGTAAAACGAACATCCTCCTATTATTAAAAGGAATGTAAATACAGAGAACAAGGGTAGTATTTCATAATACATTTAGTAACTCAGCCATGCATGTCTTTATCAAATCATGCCGCTCTCACTTTTGTTGTATTTGCCACATCCTTATTTCCCAAGGAGAAGGCAAAGCATTTCTCTCTCTGACTCTTCCTACAGGTATTCCCTATTATTCATTGTAATATCTCCCTACTAGGAAACATTTTGACCATCTGATCCTGACTATCCTGACTCACATAGGCCTTACAATTCATGCACCATCCTTTGTCCTGGTTAATAGACATACATTGAGCAGGTGTTGTCTTACTTTGATTCTATGGTATCACCTCCTGGAACCTCACTGCCAGTGACAATATTTTTTTGATCCCTTGCCCCAAACAACATTTCCCACACCATTCATTTATATATTTGCTCCTTTATAACCAGTATGCAGTGAAGCATATTGGCTTTCTAACATAAAAAAATGAAAGTGTTTTTAAGAAAAGAATAAATAATGTAGCGTTGCCCTGCACTGGTAAAACTGGTTTGTTTGCTTCAGAATCTCTACTATAGTTTATGCATACAAGCTGCTGTTTATTCATGGATGCAAGCACAGGACACATGGTAGATATCAGATAAGCTATGTAGAAGCCCATTGTATACTACAGAGTGTATCTGTTATCTGCTTTGTAACCTGTGCTTTTTATCCTTTTTCAGCTTTGAATGGCTGCCTTCACAGCTACCCAGCAACTTAATTTTATCAACTAAAGTATAGTTTCTGAAGCAAACACGCTAGTTTTACCAGTGCAGGAAAACAGTATATTATATTTTAATTACATTAAAACACTTTCCCGTTTTGGTGTTACTGTTCCTTTAAATTACACTTGCTCCTTGGCTCATCCTGAAAATATATTGTTAATCTCGCTTCAAGTCACAAACCTCACATATTCCTCCATTACATACTTCCATTTTGCCCCATGCCATTTATAAAGCCTAATGATTCTGTACTTTACTCGATTATTATTTTTTATAATCAAGAAGCCTCTATTTACCACTCTAAATTATTTCTTATTGAAAAGCCAGGAAGTTAAAAATCTATTACTCAAAAATAAATATTTTATTCCAAAGTGACATTCATATTTGTGCTACCCTGATTCATCTATAATCCATACTCAATATATCCAAAGTGACATGTGCATATTGTACTAATAAATATTTACCAGTAATGATATATAATAACTCAATATATCCAAAGTGACATGTGCATATTGTTCTAATAATCATTTAACAATGATAACCTATAGACCATACTAATGGGCTGATACATAGCATTCTACTCTCTACTGAATATGAATATTATTTGTAGCGGGACTTTCCTCTTTATTATTGAAGTTTCATTTCTACCAGATACCAACTATACTATATTATACTATACTATACTACACTATCAATAAAAAGGACCTAATTGCAGTACAGTGGGTTCTAAAATATGGTTTGAAATAGAAAAGACGCCACAGTTTATGATTGGTGAGCTCCTGTTGGTTTATATTTCTTATTCTTTTGATTTTTACTCCTTTTATTAAGGCCAACACATAAAATGCTGGGCAATATGGCAACCTTATCAGGTAAATCCACCATAGCATTTGAATACAAAAACCTGTTGCATGGTAACAAGTGATTTGTGTATTTATATGTCTCTCATTAGAGATAGAATCTCCATTGTACCATTGTAAAGCAATGTGCATATTTGTACACAGCAAGAAAACTATGACCCCCTATAATTTACCCAATGAACTAATATAATGGGCACTTTGTTAAAACACTTTAACTGATATCCAGTTATATTATTATTTTTCCATTGATATAATTTTCTAACCATATATAAGAAAGGTTTTTTCCATGTCTGACAGTTAAGAAATAAATATATTTCTATTATGCATGCCTGCAATTTGCTCTACACACACTGCCATTTTCAAGTGCATCCATAAGATAACAAATTGCTTCTCCAAAAGCCATAACATTCCTTGTCGTGATTTTTGGGACCGTCTCTGTTTTACTGTGGATGCTTCATAAAAGTGTTCAGATTTGCTTCAAAGCTTTCGAAAAGCTATTATTAACGCATTCTTGCGATTGCTTTATAGACCTGCTGCACTGAGTCACTCATATGTAAGTGTAATCTGATGGTGGGGATGAATATTTACATACAGATGCTCTAAATACCAATTACATACACTTTACAAATAAATATCACACACTCTGTATTGAGAAAATCAGTGCTCAGTTTAAAAAAAGATTAATAAACTTACAAGCAAACAACAAGAGATCAGGAAGGGCAATGGAACGGGAAGAATTTGTCTACAGGCAGCATCTGGTGCCCAGATAACTCCCACATAAAAACCCAAAGACATCAGCATTGCATTTGACATTTTCAGTAAAACCAAAGCTCATCACTGAAAAGTACCTGCTAAAAAAAAAGTCTGCTAAAACATACTTTAAACCCAATAGGCTTGTTCTGCCTCCAATAAGGTTTAATTAAATCTTAGCTGGGATCAAGTACAAGGTACTGTTTTATTATTACAGAGAAAGAGGAAATTGTTTATAAAAATGTGAATTATTTGATCATAATGGAGTCTCTGGGAGACTGCTATCCAGTAATTATTGGATAACAGGTTTCTGGATAACAGATCCCATATTTATAATACAGTACTGATATACACAATTTTATATTTGTCTGGTTCATGGGGTAATCTGGCTAAACAGGATTTTCTAGAATAAACTGAAGGTAGAAATTAGCTCTACTAATAAACATCAATTAATGAAGAACCTTTCCTCTATAAAAACAGATACAAATAATTTACTGCTGTTTAAATCTCAGAAATATATCAAAGGTGCATTTCATGCTTGCCAAGTATCATGGAGATGGTATAAAGAAGGATCAGTTATGACCCTCCAATTCATCTTTGCCCATTACACTGGAGTCTATTGATGCCAAATGACTCATTTACAAAGTGCAAAAAACTAGCACAAATATTGCTTTTGCACATTTTTACCCTGCCTGCCCTAAACTTAGAATCCTAGGTACAAGTCTTTGCACTCCATAATGTAGTGCAAACACCACTTGTGTCTGGGGCTGTAATAAATGAGCCATTAGATGTCAATAATTTCAGGAAAGACCCTACTTAATTCTGTCTCCCAGGAGATGTGCCACCATTAAAACCATAAAGTGAAAGTTATTTTTACTAACGTATAAAGATGTGTCCTAGCAGCAGCTACAAATATACTATTTCTTGATAACAATATTCTGACAAAAATTTTCATGTTATACTTCAAGGAAATGACATTTCACCCCCTGTTTAACCCCTTGATTAAATACTAAACAAATTTATAAACACTCGGCAAATTTGATTGGGCTTTCATTGTTCAACCTAAATTATGCTAATTGCTGATTGGTTTGCCCACGTACAAATTTGTGCAGTGCTCATAAATGACCCCCCTCTGTTATTCTATTTAAAAGTGTCCCAATTGCCATATGGCAAATTAAATGACTGCCCTCATGATTATACAGCAGTTTATTTACATGGATTCTAATGTAACCTCTGAAGCAAACACATTTAAATTTGTATGTAAGCCCTTATAGGAGCAGGGATGCAGGTGAGCAGTTAACATCCATCAGAAACGGCCATGTATACAATGTGTGCATTGATTGTATGAAAAGAATATCTAAAGATTCCTATATGAAGGACCAGCTTCTACATCTATTATATATAGATATAGAACCTTACCATCTTTTCAGTATCTGAATCCTGTATTTTATTTTAATATGCTCTGCAGTCAATAATTTCAACTCTTCCCCCGCAATACAAAAAGTCAAACATAAATAAATACTCGTATGGGCTACATGAATCCTACATAGCTAGATGCCTTTTCCTTTTATCAAAACAACACTAAACAATGAGTATATAAGATACTTAAGGCATCCAAACAATGGCCACAAGCACATATGTATTTTCTAATAATGATACATTGCACATGGAAACATCAGATATGTTCAGATCCCTCTTCCAGTCATAACAAACCCTAACTTTAGACAGGGCAAACTCTTTATTAACTTCTGGAGCTTATCCAATATGATTAAGCTAGGACAAAGTTAGAGACCCATCTCTGATAAAATCAGATTAAACACATTTATGTGGCAAATCAGGCACCTCTCTGTGTGTTCTCAGAGCTGGCTTGCACAATGGCACCTCAAACTGTGTATTTGTGTCTCTTGTTCAAAATGTGGCACCAAAACATTGTTTCATCTTAGCACTGGCAAAATGTAATGTTTTAGAGGTCTATCAAACAAAAAAAACTCTACAGGTCACTTTTTCCCAAAGACCAAGATTCTGAAACTGAGCCTGATGATAACCTTTACCTAGCAATATCAAGGTTGTATTCTTAAAGCAATGTGCTTGACTTTTCCCCACCTTCTTCACATGCACTGAGTATTTTAAACCAAACAATGAACAATAAAACAACTGAAAATAGGAAGTTTGCAAAAACCTCACTATGTTCAAGAGGGTGAGAACGTAGTTTTGCACATGCTCTTTTCCATGGAAACGCACAACGGTGTCATCCACTGCCAGCAGCACCTCAATGTTGTAGTCATCTTTCTTGGCATGTCGCTTGTTTCTGTCTTTTTCTCGTAGTCCGTCTTGTATCAATTCCAGGGAATATGGGAGATCACCAACTTTAGGCCTTGCAACTAACAGAACATAAAAAATCTTTACTTGTTTGGCAAACAAATAGCTAAATAAGTGGCACAGTGGATATTTTTACAGTAAAAATCTACCATCAGTAACGATTCCATGCAACTGTGTAAGTAATGTTTCACTTAAATGAATGGAACACATAAAATATGAAATACATACACACTCACTCTAAAATATACAGTTGAACCCCCACATTGATGCATTAGGGGGCAAAATATGACTTGCAGCTACCTGCATGACTGCAAATAAAGTAGGGATATGCAGAATTCCAATGTTTAAGAATTTAGGCCACCAAACCAAATCTGAACCATAATTTGCATATTATGATTTAAATAAAATAACAAAAGTCACATGACTTAGGATTCAGATTCACTTCCACTCAGCGCATAGGATTCAGTCCAATCCCAATCTTGCAAAAAGTGGTAGAGTTCGGTGGAATCCCTAAAATGAATCATTAACCAATCTGTACATCTAGTATGAATGACCTGCTGTCACCTCACATACATTAATGTCTACTGGGAACAAAGTGACAACACATAAAGCCAGTGATTGCTTTTGGTGAGCTACAGAGACAAATGGCTTCCTCCAAAACCAATGGACAAGTACAGGAATAGAAGCCTTATAGTAATGCAGCAGATGCAAGTGTAAAGTTCCTAGGATTCTCCAACACAGCTGAGTTAATATGGGGTGTCAGAGTGCACAACAGCTTGAGAATAGGCATTGACTATATGCAGAATGCAGGTATCATTGCTCTGTAATCATGTTAGCAACATTAATTTTATGGATAAAAAAATAACACAATAGGTGTCATTTACGACCAGAAGTGCTAAATTGGCCACAGTCAGTGGTGCAAAAAATCCCATTCCTTTTGCATCAAAAGGCACTCTTTGCACTTCCACATAGTTGCACGCTGCTGCATTCCTCATGCCTCCTGTTCTGAATTCAGTGCAAGTATGTCTATTGACACAGAGGAACCCTGGAGCTCCATTAGGCACAGAGGCCATTGAAAGCAAGTACAGGAAGTAACACCTCGGAGTTCCATGACCTGTATAAAAACACTGGGCCTTCATCCTTGTGTTTTTATATGGTCATGGCACTCTTCAGTAACTTATAATATCCTTATATTTTACAAGAGGGGGTACTTTATTCACTAAATAAACAGCACACCCTACAGCATTATTATAAACATTCACTTTTATAACTTATGGTGATCTCTTCAAGAAGTTTATAAATATATAAAGATATTAAAAGTCCCCTTGGAGTTACGGGACCTGTAAAAAAGCACTTGGCAACATAACTTGGTGACTTATAAATCTTTATAAATTACAGTAGGTTGTACATTATCCACTATATATATGTGTTATATTACTATAGATAGGTCTATGTAGATGTGTGTGTGTGTGTATATATATATATATATATATATATATATATATATATATATATATATATATATATATATATATATATATATATACACACACACACTGGGGTTGGTTTGGAGGGTTGAACATCATGGAATCCCTTTTCAAAGCAAATTAACTATGTAACTTTGTAACATTTGGGTGGTGCAACACTGCTATGGAAGGTAACTGTTTTAAGTTTTATAGCAGTGTGTAATTTCTACCTGTAGATGGGTGGTACATGTCCTTTTACTTGTTACATGTGTGTGCTGTATATTGTGCAGCTTATATTGTGCAGCCTCATTTTGCAGCCAGATATTCTGCCTGGTTGTCAGGGTCACTGACCCCACCAAAGATATAAATTGTGAGGGTTTTGTTTCCTTGTCATTCTTGTTTGTTACTGATTATCTTTAAGTTAATACTGAATGACTATAATAGAGCTTAGTTTCTGTATATTTCAAACAGTACATTTCAAACAGAAAATCCATAAAAAAATCCGGTCTTTTTTAAGAATAAATATACCATAAATCATTATAATAATCTCAGATAGTAGCACTTAAAGAAATTAGGACAAGGTGCAATGTGCGAAACCCGTAAGCAAAGCACAATTAATTTTTTACAATGCCCCTTGTATTTACGCACTGAAAAACAACTCTATGTGCTTGTATAATGCACAAATAGTTGCACCTCACTCTGTATATGGCAGGTGCCTTTAGCAGAACTGCAGACAGAAGCGGTAGCAGCACATTGGTTCTGGGGCTCACCAGGTTTAAACGTATACAGGTGAAAGTGCTCAAAATATGTTACCTAAATGGGGCAATTTTGCACCCCTAGCACTCCAACACTTGTGCCTAGAGTACAGGTATGGGAACTGTTATCCAGAATTAGTGATAAGCAAATTTATTCGCCAGCTATGGATTCACGGCAAAATTCCGAATTTCGCCATGTGCAAATTTCCCCGTGCAACTCTGGTGAAAATTTGCCGCAAAAAAAATTGTAGAGAAAAAACGCCCATTGACATTAAGGATGGTGGCAGATGGGGAGGTAAGTGACCCAGCAACAAATCTTCTCTACTTCGGGCGACTAATCTTTCCGAAATGCCTTCCTGTTGGCAAGAATACGGAACTCTGGCAGGATGCCATACGAATAGCTTTGGATTTCCGACGTTGCCTTACAAGGAAACGAGGAAACTTCTGGATTCGTATGAGACTAATTTCCCCTAATCTCCCCGTCTGCCACCACCTTGATGCATTTGGACAGAAAAGTCTCCATAAGAATAAACGCCCATTGACTTTAATGCAGTAGGACAAAAAAAAAGTTGCCATAAGAAAAAACGCCCATTAACTTTAATGCATTAGGACAAAAAAGTCGCTATAAGAAAAAAACGCTCATTAACTTTAATGCATTTTGAGTAAAAAAAATTGTGTGCGTAAAAAAAACGCCTGACTTTCCTCTGTTTCACAAATTTTCCCGCCAAATGGGACAAATTCGCTCATCATCACTATCCAGAATACTCAGGACCTGGGTTTTCCGAGTTAAGGGGTCTTTCCATAATTTGTATCTTTATACTTGAAGTCTGCTAAAAAATCATTTAAAAATTGAATAAACCCAATAGGATTGTTTTAGCCTCCAATAAGGATTAATTACATAATAGTCTATGGATTCTATGTGAGATGACTTTCCCGTAATTCGGAGCTTTATGGATAACGGATTTCGGATTATGGACCCCATACCTGTATACCTGTAAATGAGCCTTTATGTATTTTCCATATTCATGCATTCTTTTTTTCTTTGGACCTAACAATTAACTGGTAGATTCTAGAACCAGGTCAGCGTCCTCAAATCTAATGAGATAATGGCATCACTTGATTTGTATTTCAGATTCTTAAACATTAGGTTGCATTGATATGAGCTAGTTTTAAAAGTCATGTTAAACCCTTTGAAGCCTCAAAGTCCTGCCATGTACAAATTAGTAAAATCTCTTCAATCACTCTATTTAACTGGAACGCCTTAGAGATGCATAGTAAGACATGATTATATCTGTATGTTGGTTGGTGTTCATGTCATAGCTTGCCAGCTATTCCACCTTTTGTAAAATACTCTGTGGGTGAGTTACGGTTCCTCTCGTTTTATTGATGCTATGTCTTCTGAGCAAAACAACAAAGGAGACTGCTGTTTACTCAGAAGGCTTACAGGTGCACAACCAGTGTAGCAGCAAAGCAGAAGAAAACCACACATTTGTTTAATACATAAAGAGCTTTGGTTTGAAAGGTGAAGGAATAATCTTTTCTAGGAATAACAAGATTGTTCCTGCACCCCTTTTACCATCTCAAACACAGCCTTTGCTTTGACTCTACAAGGCTATTTAGACCCACCAGCATGCCTGGACCCTCCCTGAAACCTATATTTTCTATTTTTTGCTCATACTGTGACTATATCTGATAGGTCTCTATCTCTAGTCCTCCTTACTTGAAATTATAGTCATCACAAGGTATCAAAATTGTTCATGGTCTTATAGACTGAATAGAAGTCTTATAGACTTGAATAGAGATGTATTTTCTTGCTTATGTACGAAGATACAGCGTTTTAGTACCATTCCTTATCATCTGGTATGTTACGTACAATGTTCTGAAGCAGGAAAAGTACTAGCTCTCCGCAACGGAGTAGAACATCTTTAGCTAATATAAATTAATTTAAAAAAAGGGGACAACTTTTGCTAAAAATCTAAAAAAGGCCAAGTAAAGGATTGAGAAGATGGCACTACTATAGTGCTACCTCCTGTGGCCAAAACTAGAGGATGCATACATTGGCCTCGGGCATGATAAGAGGTGACCAGACCCATTAGTACTTATCCATGGGGGTAGTTAATACAGTAAGAGATTGCGGGTGCTTAGGCTTTGTAGCTTATATAAAACTCCAGACTTTATGCATGTAGACACCATTGACTAAAATGCATCAAATGAATTTCATGGCTACATAACAGTGAAAAAGTAGTGAATGCAGAATAAAACATCTGATCATTCAGAAACAATAAAATGACAAACTAGACCTAAAACAAACAGACTTTCATTAACATAGTCAATACCATACTCAAAAGGAAGTTCACATTTATCATACTTAGTACTTAGTATATTGAACAAGGACGTGCAATTATTGCATAATACTGTAAGTGCAATCATTTCAATTGAAATTAGTCTTCACTTCTTTCTAGTCCTCTTCCAAACAAACTGAAATTTAAAGTACATAAAAGGCTCATTTAAGAATGCAGCACATGGTGCAAAGTTTATTTTGGGATGCAGAACATCATGTTTTTTCCCAGATTTTCAGTATCATTGCAGCTATGTGTATTGCTATTGGAGGAAATACTATGCAAACAACAACAATATCATTTTGGAGTGTACAGATTCAAACTGAGAGAAATATAAGAGAGATCCCAGCGTTATCTTAGTTTAAATTGATACAAAAACTGCAAAATTAAAAGATTAAACAATGACTTACAAGTAATAGTAGGTAGATAAAGGCACAAATATGTTTCACTTTAAAACAACTCAGTAATGTCTAATTTTTAACTGAATACCCTAAATAAATTAGTAAGCAGTTAGTGCCATATTTAATGTACATTTAAGATACCTTCATTGTGTGATGTCTCGTGATTTGCGGTTTTATTTTGTTGAACAGCAGATCTTCTATAGACCACATGTGCACGGCCATTTTCCTCTTCTATTTGTCTTCCTTTTTCTAATGGTTCAATGAAATATTCAGTCTCATCAGTCCTTATCATGCCAGCCTGGTACAAAAACAATGCCCACAATTAAGTTTTGCCTGTTGTCTGTTGCTTATTAACAAACAATACTTAATAAAACAAAAGATAAATCAATTACTTCTATAAATTGATTGTATTGTATTGAATCTATAAATATGATTGTGGTTGTAGGATATGAAAACAAACTGGGGAGGTCTCCCTGTCACACTGAGAGGCGAGTCTAATTAGAGAAAACTTTACAGAAGGATATTTGAGATGTGTTCAAGACATGTGTTTAATTGTTAGGGGAGTGGGTTTAGAACATTGTGCATCCCAGCATAAATGGACCTATCTGAACAAATGGAACTCTAGAAGGGCCTTGCAATGGATAATTGGTCATTAGTAACAAGGTCTATAATCTTCTGGAGAACAGAAATGATAAAAGGAATTCTTGAGCAAAGTGCAAATTAAGCAAGAGTAAAAACTACAGAAATACAGCAATGAAGAAACCTGACATAGAGTAGAAGAATTTGAGAACGATACACATTTAAAGAGATACTGTCATGGGAAAACGTGTTTTTTTCAAAACACATCAGTTAATAGTGCTGCTCCAGCAGAATTCTGCACTGAAATCCATTTTTCAAAAGAGCAAACAGATTTTGTTATATTCAATTTCGAAATCTGACATGGGGCTAGACATATTGTCAGTTTCCCAGCTGTCCCCAGTCATGTGACTTGTGCTCTGATAAACTTCAGTCACTCTTTACTGCTGTACTGCAAGTTGGAGTGATATCACCCCCCCCCCAGCCTAACAACAGAACAATGGGAAGATAATCAGATAACAGCTCCCTAACACAAGATAACAGCTCCCTGGTAGATCTAAGAACAATACTCAATAGTAAAAGCCAAGTCCCACTGAGACTGATTCAGTTACATTAAGTAGCCTGCCAGAAAGTAGTTCCATCCTAAAGTGCAGGCACAAGTCACATGACTGGGGCAGCTGGGAAACTGACAATATATCTAGCCCCATGTCTGATTTTAAAATTGAATATAAAGAAATCTGTTTGCTCTTTTGAGAAATGAATTTCAATGCAGAATTCTGCTGGAGCAGCACTATTAACTGATGAGTTTTGGAAAAAACATGTTTTCCATGACAGTATCCCTTTAAAAGGAAATACATAATGCAGAGCTGCCTTAACCCAGATAAACCTATTTGACCCAACTGGAACTCTGTGCACTGGGGTTACCAACTACAGTTTTGTAAAATTAAAAGTAATAGCTTGAAATGATTCGGGTAGGGACAGAAAAAAAAGAGACAATATGACGATATTAAGACATTTAGGGGTTATTTATTAACGTCCGAATGCTAACAACTCTAAAAACGTAAAAAAAAATTACTAGAAAATCCTTTTCTAAATTTTTAGTAAACAAAAACCTTGAATTTTTAGAGATTTAGTATACCCCCAACGCTGTAAAAAGTCACTATCCAAAAATCCACCATCTCAGGCCTGCCGAGGTTGTATATAAGTCAATGGGAGAGGTCCCTATCCTATTTGCAAGTTTCTGTGGTCTGTGCTGGAATTTGCCCAAAAATACGACTGTTTTGGGATTTCCGTGCAAAAAATCTGAAAAAAGTCGAGCGATTCTGGAAAAAAACTAAAAAAAACGTACAACTCGGGTCTTTGTTCGATTTCATTGAGTTTTCCCCCCATCCGATTAAATTATGCTTTTTAATAATAAATAAGGTCAAATCGTGGATTCTAGTTTCGTCAGATTTTTTTTATTTAAAAAAAATCTGATAAATTCAGATTTTGAGAAATAACCCCTAACTACCCACTACAAATTTTTAACTGAGCATTTCACATTTAATACTTGAAAGTGATTTTTTTGGTTTTTTTGGTTGCAAAACAACTATTTTATCGACAATATGTTTTATCACATTTACTATGCACTAGCGTAACCAACAAAATACACAATCTATCTTCAATTGGAATGTGGAAAAAGCTTTCACATTGTGCATTTTTTTCCAATGTGTACTGCAGACCAGGTAAAGAATCTATAAGCAAAAGCAGAGTACTGTGCTGTACCTGTGCTTGTGTGTCGTTTTATTTTGGTACTAAAAAGTGCACAGGCAATTAAATTGGTAATTCTGATAATACAGACCCAAGTTTGTGTTGTGTGAATGTGCTTGGGATCTAGGATTGTAAACTCTACTGGCTCAGGGAATAATCAGAATTATGAATTTCTGTAAAGCAGAGATACACCAACACTGGCCAACACTGGCTTCCATTATCGGCCCTCCACCACACCAGAAAAATTCTGGCCCATTATACCACCGAAGTTGGACAGCACTGGTTTAGATGATGCAATTTTGATAACATTTTGTTAAAATTGGAGTTTGCAAATTAGTATTTGCATTCAGCCAAATCCAACTCACATCAACCCTATAATAGTTCCTCATCAGGGAAAAAGCATAGGAATGAGAAGGTCCTTGACTTTGAACACAATCTGTTTTGAATAAGAGTGTTGCACCCATTCTCAAGTCTCTGGGTACAATACCAGACATCAAAGAAACATAGTAGATTAGTGGTCTGGCAATCACAATGCTATGGATCTACCCCTGGCAGTAGCCTTCTCTTTCGCATTTCGCATTCTGACCACCAGCTCGTCATGAACAGTCCAGTGGATTTAGGCTCAAATTGCAAAGACTTGCGTTTCTTCACTGAAACCCTGTTCTAACCAAGCTGATTCAATGCGGAAGAGAGAGGAGACTACTGCCAGCGGTAGGGTTGATATCAGACAGCAGATTTGATTAAGGCCCCCGTGTGGCCCTAAGGTGAATACATCTCGTCCTGAACCTTTGTTAAATGACACTTATAGGCAGATTTTCAAATTTTGAGTTTATTTCAGTGTAATTTGACTAGGAATAGTCCAAATTCGATTTGAGTTAAATAATCTAAATTCGAATTTCAAGATTTATCATGTACTGTTTTTTTTTGTTGAGAAAACTCAAATCGCGTTTTTTTTTGTTGAAAAAAAACAATTTCGAATGATCGTTTTTTTTTGGAATTTTAAAGTTTATGGGAGTTTTTATAGACTCCCATAAGCTCGAAATCCGACCCTTGATAAATCTGCCCCCAAATAAAGTCTGTTTTAAATTTCCTTTCCTCATTGATGAAAAAAAAATATTTGGTTTAAAATTTCGAACTTTTCCATTTTAGTCAACCCATTTACTTGACTCTGATAGCAAATGTTCCCCACCTTCCTGTTTCATTTGTTTACCAATATTTATATAGTTAAAAAACAATCTAAGATTTATTCTGCCGTTTTTCTCCTTAACAGTGTCCTTTTCGTTACATACACAGTACTTGTTTACAGCGAGAGTTGTACATTTGGCAAGAGGGTTAAGAGGGATGGGTCAGAAGTAGGTCAGTGAAGGTGGGAGAGTTGTTGAACAGTTGTCTTTACCACAATTAACTATGCAACTAGGAAAGCTGTGTGCGATTCTCATATGGAGCAAAGAGTTTCAAGCATGACATTAGGTGACTTTAGCTTGCACAGTGCACTGGATCTTTCTGTGGGTTCGCCCACTCTTAGAACAATTTATTCCCTACAAATTACAAATAATTGACTTACATTTGTTTCTCCTCAGCTCTCTCAGAACTGCTGCACAAGCAAGTCACACTTCCACTTCCTACTTTTCAGCAGAGAACCTGCACTGACTTCCCCAGTCATCCTCATTGTCTACTGTGTCTCATAGGGAGGGAGAAAGAAAGAGGCTGATGTTTTTCTGCTTAGGAAAGATGTGAGAAAGGTTTTAAATTGTATTTGAAGAACATCAGCCTCTTTCTTTCTCCTGACAACTTCCTTGACTACTTGCTGGTCAGAATGGTGGGAAAATGACTTGAATTAAAAACAAAATAAATAATGAATGTAAATTACAAAAGTGCTTAGAATAGCCCCCTTATCAGTTTTACATTTGCTTATTTTAAAGGTTTACTTATCCTTTAAAATTTAGTCTATGGGAGATGGCCTTCCTGTAATTAGGAGCTTTTCTCCTAACAGGTTTCTGAATAATAAATCCTATACCTGTATATCTAAATCTTATTTGTATCCCAAAGGGCTCTAACACACGGCCGTTTTTCCTGCGCTCCCCTGCGTTGCGCTTTCTTCCGTTCAGCCGCAGGAGATTGCAGGACTAGACACACTCAATTATTGTGAAGTGGGTTGGACTCACACAGACGCATGTAAGCAACAAACGCAGGTTGGGACGTATGCAGGTTGCATTTCACCTGTGTTCGACTGCGTTGCGGCTGAATGGAAAAAAACGCAACTCAGGGGAGCGCAGGAGAAAACGGCCGTGTGTAAGAGCCCTGACTCTATATAATTAATTATAGTAACATAGGGGATTGCCTCAAATCAGCAATTCGTTTTGTCTGCTATAGTCTGCTATAAATTGGCAAATAAAGCAAAGATTTCATTAAGAGCCTATGTTAATCAATTATATATATATATATATATATATATATATATATATATATATATATATATATATATATATATATATGTGTACATATTATCTTTGTGAGCGATCTTAAGGAGGCCATACATGGAGACATCGCCAAACGATCGGATCCTAGCAATGGGTAAGGGGCGGTCGGATCGCGGGGCCGCATCAATGAACAGATGCGCCCGCGATCCGACAGGATTTTTAGTTCCGTACAAAATCTGGCAGACTTTCGGCCAGATATCGATCGGGGAAGCCCGTCAGAGGGCCCCATACTCGGGCCAATAAGCTGCCGACTCGGTCTGACGGCAGCTTTATCGGCCCGTGTATGGCCACGTGTATTTGCATGCAAAAACTGTCATTTATAGCAGTAGTTAATTTTTCTTTCCACCACTCGGCTAAAAACCAGCGCATTCAAATGAATGTACTTGAAGATTTAATTAGGATTCCAGTAATAGAAACATTTACATTTTTATCTCTGAATGGCATAATGCTGGCTTTCTACACAGCCCCTTTCAAATAAGATGTATGGAAACATGCAACAAGCTGCATACAATTGCTACATACAGTATGAGGCCTTTCAGACTCAGAGGAAACGTGAAGCACAGACATTTGCACTGACTTTGAGATGTCCCCTGGAGGGTGAGTGTCTCACTGAGTAGCACACACAACCCAGTAACTTTATTTAGAACATAACATAAAGGCATATTTCATTGGAAAACCAGAAAGTAAGTCCTTTCTGTTTTCATTGGCAAACGTCTTCTGAGAATATTTGGAGATGTCATGATGCCTCAGGAATTATAATGCAGAGAGGCACCTGTGCAAAGCTCATATCTGGCATATTACTAGGAACTGAACACTTTATGAAGTTCAGGCTGCATCCATATGGGATTTGTTCAGATGGCCTGCGTTACGGGAAAAGACTGACGCACTTTAGGATTTGCTTGTTAAAAGAACCAATAACGCAAAGAGTGAAAATGTTTTTTTTACTTTTAAAAAAAACATCGAAAATGTTTTCATCGGCGGGCAGGGGATTTTGTAAATGGTATTACAAATTACCGGCAGCTACATTGCCGGTAAATTTGTAATACCGGCCCCGGCTTAGTGTCTTAGTTTGGGTCAAATACAAGGTACTGTTTCTAATTAAAGAGAAAAAGGAAATCATTTTTAAAAATTTTATGGGAGATGGCCTTTCCGTATTTTGGAGCTTTCTGGATACTGGATCCCATGGCTGTATTGAAATCTGTTTAGCTTCTTGTGTAAAAACTAAACCTATTGTATCCTATACAGTTTATTTGTAGTGGTGGACGAATTTCTAAACCCTGTATAAGATACAACTAAACCCATTGTTTCTTATACAGCTTATCTGTAGTGATGGGTGAATTTCTCCTGCTTCGCCGAAAAATTAGCGAATTTCCCGCAAAATTCCTGAAAAAATATGCAAAACTCGGATTTTGACACCCGCGTCAATTCACATAAATTTTGACGCTGGCGTTAAAGTCAATGGGCGTCCGAATAGTGTTGACGTGCGGCGACTTTTCCGATATGCGTCCAAATTTTTTTGACACAGCAAATTTACATTGGAGTCTTGCGATTTTATTCGCCGCCGGCAAATTTGCGTCTGGCAAATTTATTTGCCCATCACTACTTAACTGTTATCTGCTGAGTACATATCTGTTATCTTCAGTATAAATGGCTGCCCCCATTGCTACACAGTAGCTTATCTATACAAACTGTAGTAGTGTTTCTTAAGCAAACACACAATTATTACCAATGAAAGGTAAAGCTGGGAATACACTGGCAGATGTAAACGGGTTGTTCACCTTTAACTAAACTATTATTATGATGTAGACAGTGATATCCTGAGACAAATTGCAGTTCATCTTCATGTTTTATTTGTTTGTGTTGTAATTTTGTAATTTCCTATATATATATATATATATATATATATATATATATATATATATATATATATTTTTATATATATATATATATATAGCCTTGAGAAAGGTCGCAGTTGGGACCGAAATGTTACGTTGGCTATGCAAGCTTTACACGTACTAATACACGTTTTTAGATTTGATAATACCCTGTGGTTGCTGGTTCTTCTTTGCAAATATATATATATATATAGACAAATACAAGAGTCCTCTGCACTCAACCCATTATCAATATATTAAGGACATTGAGACATTTTGTGCCTAAAGCTACTAAAAAATGCCTTACCCTTTAAACAAAACAGGGATTGTTTGTCCATATATTGCAATATATTTAGACTGGCCAACTACGTCAAAGTCATCCCTGGTCTGGCCAGTCCTACACTCAACTTTCATCTGATTCATTAAGAATTCTATTGCTTTATTATACATTTTATAAAGGGACTAAGTTGTACCTGCAACTTACTTGCTGCTTTCAGCAAGTAAAACTCTCCAACTTGGTTGCCCTTTTATTAGACACCAGTGGGATCACCTGACTATAGCTGGGAAGGGTGGGAGCTACAACATGGAGCTGGTCACTGCTCCTGTATAACTATAACAAACAAGGAAAAGTTGTGCTCACCATTACATTTTAAAAAACATTAAGGGGCACATTAACTATTGGTCGAATATCGAGGTTTAATTAACTCTCAATATTCGACCGTCTAAGTAAAATCCTTCGACTTCGAATATCGAAGTCAAAGGATTTACCGCAATTCGTTCAAACGATCATAGGAAAAATCGTTCGATCAATTTTAATTCATCGATCGAACGATTTTCCTTCAATAAAAAAATACTTAGAAAGCTTATGGGGACCTTCCCCATAGGCTAACATTGTACCTCGGAAGGTTTTAGGTGGCGAAGTAGGTGGTCGATGGTTTTTTTTAAAGAGACCGTACTTCGACTATCGAATGGTCGAATAGTCGAATGATTTTTAGTTCGAATCATTCGATTCAAAGTCGTAGTCGAAGGTCGAAGTAGCCAATTCGATGGTCGAAGTAGCAAAAAAATACCTCGAAATTCTAATCCTTCACTTGAGCTAAGTAAATGTGCCCCCAAGTGGGGGTGCAGTCGGAGGTAGTTGGAAGAATCACACACACATAAATGTATAACCATATAAGAGAATGAAGATTGCTCAGATTGTTGATTTTCCATGACAGAGATACAATAGTGAAGCGGGGAGGACAATCTGTGTTTTGAACACGGGCTGAGAAAAGTGGAACTGCTCCCATCCACGCCTTCATGTAGCTCCACTGACAGGCACAGCACCACACCTGTGTGCAGTTACCATCTTTTTTACTGGCTACTACTGATGTGCGGGTCAGGTAAACTTCAACCCCCTCTGGTCCTATCCCGCAAAACCTTAACCATCTCCCGACCCCAACCAACAAAATATTGCCATTGTAGAACCCACACCCCACCGTACCCGTGTCTTCTCACCCTGTATGCTATTTCTGTATGCGCATCTGGTTCCAAGACAGGGAATCTTCAGTAGCAGTGCAGGAGTGTACTTCCTCAGTCTGACCCGCACCCAACCATAATCAGAAATGGTTGGCCAAATTTCTACCCAACTTCTTCAACTTGAGGTATAGCCACAGTTTACTTCTGGCTTGGCTGGTAAAACACTGGCCAAGTGGCAACCCTAGCTGTAACAAGTATGGATAAAAGCACATTATCATCATTGATTTCCCCCTACTTAGTTCAGAAAACAAAGGTGGAGTTAGCCCAAAACTGGAGTTAAAGTAGAGTAAAATATTATTTTAAACAAGAATACAGTATATCCTTAAACACCAAATTCACAAGTGGTGCCCAGAACTACAATTTAACATCAAACCATACAAAAGTACCTTATCCTTGAAACTTGAATGAGGCTTTTGTGAATACCTGTATGACTCCTTTTACATCACCTAAATAGCTTTATTTCCTTCTTTCTAAGTTGGGTTACATTGTAATAAGGGCAATCTGTGGATCCTGGCAAATGGCAGATGCCACAGAAAGTCACTTTTTAGTGGGCTGGTGGGGGGCTGTTTGGGCCTTTGCATACTTAAAAATGCCAGGGCTTATTTTGAATCCCAGTCGAGACCTGAGTCTATTAATACAGCATTGTATGATTCCAGGTTTCTCTTTCATTTACGCTGTACGGTTGTTCACTGGCAACAAGAAGTAGTAGTAGTAGTAACATGGAATGGGTTAATGCTGCAATATATCATAAATTGGCGTAAAGGAAAATGACAAAAGCAGTTCTTGAGGATATTTGTTTTGTTATTTGTTTTATAGCACACCCTGTGTTTCCTCATTTGGGGTAAAAATGTTATGGCAATAAATCAACTCGAATTCACCCTGTATTGCAGCAGCATGGCCAGGCATAGCATCTGGCGATTTTTGGACAAAATCGCTGTCAGTTCCATTACCCTTAGTATTACCACAAAATTCTTTTCTGCACAGTTTCTGGAAGTATTTTACTGTGTATTAGTATTTTTCTAAACGCAAGAATATGGCTGTTGTCCATTTCTTTTGAACGAAATTCCATGCAATGAAATTAAAAATACGTGACATTAAAGCAAAATTCCGAATAAGCCATGACCTATAATAGGAGGGCATGGAAATAATTAGCAAACAAATGAAGTAGAAATGTGTCTCTAATTTAATGAAATTAATTTTGCTTCTACTATTTCTCTCCTGACCACATCTTAGAATATCTGTCTCTAAATTCTCCAAGCTCAGTTATAAGGGACATATAACATCCCTAAAATTGACTATTTTGCTCGCCTAAGCTGTCTAATGTAGGTAGGCCAAACCCAGTGTCAGATAGGGGCACCTGGGGCCTACCTGAGAACCTAACTTCAAGGGCCCGAGGGCCCAGCCAGTGACATCATAAATGATGGCTCCTTCGGGAGAGGGCTGCAAAAGAATTCTTGGTATGGCAGCTGGTTCCTGCCTGCAGGTATAAAGTAAGCAGGGCAAAGGCAAACTGGTGGTGGGTAACCTATGAGGGATATTCAGGTGGTAGTAAATGAGGACGACCAGCTGAGGGTATTCCAGGACTCAAGCCCATGAGATTTTCCCTGGTACCCTGGTGGGTCATTTTGACCCTTCCCAAAACCGAATTATTATGTAATTATGTACATATCCAAGAAGGATCACCCCTGCCTGCACTAAAGTATGTCAGTAGATACCGTGATATCTAACATATTGGGGTTACTATGTAATCTTTGCTGGGCAATTTTACACTGTATTCAAAATGTAATGCATTTGGTGATGGCAATGATGTAAATGACCATATGTTAGATAATAGTGAGATGTCAGATATAGCGGTATAGATTCTTAATAAAGAGTCTGTCTGCTTCTGTAATTAAGTCCTGGCTGCATACACTGGTAAGGAGTAAAGTCTGATGAAATTCAGAGGAGGATTGTATGCCCTTCGAATGTTTCTAAAACCTTGGGCTATCCCTGGCTATGTTCATAAGTAAATACTTTCTGTCTCATTTTTAGGTTTTGTAAGTGGACCAGAAAAAATGATGTAAATCAGGAAAATGTATCATGCATTATATATTGTGGGACCACAGGAAAACAGTGTAAAATGTTGGGAAAACTTAAAGGAACAGTAACACCCAAAAATAAAAGTGTTTTAAAGTAATTACCAATGCAGGACAAAAGTAAATTTTATTTGAAACGTTATGTGTTTGCTTTAGAAAGACTACTATCATTTATACAAATATGCTGCTGTGTAGGCATGGGGGCAGCCATTTAAGCTGAAAAAGGAGAAAAGGCACAGGTTACTTAGCAGATAACAGAAAAGCTCTGTAATAAAATACAAAGGTATTCTAAACAGTGTATCTGTTATGTGCTATGTAACCTGACCCTTGAATGGCTGCCCCATGGCTACATAGCAATGTGTTTATATAAACCATAGTAGTGTTTCTTAAGTAAACACACCAATGCAGAAAACAGTACATTATATAAATTGCTTTATACCACTTTGATTTTTTTTTTAGTTTTACTATTCCTGTGTATGAAAAAATTGAGGTTTCACGGTATGATTTTAAAAATATGTTTAACTACATATTCATCCTTGAAGCAAAAGTAGTAACTTCAACACAAAATCTAAAGTCCCTAAGCATAAGGGCAGGGGCACATGAAGGTAATTAGTCGCCCAGCGACAAATCGCTTCTTCGTTGGGCGACTAATCCCCCCGAACTGCCTCCCCACCGGCTAGAGTCTAAATCGCCGGAAGGATGGCACTTGGAGCTCTTCGTTTTCTGAAGTTGCCTCACGAGGAAACTTCGGGCAACTTCGGAAAACGAAATGCTCCGAGTGCCATCTCGCCAGCGATTTAGATTCTAGCCAACAGGAAGGCTTTTCGTAGAGATTAGTCGCCCGAAGAAGAGGCGATTTGTCGATAGGCGACTAAATCCCCGAATCTTAGCGTGTGCCCTAAGGGTAGGACTACACAGATGTTTTCCGTGCGATTCGACGCTCTGCGACAAAACGCAGCCAATGGAAACAAGGTAAGAGATATGAAGTTGCAGCGTGAAGAGTCATCCGACAGTCGTGTCTTGACGTGTCGGATCAACGCAATGCCACGCAACAGCATGCAAGACCACAAAATTTGTAGGATGCTACAAAATTGGATCTCCCTATAGCTAGAATGTAAAGTGTTGTTTGTTCATGCATCTACATCCGACATTCAATGTATTTCAATGGGGGAAAAAAGTTGGTCAGACAGATTTTATCTCATCGGATGAAGATACAGTATGCTGTGTTCCCATCTGACAGTTGTGTGGTGTCAGATAGATCATTTTGCATGTAGTTTACACATCAGATGTTTGTATCAGTTCCATTACTCATGCAACTACATCTGGCTTGTAGGATGCGTTTTGTCGATCCAACATCATCTTACAAAATCTCTCGTAAAGTTTAGCCCTTAGTGGAGATAGACATATCATATTGGACCATAGTGTCCAACTTCACCCCTCTAGCACCTTAGTGTAGCACCCCCTGCATTCAGGACCATGTCACACGAATTGTATTCTCTGCTGGCGTATTCACACTGGGGGTAAAAATGCAGATATCTGCTTCCTTCTGCCCCAACATCACTGGGCCAGGCCTGGACTGGGAGTCAAAATAGGCCCTGCCATTCCTTGCCATGCCGAGTACACAGAGGCCCAAACAGCCCTCTACCAGCCCAAACATCCCCCTACCAGCCCACTATTTGGTAACTTTCTATTGAACCATACAGCAGCCCCTCTGGCATTTGCCAGAACCCACAGATTGCCAGTCCGGGCCTGCACTGGGCACAACCTTCGTCTGTTAGTGCGCAGATGGGACTGATATCAGTGCAGAAACATGAAAGTATGCATTTTTGCACTGAAATTCCTCCTGGAATGGAGCGGATCGGTGTTTTCTTCTCGGGTGTAGATACACTGGTTGAGAAAAATACCTTGTGATATTGTCCTTAGTGTGTCCAGACAGCTGAGCCATTAATTAAATATGCTGGAATGCCACCAGAAGCTTTGCTAATATTATAGTGGTCCCAGATGTCAATGTCCAGTAAGGTGTGGTTTTTTATTAGTTTTCTTTATGGCATTGAGAACATTTTGCTCAAATCTTTTTTCAGAAAATGTACCCAGCAAGAAAGCCTTCTTTAACTCAGGAGCTCAGTAGCTTTTATAGTGCATGGTATACAGGAGTGGAAATACATTTATGTTTATGCTGAAGTTGTTCATGTCTGGGCTATTTATGTGGCAAGCAGCAGCAGACACCCTTTTGTGTACAGTAGGTGTGCGCTGAATCTCTGAAATAAGGGGCTACACAGGGCTAGGAGTCAGGGGATTACACTATAACAGCAAGCTTATGAGAGACTTGCAGTATTCATTTGTCAAATGCTTCACTCAGAAGGGATGTATTTAGAGTATACTTGTTTCCAAGAGAGCACATATCTTAGATATATTCATTGCAATAGGCACTCTTGTCACTTACATGTCCATATACCACATAATATTACATTTCATATAAAGCTTACTTCTACAGGTATGGGACATGTTATCCAGAATCCACTATGTGCCATTATGTCCCACTGTGCACTGGTATATTAGGACCATTTTATAAGCTACAGTTGTTCCAACACTCCTATTGAATTATAAGAACTGGGAAACTCATGGGATATGTGTATAGGAGTGCTTTAGAAAAATTTTTTTGGAAACGTGTTAATTTGCAAAAGGAAATGTTTTATTTTAGTGACATTTCATCAACATTGACTAACTATCCTTGGGTAGAACCCCTGGTTTCTTGCAGAAGAGTCGCCTAGTATATACACGTGTATGATATTGTTTGCACACAATGAACAATTATACCAGAAAATCATTTTGCACATGCATTTGCCCCATCATGTGCCCCCACACTGAGAATAGTCACTTAGTCACTTACCAGCTCTGTCAGCCAACAAGCTGCAGTGGAGGAACTATTTTTCCCAAACAGGTGCTCTTTAATGTTGCTTAGAATAATATTTTCTTTTATCATGCAAAAAAATACATTGGATAGAGTAAAGCCTTTACATGCTTCCCATGTACACACCCAAAGACATCATGTAATCCTCCTAAATCCATGTGTACATCGCCTGTCTCCCCCTTATGTTTATTAGGATTTTTAGGATTATCGATACCAGCTGTGGATTACCAACACGAATGTTTCACTTGCCCACGTTGCCAGGATTCTGCTATATATTTAGAGGACAAATTAGATTTTTGTTGAAGTGATGTTTGAAAAATTATATAAATGGAAACTAGGCACATGCATGCAATGCAACAGCTGTGTTACAAAAAAATTCTGCCATTTTGCACTTGTAAAATATTGCTTATAAATACTTTTAGGGTAATTCACATGGGGGTTTGCTTTTCAAGGCACTTGTCACAGTGAGGTAGGGTTGCCACCTATTGGGACATTGTGGTCCAGGTGAGGGGGGGGGACCTACCAGTGATGTCTGGGGAAGATAGATGATGTCACAGGGTGGACTGCTGCTGTCATGGGCCAATCGCACACCAGAAAACTGGGCAGGTAGTTTTGACCCAGGCAGTCTGCAGCTAGAGGTGCAGAGCAAATCTGCATTTTCCTATATATTATGAATATATATTTATATATATATTCCCCCTATAGTTTATGCCAATGATTCTGAATTGATTCATAACCTATTGGATACAGGTATGCATGAAACTGATTCATAATTCATGGTATAAGAGTTAATAATATTCATTTATAGTATTACACTTTAAGGGGCAGATTTATCAAGGGTCGAAATTCGAAGTACAAAAAACGTCGAAATTCGACCATCGAATTAAAAAAAGTTTTTTCAACAAATTTGGCAATCCTGTGGTCGAATAAAAATCGTTCGATCAAACGATTTTAGCGATCGATCGATGGATTTTTATTCGATGTGTAAAGACTTAGAAAAATGTTGTAGAAGGTCCCCATAGGCTAACATAGCACTTCGGCAGGTTTAATTTGGAGAAGTATTGAAGTCAAAGTTTTTTTAAAGAGACAGCACTTCGATTATCGAATGGTCGAATATTCGAACGATTTTTACTTCGAATCGAAGTCGAAGTAAATTCGAAGTCGTAATATCCTATTCGATGGTCGAAGTATCCAAAAAATTACTTTGAATTTCGAATTTTTTTACTTCGAAAATTCCCTCGAATTCACTTCGACCGTTAGTAAATCTGCCCCTTAGAAATCTAGTGTATAAATAAATCCACATGGTGCTCACATTTAAAGGAATACTCTCATGGGAAAAAAACATTTTTTTCAAAATGAATCAGTTAATAGTGCTGCTCCAGCAGAATTCTGCACTGAAATCCATTTCTCAAAAGGGCAAACAGATTTTTTATATTCAATTTTGAAATCTGACATAGACATATTGTCAATTTCCCAGCTGCCCCCAGTCATGTGACTTGTGCTCTGATAAACTTCAATCACTCTTTATTGCTGTACTGCAAGTTGGAGTGATATCACCCCCCTCCCTTTTCCCACCCAGCAGCCAAACAAAAGAACAATGGGAGGTAACCAGATAGCAGCTCCCTAACACACGATAACAGCTGCCTGGTAGATTTAAGAACAACACTCAATAGTAAAAACCCATGTCTCACTGAGACACATTCAGTTACATTGAGAAGGAAAAACAGCAGCCTGCCAGAAAGCATTTCTCTCCTAAAGTGCAGGCACAAGTCACATGACTGGTGGCAGCTGGGAAATTGACAAAATGTCTAGCCCCATGTAAGATTTCAAAATTGAATATAAAAAAATCTGTTTGCTCTTTTGAGAAATGGATTTCAGTGCAGAATTCTGCTGGAGTAGTACTATTAATTGATGCATTTTGAAAAAAAACTGTTTTCCAATGACAGGATCCCTTTAAGCTTTTGTAGTTTGCATGCAATTTAGTAAAGCAGACAGGTTGATAACAGTTCATCTTTCTTACACATATAGACTGACTTCCCTGTCTCCTACAACTATTTCCCAAGGCAGACACATTCTGACATCCTTCAAAGCAATTAACGTTATATAAAACATAACACTACGATGAATGAATGCATAAATACATAACTAGTAGGATACAACCCTTGCACTGCTTGCTTCTGTTGGTGGGCAAACAGTTTTGTGCTGTACATAACGCATATTAAACTCTTTTAAAGTAATGTTTTGGGTTTGTTTTTTGGAGGGGACATGCAAACATCCTAATAAGTAGGAGGTGGGAAAGCACTGCGGTAGTATTTTAACACTTTATTATTAATATTTCTTTAAAAGTTGTCACTGACTGTTTAGAAAGCTCAAATTACAACACTTACTAAGTGAGGGGGAACAAACAATACTATCAATGACTGTGGGGCGACCAGGCAGATCTTCTTGTATCCCCCAGCACATAACAGGGCCCCCTCATAAGTGACAAGTAACGCATTGTGGATTAAAAATGTGCTATTAGTAAAGGAGGCCCAATATTTTAAAAGTTACCTGGATATCACATGCTATCAGGCATGAACTGTCAATCTATGGAATCTGGCAAATGCCAGCATGGACTGGGGGGGGTCTTCTGCCTGAGGGGGCCCCAACAGCTCCCCCCAACAGCTCCCAGCCCCATGCTCTAGTCGTAATTCCCCTACACCAGAGGTAGCCAGTCACTATTCATTGGACTAGTAAGGAGCTGTTTGAACAGTGTTGGACTGGCCCACAGGGATACCAGGAAAACTCCTGATGGGCCCAGGTGTCAGTGGGCCCTCATGCTGCTAAACTTTTGGCCTATTTCATGGCCATTCACTATTTCTATGAGAAGAAAGTGGCTAAATAGGTGGAATAATAGTTTATAGTATGTAAAGAAAAGAGACTTGGAGACTAGAGGTTGAGTGAGGAGAGAAAAAAACATAGTACTGATGGTGGGCCCCTGGTCTAAAAACAGTGGCGGAACTACCGGGGGAGCAGGGGGTGCGAGCGGGCCAGGGCCCCCTGCGTCACGCACCAGGGCCCGCCCCCCTCTAGTTACGGTACTGTTTAAAGACTTTTGGTGGGCCCCTGGTCTAAGGTTTTTTGATGGGCCCCTGGTGTCCCAGTCCGACACTGTGTTTGAACCTCAGTGTAACTTAAAAACCAGGGCATATTTGAATCTCATTCAGTTTGCATGCTATATTAGTATTGTAATTATATGTACAGTTATTATATCTTATTTCAAACTAAAATTTGCAATCCTAAATGTACTTGCTTGCCTGTATCACTGTATATAAGGGAAGTGCTCACAAGCCCAATTGCCCAATGAAGATTATTTGGCTATAAGGAGAATATATGATTTAGCTGGGCATGGATTTTATATAAATTTATATAAACAGCTGTGGTTTTAAAGGACTCAGTTCTTGAGTGAAACACACTGTGGAACCCAGTCAGTGCTTTTATGGAAAACATTTCCAGGAATGAATCATTGGGAAACACCTGTTTCTCAAAGCTGCTCATTGAAGTGGTGGACCACATATTTAACTTGAAGCACATTAACCCTTACGGACCTGCACATTCATTTCACATAGTTAGGATGGGTCATGAACAAATTACTACAGTCATTTGTAACTGTAGCACCTCATTTACCCATCCCAAAGCATTCTGTTTGTAAATAAACTGATCCCTTGCCATTAACCTTTAGAGGAAACATATACCTTCTTTACTGCTCAAATACTGCTGGACTACTACTCCCAGCATTCTACAAATCATCCTAAGGAGGCAGGAAATGATTCAGAACTTTTCTGAATCTTGACACTTTTTTTTATTTTTTGGATTTAGCCAAATTCTTAGAGGTCAAGGTGAACCAAAAACCGGGAAGGCTGATTTCTCAACTGAGCAAGAACCTATCATACCTTTTTCCAGTGATCACCAAATTGCAATTTTAAATACTGATTAATTTGCTACTTAGCGTCATGAGACTTAAAGGCTCTTGACAACTGAAATCTGCAATTTTTGTAAATAGATCATGCAAACGTTTTAAATTGTAATTGTACAAATTGTGGTTCCAATTTTTTTGGGTATTTAGTCAAACCTTTGTAAAGGATTCCATATTCTTAAAGGGATACTGTCATGGGAAAAAAAAATTTTTTCAAAATTAATCAGTTAATAGTGCTGCTCCAGCAGAATTCTGCACTGAAATCCATTTCTCAAAAGAGCAAACAGATTTTTTTTATATTCAATTTTGAAATCTGACATGGGGCTAGGCATATTGTCAATTTCCCAGCTGCCCCAAGTCATGTGACTTGTGCTCTGATAAACTCCAATCACTCTTTACTGCTGTACTGCAAGTTGGAGTGATATCACCCCCTCCCTTTTTCCCCCCAGCAGCCAAACAAAAGAACAATGGGAAGGTAACCAGATAACAGCTCCCTAACACAAGATAACAGCTGCCTGGTAGAGCTAAGAACAACACTCAATAGTAAAAACCCATGTCTCACTGAGACACATTCAGTTACATTGAGAAGGAAAAACAGCAGCATGCCAGAAAGCATTTCTCTCCTAAAATGCAGGCACAAGTCACATGACCAGGGGCAGCTGGGAAATTGACAAAATGTCTAGCCCCATGTCAGATTTCAAAATTGAACATAAAAAAATCTGTTTGCTCTTTTGAGAAATGGATTTCAGTGCAGAATTCTGCTGGAGTAGCTCTATTAACTGATGCGTTTTGAAAAAAAACATGTTTTCCCATGACAGGATACCTCCAGTGAAAAAAGCCTAATTGCTGCAAGAGGCTCTTCCAATGAGAGTCTACTTTGTTTGCCATTGACTATTCTTGAGTTCTTATGGTTATGGCCAAATACAGTAAACAATTTTATTTTAGCTCTGAACACTAGGGGGTTATTTATTAAACCTCTACTTTTACATTTTTTTAAACCCTCAAATTTTTTGAGATTTATCATACCCCAAAGCTGCTAAAAATCTCAAGATCCACCATCTCAAACCTGCCGAGGTCAATGGCAGATGTTTAGGGATGGGCAAATTTGACCCGTTTTGTTTCACAAAAAATTTGCCGCCGCCAATGCCCATTGGGCCAAGTCTATGGGCGCCAAAAAGTTTTTAAAAGTACGGCGGATTTTTTTTTTACGTGCGTCTTTTTATTTTTGACGCACAACACCATACAAGTCTATGGGCGTCAAAAAGTTTTTGACATATGGTGAATTTTTTTTTTGACGTGCATCTTTTTAGTTTTGACGCATGATGCCATACAAGTCTATGGGCGTCATTTCCACAGTGATGTCCCTTTTACAATTTGAAGATACCATGATCTGTGCTGGGTTTCATCCGGCAATCTAAAAAAGTTGGGGTTTTCAGGCGATAACTCAAAAGATTTGAGCGATCCGAGAATCCGAAAAAATCAAGCAATTCAGATTCATGCTTGATTTTGTCAAAGCTTTTCCCGACCCGACTTTTTCTAGCTGATTATCTGATAAATAAGGTAAAATTGTGGACGGGAGTGTAATCCAGCTTGGTTTAATAAAAAGATGAGACTCTTGCACAGATGTTAATTATCCAGCAAATTAGTCCAAAAAATTGTGTCTATATTGGTGTAGTAACACATATACAAAGACTTCCAATGATGTTGAAGAAGGCATGACCCAGTTACTGTGTCTATGCTTGCAACTGACTTGCACTAAATGAAGCAACGACTCACTAGAAATGATACAATTTGCATACACTTTTAAATTAACTTTTACTTACACCTGCAGTAGTAAATCTTGCGCAGGTGCAAAAAAACCTGTGCAAAGACACTTGCGAACTATTGCGGCACAGTTTGAGTCCTTTTTAACTGATTAATGGCCTCAACGACTTCATCGCAAAGTTTGCGACCAATGGCTTTTGCAAACATTTGCAGTGTGTGTAATTACATTTCGTAAGTGCAAAGTGTTTTTTTTGCAACAAAATATTTAATGAAACTCCCGAGCAGTTGTTAATGCTCAATGTAATATTCCAGCAAATGATTTTACATTGCAAGCAGTGTAGCCTTTTAAATAACGCTTGTGAATTTTAATTACATTACCCCTTTTGTGTCCCAATGAGTGCAACAGGATTATTTACAAGGTTATACTTTATAGGTTATAATTATAATTATAATCTGTACATTGAGGGCATTTGATTCTTATAAATTCTTGAACATTATAACTAGAACATTATGGCATCAAGTAATTAGCCCATGTAAGTTTTTCCTGATGGTTTAGGACAGTGCTGTTTTTGAATTAACTGTCTTTTCCTATATAGTCTGCCATCTGTGTTCCAGTCTGGCCCTCTACTTGAGTTTCCGATGTCAGGGGATTTGAACTAAACTAACATGGGGCAAAGGTGTCTGACAGTTCATCACTAGACAGGAATCTCCAGTGCAATATGCCCTTTGATGCATCACCCATAACAAAAGTGCTTACTGTAGTCACACTGTTCAGTAAATTAGTCTGAATATTCATAAAATAAACTGTCAATCACAGCTGTTATGCCACCAATAATTATGCTACGCAGGCACCAATGAGTAAGATTGTGTATAGACACCCCCTTAGCAAACACTCGTAATACACTCCACTTCCTTATTAGTAAACTGTATCTGTTTGGCTTGAAGTCAATGTCTGCACCATGTGCAGAGTGATGCGAAAAACATCCCTTCTCTTCCAGTATGAAAGATGAAAAGGCAATTGAATATGTAAACCCAATGCCTGCACCACAGCTGATCACTTGCAGATCTTCTAATCTTCCTAATTATTTCATTAAGGTTAAATCACTTCATTACTTCATTGATTTATACCCATGATCTAATGTTGAAAATATGTGC
Source organism: Xenopus laevis (assembly GCF_017654675.1). Lineage (NCBI taxonomy): Eukaryota > Metazoa > Chordata > Amphibia > Anura > Pipidae > Xenopus > Xenopus laevis. The sequence continues at coordinate 40,054,936 of NC_054383.1, read as the reverse complement.
ACGTTTAGGTGTGGTTACTTCTAAGCTAAGAATTAAATCTGAATTCTGATGGTGCTGGAAAGCATTCAACAGGCCAAGAAAAAAAGACACATGGCTAATTTGCATGAAAGGCTTGATACATTCAAGCACAAAAAACTGCTCCCTGAGAACTTTTAATATAATAAAAAGAATACTATCCTTATGGAAAAAAGTAATTCATCAATACAGCAAAATTTGCCTCTATAGAATGACAGTATTTTGTTGCCAACGTTGGAATGGCTCATCCAGTAAACAAAACAAGATTCACAATGGAATGCAGACATTTCTATTTCATATTGCTACTGCTGCTGTCAAAAGATCATTCTGTTGATGAATGAGAAATGATGCTTATAGGTTATAACATGAGGGATGGCTGCCAAGTGATGTGCATGTCTGTGAGCCAACGGACAAGATTAAAGAGTTATTTCAAGAACACTGAATGTCTATTTGCAGAAACAGTTGGACTTAAAGGACCAGCAACTTAACACATAGAGTACACAGCAATTAGACATTTATAACTCAGCCATTGCTAGAAATAACCTCGCATGAGATGACTAAGTATATTTTTGGCATTTGAAAAACTGAAGAGCAGAAGTTGAAGTCATTCTCTGTGTTTTAATAGAGACACTGGAAATGTGCTATGCTAAGTATCATGCCGACTTGTTTTAATATGCCTCTTTTCATTTAAGGACTGGGCACTTTTTAATTTAATTGGGCACAATTTAATTTAATTACAGAAAAAAATGCATTGATAATGGTAGGTTATTTTGATACAGCTTCATGGAAAACTTGTTGGTTGCTGAACATGCAAGATAATCCTAAAACTGTAAGAATGATATGCTATACCCATTTGCTGGCAGGCTAGAGTCTCCGCTAAGCTGACAGCAATAGAACCTGAGCGGTTCTTCCAAGCCTATGGCCTCATTCTGGATGCAACGGATCATAAGCTTAGTACAGTATTGCATGTGCCAAAACTTTCCATATCTGTATGTACATATAAATACATCATGTTGGGTCTATAGTAACCAACAACTACTATTTCACGTAGTACATGGATCTTCATTGGACAGCACCAAACATGCCAATGTTCCTGCACTTAATCAAGTCCTGTTTATATACAGTAAATATAGTTCAAACGTGTAAGAAGCAACTGTTTTTCTTATATATATATATATATATATATATATATATATATATATATATATATATATATATATATATATATATATATATATATATACTGTATATATATATATATATATATATACAGTATATATATTAATATAAAAAAGACACAAACATAAATAGCACTTAGTACTAAGTTGTTAGATTTGCGCCTCTTTTGGTTCACTTACAGACGGTTCATCAGACGTTGACTCGACAATGTTCTTTTAATACATCATGAAAAGCTACAAAATAAAATGTGTTCTTGGTCAATATTACATACCAGTCCATCACAGTTGCTGATGGCCACAGTTGCTCCCGGCATATCGGTGATGTCTCCAGTATACACACACCCAGCATGAAGTGACCCTTGAGATATCTCCTGGAAGTCCTCCTGCCACTCCACAGTAGCTCCATCAGAAACCAGATGTTTATTAGGCTTCAGACGCAGATGCAGCTGCTTGCCAAATACTGTGACATTGAAGTACAAGTGCCTATCGTGTGATTCGGGCACGCTGCGGGCAACCCTCTGAGACTGGCCAGGGTGCTCTGAGGTCACACCGCCTCTGCTACTTCCTGCTGCTGAAACCACGTGCGAAATATAATGCCCCAGGTGATCTGTACTGAATGGGACAATCACACCATATTCACTTAGCTTCCCCGATATGGATTCTACAGGGAATAAATAAATAAACATTATCTCTTTAACAGTTTTGAATCATTAGAAGCAGCATGCCATATTCTTTCGACCTTGCACAGCATTGTTATATAAGTTAGTGATTATTTTACATGCTTAAAAAATATTTTTTTTTTTTTATTAAAAATTATATTTCACAGTCCCTTCAACAGACCCAATGTAACACACTGTACCTTCACAGCGTTCATAATTCACATAGCTAAGCTGCCGTGACAGCAATGGCTGAGAGTGCCTAGTAATGCAGAATAGGGGAACGTGCACTGGCAGCTATGCTGAGCTTTTCTGCTCCCCATATATAACTTTGCTATCCGTTAATTTATATAATCCCTCTTCTAGCAGGAGGGTGATCAAGCAATACATTTGCTTATAGCCCCATCCGGGGGGAAGACGAGTTAATGACACCTGTCAAAACAAATGCAGTGATATTCTGACAAAAAGAAGAAATATTCAAACAAACAGCCAAAGTGATTTCAACCTGACCATGTCTTTCACTCCAGCAATGCTGACAATGTCAGAACCTACTTTTACTTCTGCAGAAATACACACACATAGAACTGCACTCATAAATGTAAGATCCGTTTGCATTGACAGTAAAGGACACCAAACACAGAGAAATAACCCTGGAACCCAGGAAACTGAGGAATAGGGATAAATTAGGGGAAAGGATGGCCGGCTAGGAAAGTTACACTGCACATAATGTCAGTAGAAACAAAAATCACTCGGAATAACAGAGAATGTATTGACAGTTGTAATATTTGTATTGCTGTCTTGCAGAACTGCAATACTTTGAAACCCTGTGACTTTGAATAAAAAAGAGAAAATCTTACTTTTCTATGAATTCTTACCTTGGGTAGTAAAGGATTGCACAGGCACCCAGCAATAGGAAGTTAAAAGGCAAGCAAAAAGCCCATATAAGCAGCTAAAATCCATTTGGTGTAACTTGGAAAAGAAAGGTTTGTATGAATTTCCCAGGCAAAGAGCAGGAGAATAAAATATCCAGTAGGTGAGTGCTGGCTTGCGTGTTTCTCTGGAGCTTTTTTTTGATGTGTTTGCTGTTCAAACAGAGAGAGGGAGAGAGAGATCTTGCAGGATTTTGGCGTTTAACAATCTGCTCTCCTTCTGTTGGAGCCCTGCACTGTCAGATTAGGAGAGGCACAGTCTGGAAGGGTGGGGGTGTAACTTTACTTAGTCTGTGATACAGCCTCCTTGGACCCTTATGAACTGTGCCTATCCGGGACAAGCCCCATCCATATAGAAAGGAAAAAATAAAGGGGAGAGGAGGAGAAAAAGAGTGGAAAATGGAGGGAGGCCAGGGCACTCAGAGATCATTACACAGATCCCAGGCAGAACATGCTAGGACTGACATCATATGAGTGACATTGCATACAGACACACCCTTGGTTCCCTCTAACCCTCCTCTGGCCTGATGGAGGCTCCCAAATCTGACATCTGATGCTGCATTTCTCCCGACTCTGGGGGAAAAATAAATAAATGCCTTAAAAGTATAAATGAAGGGACAAAAATAGACAGAGAATGAGATCTTAATCAATTTCCTAATGATATAGAATTCAATTTAAAAAATCATCAGCGACAACATAAAATAATAGAATATTAAAAAAGCCATGAAAAAATATTTGTAATAGCATTTAGAAAAATTACAGGTCTGTTGTCCAGAATGCTCAGGTTTTCCAGAGGGTCTTTCTGTAGTTTGGATCTCCATACCTTAAGTCTACGCAAAAATAATTTCAACATTAAATAAACCCAACAGAATTGTTTTGCCTTCAATAAGGGTCAATTATATTTTTGCTGGAACCAAGTACAAGGTAATGTTGTATTATTACAGAGAAAAAGGAAATCATTTTGATTATTTGACCAAAGTGGTCTTCCATAATTTGGAGCTGTCTGGATAATAGGTTTCCAGATAATGGCTCCTATACATGTTTAATAAATTCACCGAAAATTACCCACTTTATAATTTGTTATAGTGTGGCCATTATTCCAATTCAACAATTTGGCATTCATACAAAAAAGGGCAAATTAGCAATAAACAAAATGATTTTTATTGTCTGGCTTGCAGTGCAGTAAACAGATAGTTTTACAAAGTAGTCCTGGAAAGGAATTATAAAAGCTTATACAGGTAATATTAACATTATAAGTATCACGTAGGAAAGTAGAGAATGGAATTGTCAGGCAGATCAGTCTTGTGATTGCTTGGGTGCAGGCAACACAATGGTTAGCACTGCTGTTTAGGTTTGATTTCAGGCAGGGCACTGTCTGCTAGGAGTCTGTAGGTTCTCCCATGGGTTTCCTCCCACCCTCCAAAAACATACAGACAGGTTAATGGGCTCCTGGTTCTATTGACACTAGTTTACTTGTGAATTCAATAGTGACTTTAGTTTGTACACACTACTGGGCCTGATGTTAAAACCCTTGTAAAATGCAGCTGAATATGTCATCACTATTAATGATGGGCGAATTTGCGTCGTTTCGCTTCGCCGAAAAATTAGCGAATTTCGCGCGAAATTCGCGAAACGGCGAAAAATTCACGAAATGGCGCCAGCGTCTCGTTTTTGAGACCAAATTACAGAAAGATCCATTATCTGGAAACCCCCAGGTCCCAAGCATTCTAGATAACAGGTCCCATACCTGTACTTACTGCATAGAACATGCATGTAATGAACTGTCTCACAGATATAGTTTTTACTAAAATGCAGTCCCGGCTTGTAAGTGAAATGTCCCGACTTTCTGTTTGATCTCCTGCACTGGACAGCCAGAAACAGATACAACATTTCTGGCTTAATTGGCTTTTGCGACAAAACTGTTTTTGCAAACATGTGCAGCATATGTAATAACAATGCGCAATTACAATGTGTTTTTTTTTTGTGACAAATTATTTAACAAAACTCCAAGGCAGATGTTAACGCTAACCTTTGCGGTAGTGAGCATGTAATATTCACCAGCGAATGATTTTACATTGCAAGCAGCACTAAAAATTTAAAAAAATGCGATTTTAAACTCTGCTTTTGATTTTTATTACGTTCCTCTTTAATGAGAGATTTGTACCAGTGGCATATTGCAACAATCTATCTGACAATCCAAATACAATATTGCACTATATCTAGTCCTAGTCTTTCATTTACCTCTCCGTAGCAATTAAATTCTAATTTTTTTTTAAAGCCAGGCTGATTAACCTCTGCAGTTATATTGCATTATGTGCAGCTACTGTATTTTGCTATAATCACTTTATGTGGGATAGCAAAATCTGAATTTGGAGGATTAGTTTTGTCTTCCTAAAAGCAATGGTTGATGATTTTATTAGCTATTAATAGTGTTTTTACTGTATTCATTGAATACTTTTGTAGTACAAAATATATCGGTACAGGTTATTGTTGGCAGCAAGCCTCTTCTATTTGCATTCTGTACCCAGTAAAAACAATTCATCCATTAACACAGGTGTTCATGTCATATCAGGAATGTAAGCTTTTTAGAGGACCAGTTAAACTATATATGAAAACTATTAATTTGATCTGGCATTCTGTATTTATCCATCCTCTATATACACAATTATTTTCTTTTATTTGGTGTTTAAACAACATCCAACCTAGCCTGTTTTATTCTGGGTATTACTACAACTCTTTTACATTGTATAAAACTGTACGGGAAGATATTTATACATAACAAGACAGAGTAGGTTTACAAGGGTTACAAAAGTGGGGAATAGACAAGGAATAGACAAGGAAAAGACAAGGAACAGGTGAAAAGATAAGATAAGTGTCCACTAGGAGGGATAACAAATGGGTCTCGATCTTATCTGATCTTATCTACGTCACAAGTCCATATCAGACTGTAACTACAAATCGGAATTGTGAAATGTAAAGAAGATAATATTTTCGCCCGGATATTGATAAGTCTCCCATGATACTCGGCCAAGGATGCAAATACTAGTGCAATTAGCACCTTGTTATGAGGTGAACTCAACCTAAGGAAAGTCTCTTTTGAGCTGTAAATTGTCCTTAGCTGTGTTTTTCTAGGTGGCTGATCTCTTAGTTGAAGTCATATATGGACATAAAACTCCTGTCCATGTTGAGGCCACATTCTTGGGTGTTGAAATTTCTCATTAGTTTGAATTCCCACTCCTTATGTCCTGAAGTTACCCATTAATATTGTGGCTCGAAGATCGTTGAAGCTGTAGTTATTGCTGCAGAAGTGCACTGCCACTGGGGCATCTGTGCTGCTATGCTTGATGTAAAACCTGTGGGAGTTCACAAGTATTTTTAAATAAAAATATCATGTTTTCTAGAAATTGCGCTAAACTTTATGTTTGAAATATTTTCTTCGGTTTTCACAATAAACCGTAAAAATCAATATGATAACAAATAGTATGCAGAATAAGAAGATTAATACAATGACATATTATACAGAATGTATAACTTACAATGAAGTAATATGCAAAATAATATAGAAACTAACAAGAACTAACTATCACTAACTAAGCCATGTGCTAAACTTTAAATATGTGAATCTTACGTTGTGAACTCATTGAGACTCACAGTGAACTCATTTTCACTCCCCTGATAGGTCATTGCCCTGCTTATATACAAAGCAGTTTAGAGCTGGCCCTCAGTCTGCTCCTAGTGGAACGGAGGAGGATCCTATCCTACATTTTGTTTCATTGAATTTATTGGTAGGCTTGAGGATTATTTCCTTCTAGGGGTGATTAGATGACAGTATTCTGTTTTCATTTCAAAGCTTAAAGACCATAGATTAAGGTTTTATTTATTTGCCACTTGCAAATGCTAGATGAGAGGTCAGAAGTAATTTGAGTGATGGGGGTCAACAATTTAATTTACATTTATTCACTGAGAGTACCAAAGTTCAATTATAAAATTTATATTTACCAGCCAAAAAGTAAACTGGGTGATGACATAGTTAGGGGACACAATATATATATATATATGCACTCTCATCTTCATTCTGCAAGGGGTTGTGGGTCGGAGGGGGTTAACACATGATCTCATGTATCTCCATTGCTTAAACTACCAACATAATCTTCACTGAGTAACTTACTAACAGCATGTCCTATGGGCTCATGTCACTATCCACTGTACAAACCCTCTTACTGTTCATATTCTGTGTTTATGTGTAGTGTAGTATCGAATAGTTTCATCATGTTAGAAACATGGCTGTTTAAAAAAAGGGCATTTGCCCATTGCATATTAGCACAGGGGGCAACCTTAGAAATTTCATTTGCTATAACTTTTAGTTGAAGCATTTAAATCAGCCTAAACACCTACATCATAACTAATTTATGTTTCTTTTTACAAACAACAAATTTAAGGGCTATTTATAATAAAAGCTGTTATCTTGTTTTGTGGTGTTGCCTTAAACGGCCCTGATTAGAAGGCCTTTGTGTGCATTGATATCCATCTTGTCTCCTATCCAGACTGATAGTCTACCACACCCTATATATTTCCAAAATACGAATTTCAGTACATTTGTTCGGGAGTTCCTAAAAATTTGCCTAGCCCTCTCTTAAATCTTAAAATCCCTTTATGTAATACATTTATGCAATATATGAGATATAGGGGCAAATTCACTAACCTCCTAAAATTCACCAGCGATGGCTTCGCTCACAGCACAACACTTCACCAGGCGTAGATTCGCCAGGACAACACTAATTCACTAAAATCCGAAGTTGCGTCCAGGGCGACAAACGCTGGTAAAGTTGTGCCTGGCGTTGGGAAGCGAAGTAACGCCGGTGACCATTAGTAAATCTGCGAAGTTCCAAAATGACGTCATGCTGGCGAATTTTCGCCAGCGTTAGTCACTTCACCCTAGTAAATTTGCCCCATAAAATGAAGCGGTGCAACTTCCATCCAAAGAGCAGAATATACAGGTATGGGACCTGTTATCCAGAATGCTTGGAACCTGGGGTATTCCAGATAAGGGATCTTTCAGTAATTTGGAGCTCTAAGTCTACAAAAAATCATGTCTCCTGTAGAGATTTACTGTACCTTTGTTGGTCTCAATTACAAGGTAATGTTTTATTATGACAGAGGAAAAGAAAATCATTTTTTCAAAATGTGGATTGTTTGATTAAAATGGAGTCTATGGGAGATGACAATACTAAGCAGCAAAATACGGGGTTCTGTTGCTCCCTTCATACTTGTGTTTGTGACATTGAGCCCTAGTGAAGCATTCAGCTAATATTTTGGTATTGTGCTAAGGAACTATGTGATGAACAATATCCACTGAATAAAAGTTTTAAAATTGATTCTAGTTATAAAATCTTTGTATTTCCTGTACATGTCATTAAATACTGCTGCATTGATGTAAAGGTCCCTATAGACGCAAAGATTTCTCTTGCCGAACGAACGATTTTAGCAAAGTCCGACCAATTATTGTACGGTTAGTGGGATTTGAACGATCGAACATCTTATGATTTTTCGGCCGACATCTGTCAGGAAATTGATCGGCCAGGTTAAAAAATCTTTGTCGGTCCAAGTGCAATCTATCTATGTTTGCAGGGCCAAGCAGGCAGCTACCCTTTGTTTTCCTGGCAAATTGGTCTTTTTAGTTGATGGAAAATTCGTACGATCGTTCTGAGAAGATCGTGGTCTCACGACGACGATCGGATCTTTTAAAAATCTCAACATCTATGGCCAGCATAAGTTGTGTTCACTTTCACTGAGATGGGCTTAGCCTTTTGCTTGTTATAAACTGTCACAGTGACTGCCCCAAAGTAAGCATTCCAAACCCCATCACAAATGCAAAAGGATTCCCCAATACAAACCATCCACACCAGCACTACATCACTACACTCCATGTTATCTAACATATTGGGATTGCTGTGTAATTTTTGCTTGGCAATATTACACTTTAATCAAGCTTCATACAGATAAAACTACAGGTATGGGACATGTAATCCAGAACGCTAGGGACCTGGGGATCTTTCTGTACCTTATGTCTACTAAACGATCTTGTAAACATTAAGGGGTAGATTTATTAAGGGTCGAATAGTAAATTCGAATGTGAGATTTATCATACCTCGACCATAGAAACAGTTCTATATTCATCACATTAAACCTGCCGAATTCACTTACAAGTCAGTGGCAGAGGTCCCTTGCAACATTTGAATATGTTAATTGCCTTTCTGAGATTTGAGTTCTTTTTGGAAGGAAAATTCGATTCGAATTAGATTAGACTATTTGATCGAATATTAGACGTTTGAATTTTTTCTAAAATAACCTCCCATTCGAGTCGTGAGTATATTCAAATTTATTAGAGTAAAAAAAAAAAATTCACATAAATTCGACCATTGATAAATTTGCCCATAAATAAACTTAATAGGCTGGTTTTGCTTCCAATAAGGATTAATTATATCTCAGTTTGGATCAAGTACAAGGAACTGTCTTCTTATTACAGGAAAAAAGGAAACAATTTTGAAAATCTGAATTACTGGATTAAAATGAAATCTATAGGAGATGGCCTGCCTGAAATTCTAATACCTTTCTAGTAACAGGTTTCCGCATAACGGATCCCATACCTGTAGTGATGATAAGAAGCACCACATACATAATGTGATCCTATAAAACCAGGAGGAAAACAGAGCAGGCAGGATTCCTCTTGCATAAATCAGGCTGCTGGCCCTGGAAATAACATTTGTACAGTATTGCTTTAAAAAACCTACATATTATTTGAAGGTCAGTCTTCTTTCCATAATTCAAAACTTGAAGATCTGGTTTTAAATTAAGCATGACAGGTGCACCGTTGGTGAGATTTGATACCCTAACAAGCTCCGAAACTTTCTGTACATAAAGCTTCCCTTCAGTAAATCGCAAGGGATGGACATAATTTAAAAGAAACTCTTCCCCCAAAATGAACACTTAAGCAACAGATAGTTTATATCAAATTAAGTGGCATATTAAAGAATCTTATCAAAATGGAATATATATAAGTAAATATTGCCCTTTTTACGTCTTTCATCTTGAACCCCCATTTCGTGATGGTCTGTGTGCTGTCTCAGAGATCACCTGACCAGAAATACTGCAGCTCTAACTGTAACAGGAAGACGTGTGGAAGCAAAAGATACAACTCTGTCTGTTAATTGGCTCATTTGACCTAACATGTATGGTTTGCTTGTGTGCACCGTGAATCCTACGATCCCAGGGGGTGGCCCTTATTTTTTAAAAACGGCAATTTTCTATTTAGGATTACCCAATGGCACATACTACTAGAAAAGTATATTATTATGAAAATGGTTTATTTACATGAAGCAGGTTTGTACATAGGAGCTGTTTTATGCAATATCTTTTTATAGAGACCTATATTGTTTGGGGGTATAGTTTTCCTTTAAAACCTGGGAACTCCATGGGCTAATTTCATTATTTGCTATTAGACATACACCTATTTGCCCACATACTGGCCAGACACTGAACAGCTGAACAATAGTCTTGCTCATTAATTTATATATCTGGCTATTAATTTATATTGTGTCAACATATTCACATTATACATCAGTCCCTGCCCCAGTGCAATTTACAATCTTAAATGGACACCAGGGCCGGATTTACATAGCGGGCATCCCTAGGCCCACTGCCGTTCCTTGCTCCTGTCCCCTCCCCTTTATCTGTGCAAATTTTCATCATTAGGACTGGAGCAATGGGTATTGGCGCATGGGAAATTTAAAAAAATTATTGCATCTCCTGCACATCCCCAGTGTTTTTTAACCATTGTGGGTGTGGTTGGGCAGCATGCCACCCCTAAAATCCTGCCGCTCTAGGCTCGGGCCTTGGTGGCCTTTCCACAAATCTGGGCCTGATGGACACATGACTTAAAATGTGTCATTTTGGATCCATTAGTGGCCTTTTCCCTAGCTCGTAAAAAGGTTAAAGGTATTTATAAAAACAATCACCTTTTTATTATTCCCCAAAATTTCAGCACACGTAAGCATTCCTTCCACATCTCTATGTATCTGTACTTAAAGCTGTCTCCCCTCCTGCCCCCCGCAGTTTGGGAATCAATGCTACAAAGCCAATGCAAACCCATAAAGACTTATAGCACAGCCAGGGTAAGTGCTGATTCAGACTCTGTTTGCAGACTGTGGTTTCACCCTTGTTAGACCCTGACAATAATAATATAGCACAGGATTTCAGACCATCGTATGTGAAACCAATTGTTAGTGGTTTCACACAAAGGTTTTTTCATATAGGCAGAGCAAAAACTAAAATTCTTCTCCTCCTTTGTAAATTGAATTTCGTCTCTAGTTCATTTGTTACGAGATGACACTAATAATCATTTCCAACCCCAAAGAGCCGAAAGCAACTAAAGAGAAGTGTTTGCTAAGTTACAGATGCAAATACACAGGCATTGGACCCCGTATCCGGAAACCCATTATCCAGCAACCGCCGAATTACAGGAAGGGCCATCTTCCATAGACTCTATTTTATCCAAATGATTCAAATTCATTCATCCACATTTTTTAAACATTTTTCAAATGTGTAAATGCTTTTTTAGTAAACTTAAAGGGGTGGTCCACCTTTCAATTAACTTTTAGTATGATGTAGAGAGGGATATTTTGAGACAATTTGCAATAGGTTTTAATTTTTTATTATTTGTGGGTTTTTAGTTATTTAGCTTTTAATTCAGCCGCTCCCCAGTTTGCCATTTTAGTTATCTAGTTGTAAGGGTCCACGTTACCCGAGCAACCATGCATTCATTTAAACAAGAGACGGGAATATGAATAGGAATAGAAAGATTAGTAATAAAAAGTATCAAAAATAATAAATATGTAGCCTTACAGCGCATTTGTTTTATAGATGGGGTTTAGCAGCCCCCCTTTGAAAACTGGAGAGGGTGAGAAGAAAAAGGCAAATACTTTAAAAACTATAAAAAAAGAAAAAATGAAAAGTTGCTTAGAATTAGCTACTCTACAACATACTAAAATTTTACTTTAAGGTGAACCATTCCTTTAAGGTATGACGATCCAAATTACAGAAAGAACCCTTATCTGTTAAAAACCCCAGGTCCTGAGCTTTCAATGCAACTGACACATCAATAAACCACTTAAAAAAAAGCTTCTATCTGGCTTGAGGGGTATATTTACTATAAACCATTTAGGGTAATGATCTTCACATCCCTCTTTTTCCTCCATCTGATGGACCTCAAATACAGGAAATCTATCTTCCCATTCTGACTCCTTTGACGATGAAGTGGCTGGTGCCTGGTGGAAGCTTAAAAGCCTTTGCAATGTTTTTTCCCAGGATATATGCTGTTTTAAAATGGTTAACGGGGCAGTTTCCCTTTGTACCGTGCTTTTATGAGCTCAGTGAGTAATGCCCTGCTGTGTTTACAAAGCCTTACAATAAGAGCTGAGGAATTCTGAAGAACAGGAAGTGAAAAGTAAATTTCCTTGGTGAAGAGCCTTGGTTTTCGTTAAGCACCAATGACACAACAAATAGTTTATTCTTGTAGAACAAATGCCTTTTACACATTAAGGGTGGTGGCCCACGTTGTGATTCGTGGAGATTAGTAGCCCAGCGACAAATATCCTCTTCTTCGGGCAACTAATCTCCCCGAGATTCACCGGCGGGATGGCACTTGGATCGCTCCGTTTTTCCGAAGTCGTCTGAAGTTGCCTCACAAGGAAACGCAGTGGAAGTTCTCTAGTTGCTAGTCAAATTACCTTGCAAATTGTCTTTTTAGCTAAAATTCATCCAAAAAACACAATTCGCTCTTTAGTAAATGTGCCCCTTAGTATGTTGATGTTGTAAACAATAATTGAAATAAGTAATCTACCCTACAAGTAGAAGTTCTAGTCTGACTGAAGTAGAATTAAAATGATGCTCAATGTACATTTTTCTTAGGGATTTTTATGGCAAGTGGTCTGTCCAACTTTATCTGACCTGCACTGGACTGCTTCCGAGACTTATTTTTTCACTGCGGCCCCAAACAAGTGTAACATCTTGGGGCTCCATGCTATACCATAAAGCACTAAATATCTATTTTCAGAACAACAACAATGGCTGAGCCTATTACATTTGTACTGCCTGGATACACTAAGGCAGTGATCCGCAACCAGTTGCTTGTGAGTAACATGTTACTCATCAACCCCTTGAATGTTGCTCCCAGTGGCCAAGTTTTGGTTGCATAAAAACTATGTTTACTGCTAAATAGAACCTCCAGTAGGCTGCCAGTTCATATAGGGCTACCAATGTGTACCAATGCCATATATATTAGGCACCCCCAGGAACTTCTTTCATGCTTTTGTTGCTCCCCAACTCTTTTTACATTTACATGTGGCTCACAGACATAAACGTTTGGGGATCCCTGCCCTAAAGTTATTATTATAATTATATCTATTTTATATTATTATTATTGTTATTATAATACACAAGTTTTAGTGAGTCATGTGACAAAAATGACACTACTCACCGTTTATAACTGATGAGATCACTCGTCCCCATTTATATAGTGAATAAAGTACCCCTCTTGTAAAATATAAGGATATTAGTTACCAAGGAGTTTCATGACCATATAAAAACACGAGGCCGAAGGACGAGTGTTTTTATACAGGTCATGGAACGCCGAGGTAACTTCTAATATCCTCATATTTTGCAACTGGGGGTACTTTATTTATTATAATACACAAGTTTTAGTGAGTCATGTGACAGAAATGACATCAGAACTCACCGTTTATAAGGATATAATTTACAGGATATTCATGGCTCTTGTGTATTATAATATCCTTATTTTGAGTTAATGTGAATTTTATTCCAGTCATATAGCCCCTATCTCAGGAAACACTGGGAGCAAAAACTGTCTTTAATAACCATAAAAGAAACTGCCAAATCTAGAATATTCAAAATAATGTTTTTTGAACTAATTAGTAGATTATTTTCTAAATTAGTCTAATTAAGCCACCTCTTTAATCATTTGGGGGCTATAAAATAATGACTGTCTATAGTTATTCGAAACATGTATTTTTTAAAAGATGTTCAGTGCTGCAATCATTAAGATTAGGATATGGAAAGTAGGTGGCACAATGGTTGGCACTGCTGCATTGCTGTGCTGGTGTCCTAGGTTTGATTCCAGCCTGGACACTACCTGCAAGGAAATTGTATGTTCTCCTTATGTCTGCATGGGGTTTCGGGGTGGAGATCGGAGATAGGGCCGAATGTTCAGATTACCCCCGATATAGCCATGCTCGTTAGTGGCATATCGGGGAAAGATCGGCTCGTTGTCGCCATTAAGTCTAGCTCTTTATTCCACGTTCCTTCATGATACTCTCCAAGCTACTGTGCCAACAATAGTTTCAAAATATTACTTTCATGATTTCCCATAAACCTTTTATAATGAACATTAACAAGTAAAGGTGGCCATAGACGGCTTAAAAAACGAAATTGAACGTGCCGGAGTGATGCTTCTAACCCCATTAAGCACTATGTTATTCGGTGTCCCTGGAAAAGGTAAACGTTGAAAGGCAAAATTTGTCAACAACATTTTATGGCAAGTCATCGCCTCTGATTTTACCATAGAATTTCATCTCAAATGTTGCTCAGTGTTCTAGAGGTTTGTTTGAACCAAATGACCTAAGTTAATAACACTGACATCAGGCAGAGATAATAAATTCTCATTGGCTAATTTTCAATATGGAGTCTTGGAATAAAAAAAAAAAAAAGATTGAGTTTACTAATATTTCCACCATCATTTCTAACACACTGACTAAGAGCCAACCACATTAAACTTTAGGCTACATCTGAGACCTAGATCTAAGAGCTGGTATTACATGACACATACCAATAGGGACAAGTCACAAGGCAAGAGGAGAAATGAGTATTGTGGAAAAGCTGAGGTCTTCTTAACCTTGGTACCTCTTGTTGCAGCTGTATAAATAGAGAGGCATCATGTACAGGGAAAATATTCTGTGTGTGGGGGGGCTTAATATTAACTGTTCTCTTGAGTTTGGTTTGCTTGCATGTGAGACTGAATAAACCTGAAAACGCCTTGAGCTCCATGTTCACAGTGATGCCAAAAGGAAAATCCATATTTGGCCAATCAAACTCAGCTCGGGGTATTTCTCGTAGTCGGGCCATTAACAACAATTAATGAGCCATTGTAAAGAAAAAACATTAGAAAATGGGGGCATGTATTTTAGCATTTTATCTCATCCTATAGTCATTAATATATATTATATGTATTTTAGATATATACAGTATAGCAGACAGGGGAAGCTTGCTGGGCTTGTTACACCCATATTTATGATGCTACTGATGATCCATTAGTCAGCTCTAAAAAAAGAATGGAATGATTAACATTATTTTTGCATAAATTCTGCTGTAGATGATATGATACCTCTTTATCAGTTAAAATGTTCAGAATTCTGTCCTAGCTGCTGATGTAGGCATTCTATACATGTTAATTTTCCATTTTAATCTTCTAACGCCTATGAAATGTAATACTATGACCAGCTAAGGGATGACACTAAGGAAGGCATGTCCATACCCCATGACTAAGGGCCTCTCTTTCTGTACATTTAAATACCATCCAGGATTTAATGGTGTTGATAGGAAAAAGGAAGGTCAAATGCATTATCCTCATAATGAAGAAGAGGAAGGTCAAAAGCACTAGGGATTGGGATTTATGGGGACAACCACAAAGATAATTCTAAAGCCTACAAGAAATGATAGTCTGTTGCTATAGATTGATAGACCTGAAACAAACATGGTGTGTGTTATTCATTTAACCTAATACTGTTATGGGTTTATGGAGATCAGAAGACGTGAGCATGCTTAGGTCATGTATCGACCCAGAATGTAGCAACAGCTTCACTATTTCTAAAACAGGTCACCTCTTTTTAATGGTCCCCAAGACTGTTAGTTACACCACTGATTAAAAGACCACAAGCCCAAGTGTACAGCTTGGCCAGTGCTCCCACCTCACTGCTGCCCATGCTTCCATGTTTTTGTCACAAATCGGCACCCCTATATCCAGAACTAAGCTCCCTGGTCTCGGCTCTCCCTTCTGACTCTAACTGCAGCCTTTCACCTCGGAAGGAGCCCTCGGCTAATTGGATGCCGCCAGGTTTTATTTGAGAGAGGAGCTAAGCTAACGGTTCTGGACTAGCAAAGGGGCACGATCGTCTCACCAGGATACTTGAAGGAAGAAAACCACCAGGAACAGGCAGGCCGGGCCAGCACAAGCAGAGAATCATCAGACAGGCCGGAATCGGAATTGGAGAGCGTAGAATAGTCGGAGGACAGGCAAAGGTCAGATTGGAGAAGTCAGAGTAGTCACAAGCAGGCTAGGATCAGGATTGGAGAGGTTGGAGTAATCAGGCAGGCAAAGGTCAGGATTGGAGTGGATCAGAATAGTCACAGGCAAAGCAAGGGTCAAAACCAGTAATAACTAAATTCCCCTTTTATACATTTGAATTTCGCGCACGCGCCATAGGAGAACCGGCACTGAAGGAGGTAGGACGCACGGGGCGGGTGTCCACGCCAGAGCCACGGTGTGCGTCCCCGCTAACCACTAGACCACCAGGGTAGGCCACTGGACCACCAGGGTGAGACATATTCTTTACCGTTTTAATTACCAAAGTAACTAGTCAACCCCAAAATAAAACTTTGCCTAATAAAAGAAAAAATAATTCCAGGCAACTTTCCAATATACATGTATTGAAAATTCCAGTTATTAGTAATTTGTAATTTTAAAGTTATTTGTAATTTGTTATTTCAGTGGCTATTGAAAGCAGCATTTGCTTAACTGCTGCTTGTTTCATTTTAAACAATGTTGCAAAAGTCTTAGTTCCCCAGCCACCAGGGCAGAGAATAGAAAGGGACAAACACTGCTTTCAACATATACAAATAACCTAAAAACCACTGAAAATTTGCAATGAATGTATAAAAAATTTTTTTTGGGTTGACACTCCCTTTAATGGATTATTAAGGTTTCACAAAGTAAGGTAACTCACATCTGTAGTGAGTCTGGCATTGCTTTCATTGCATATAGATGTATCTAATTATTATTATTAAAGATTTTAATCCCTGCATTTCCAGTACTTACTTGGCATGACAGATCTAGGCTATTATCAGAAGTCGACTTACTGCCATCTGGGAAGTATTGCATCCAATGGATATGCCGGGAGTTTATTAGCAGGATTAGCTGGAAATTGCTAAAAGATTCTGAAAGGCACAAAATGTTACTCCATCCTAAATCTAAACTTTATAGCTATGAAATCAGTTACTGTTGATAGTTAACGTGGGATCATTTGATTTTGCCCCAAAGTCACTTCTACCAGGCACATCCCAGTTCAAGCTGGCATTAGGACAGACTGGGAATGGGCAATATTGTAATCTAATGTAAAGGTCTAAGTGCAGCCAGCCAGTATATACAGTATATCATTTGCTCACAATATTGCTTTCAAAATATTAGTCCATACTACTCAGGAGGTCAATATGTTTAAAAAATAAAAATGCAGCCACAGTTTGTATTTGTTCACTGTTTTGAAAATTTAACATGGAATCCAAAATTCTTTTTTTTCATTAAAACTCCCATACCCGATATAAAGGTGTTTCAATATCGGAGCTGTTAATCATATATCGTCTGCCCCGCCTCTATGCCATAGAGGCAGAACAGTCAATTACTTTCCATTCAGCACTTTCTAGATGTCGCTGCACTCCTCACATTCCCCCTTCCCTCCTCACACTCTATAATTGTACAGGGCTCTGCACATAGGCATTAGGTCCCCCATTTTTGCTCATACACAAGATTTTGTGGTGATCCACAAAACTTGCCGGCTTGCTGTGATTGTGAATTCCATGACTGAAGGAAACAATATTTAAATAATATATTTAGGGGCACATTTACTAAGGGTTGAATTTCGAAGTGGTAAAATAAATTCAATAGTCAAAGTTTTTTTTTTTGAGTGAATTTAGCCATCTTAAAACGAATTCACGATCAAACAATTTTCCAAAAAAAACCTTTGACTTCTAAAAACTTAGCCAAATACTGGCTATAGTTTCTAGGAGGACCCCATAGGCTAACATAGCAATTCGGCAGGTTTAAAGTGGTGAAGTGTCGAATTTGAAGTTTCTTAAAGAGACAGTACTTCGATTTTCGAATGGTCGATTATTCAAATTTTTTTCAATTCAAATCGAATTATGACCTATTCGATGGTCGAAGTACCAAAAAATTACTTAGAAATTCGAAGTTTTTGAATTCGAAAATTCACTTCGACCCTTAGTAAATGGGCCCCTTACTGTAAGAAAAGTTTATTTTGCTCATGTAACATAATAGAAAGGGATTTGGAATTATTTCTTAGGGTGACAGGTTCCTTTTAAGAAGTGGCAAGAAAGAATCCATACCCCATCTATACCAGCTAATCAAGCAGAGCTCTATGTGCTCAATGCTGTTGGCTACTTTCAATAAGGTGACTGTGGCTTTAAATTAGCTCACCTCTGAATTTTTTCGATGACCATAATGTCTATTCATTATCATTAGCAATATAATGAGATGCACTATTTTCTGTACTTAAGAATGAGAGGTTTGCTAAGAAAGAAGAATGCTGAAATCCATATGAAGCGGTAGTAAATATCTTGACTCATCCTAAATGTCTTTTTTTTTTGGCAGCATCTGTCCCTCATTAGGTCTGTATAGCCCATTGTCCAAAGCAGAGCAGCAAACCACTGTCTAATTGCAGGGATTATAAGGAATATCTGTAAAGGTCAACCTAAGAAATGGGGCAATCTTACAAGAATGTCCAACCCCTGTTCCTAGTTCCAGTAACTTAGTCCAGGCTGCTCCCAGTAATTGTGCACTTTGTAGCATGCACTTATTATTATTTTATTGCTTATACTTCTATTTGTGCCTATTCCTATTTGTACTTCCTGATTGCTCGGCCTCTTAGCCTTTCAACCAATAGCATAAACTCAAATTCCAACAAGGCTGATGCTTTATCCCGGAAGGCTAGAAGAATGATTTCAATTCAAGTATACAATACCATTTGGTAGAGTCCTGCATCAGGCCTGGTACCCCGGGAATACTCGCAAAGAGGTTGAGTTTTGAGCAGAAATGTCAGATTCCCTTAAAGTGTTGGTAGTCTGAGGGTGGCTCCGCTGGAGCCAGAACATGGATGTTCTGTGGGTGGCTCATCTGGGTGCAGAACTGGTTCCTCCTACCCTCTCCCGAGGCTAGTGTTCAATTTGTCCCATTGCCCAACTGATTAGGCTGTGGTGTGACGTAAGGTGATTATTTGTGGGCAGGCTGGGTAGCAAGTCTAGGTAAGGGAACATATTGGGTGGCGTGTGTGGGTTGCTGGTCAGAGGGTCCGGGTTGGGCCTGGGTTTGTCCTACTGGATTTGTGCAGAACTCTACCATTTGGAATTCAGCTCATAGGAGCAGACAAGTAATGCATGTAGATCAAACAGTCCCATGTGGAACAAACAGTATAATAGACTGTAAGCAGAAGAGAACCGTTGTTTTCCTTATAAGTCTACATTTGTTTCCTCAAGAACAACTGAACTCCAAGAGGGCAGTGAGTGGCCACATTTATATACAGATATATGCCTACAAAACACCTACAAATGGCTTAGGTCTGCCCTGTCCTTTGTAGTTTTTGTATATTTTATGTTTAAAATGCCTTTAAATTCATTAAAGAAAAACATTGTCATATGAAGCAATTAATCTGCATTTGTACCATTGAGTTCACCTTCGCTCTGTGTACAATCCCACAAAACTCTCTTTTGCTTTGCTATGGCAGGGCTCCATAATGGTCGGTAATTGTGATTCCACTGTCTGCAGGCATTTCTGGAATGTTCACACCGCCTGCTGACTCAGAAAAGATTAAAGAGGATGGCGCTGCCAGATCATGTGCAAACATACTATTAAGGAGAAATATTAGTAGTAAGAATTTCACCCTCTATTCTGTCCTCCCGACATAGTCAAATTCTTGCACTTACGTATTTTTTTTTATGCACTTGTTTATAGGCTTGGTAAGTCCAAAAATGTTGGTTTCAGTTCTAGGCAACTCCAGTTGAAAAAAAGATATCTCAGCATGTATAAAGTTATAGGGAACTGGGAAAACCATTGGCCCAATGTGTTAAAAAAAAACTGGAGAAGCAAAAATATTATAATATAGTTGTAATTATTTTGCCCTAACACCAGGGTAAAGACTGGCCAGAGTACCAGAGGGTCTCCCAGTGGGTCATAGTGTTCCCCACCCATGGACAACTGTCATCAACCCTTTCTTATTTACACTAGGGATTCACTGAATCCAGGATTGGGTTCGGAATTCGGCCTTTTTCAGCAGGATTCAGATTCCGCCGAATCCTTCTGCCCGGCCGAACCGAATCCTAATTCGCATAGGCAAATTAGGGGCGGGAAGGGAAATCGCTTGACTTTTTGTCACAAAACATGGAAGAAAAAAATGTTTTCCCCTTCCCACCCCTAATTTACATATGCAAATTAGGATTCGGTTCGGTATACTGCTGAATCTTTCTTAAAGACTTTGGGGGTACGGCTTTCAGATTTCCATCATAAGCCTTTCTAATATATAACACCATATGTATCCCTATCTGTATCTACTTGCTATGAGAGTGGCCTGTGAATATCACAGTCTCTGGTAGGCCCATTCCAAGACAACACCCATGTGATCTTCAGCCATAGAGGTATAATATGAGCTCAACAGCTGTCCTCTGTCTAATGGTAGCAGAGCAAATACGTTCAAGACTGGAAGGGACAGGGCAGTCACAATGCTAACCTATCAGAACATAGCAACTTACATCCTGGATATTTTCATTGCAATCTATGGTTCCGCCTAACCCATTACTACCATGACCAGCATTGAAGATTCCCAACTGAATTAGAGTTAATGCGAGTGAACGAAAATATGCATATGTGGGGCTGACTGATTAAATTGCTATTCTATAAGACTCTGCACTTTCTGACCTTCATCCATATAATTAGAGAGCTCCAATAACATTACCGATTATAGGGCTTTAACACACTTTAAAAATATGCCAATATCTGTATATTTATCAGTGGTCAGTAGACATCAAGCTTGAAATCTGCTGCTGGAAACATTCGCCCTCACTCACTCTTACTTATAGGTCGGCCAGCACATGTCCAGAGGGGCCACTGGGTACATACTGTATCTTTATAAATAAAAACATAACCTTGACCATTTTTAAAGGGGATTTCCACTCAAAAATGGCTTTTTTGCATAATGAAAAAAAAATGAAATTTTAAGTAACATTTCAAAAAACATTTATTAAATATTTTCAGTGTTTTTTTTGTAAATGGATTTACTATGGGAAGCAGTTTCTGTCTGGCTGTTTAGATTCTCTGTCCTTCTGGTCCTGAAACAATGTAGCAGAAGTCAGCTGATTTTCAGACCAGGAGGAAAACTGACTTCGTCTCCATTGATTAAAGAGTTACAGTAAAGTATGGAATGAATTCATATACATCACATTCAGCCCTTAAAGGAAAACTATACCCCCCCAAACAATGTAGGTCTCTATAAAACGATATTGCATAAAACAGCTCATATATAAAACCCAGCTTCATGTAAATAAACCATTTTCACAATAATATACTCTTTTTTAGCATTACGTGCCATTGGGTAATCATAAATAAAAAACTGCAATTTTAAAATATAAGGGCCGCCCCCTGTGATCATAGGATTCACGGTGCACACAAACATACCATACATGTTAGGTCACATGAGCCAATTAACAGAGTTCTGTCTTCTGCTTTCACATTTCTTCCTGTTACAGTTAGAGCTGCAGTATTTCTGGTCAGGTGATCTCTGAGGCGGCACACAGACCGTCACGAAATGGTGGTTCAAGGAAAGATATGTAAAAGGGCAATATTTACTTAAATATATATACCAGTTTTGTAACATTCTTTAATATGGCACTTAATATGATAAAAACTATCTGTTGCTTAAATATTCATTTTGGGGGCATAGTTTTCCTTTAACGTTCAAATTCATATTTGAGCAAAATAAAAATAATGGCATCCTCTCTGATGATTTGTTACTACGGTGGGCGCTTTAGATTTGGTAGAATTCTAATGAAAAGAGAGAAGGAAAGAAAAAGAACCTTGTTTTGTAACTGTATCGATTACTACGCCTCCATAATTCGAACACTTCCCTCAAAAAATAATTTAGTTTCAATTCGTTATATGGTTTGGAAAAGGGTACCCTTATCTTATTGCAATAGTCCGACTTGAAACTTTGTTTACAATCTTTAAGATAAGCTGATAACACCAGGTTAGTAAATAACAATGTTGCTTATTATGTGGTTTGGTAAATTTAACTCCTCTCTACTGGATATAACAAACCATGTGCAACATTCACCTTCAAAGACCTCACAATAAATATTTTTAACACAGAAATTAGAGCGCTCACCTGTTACTCCATCAACCTTTTCAGGTATCTGGTGCTAAACAGCATACAAGGCCCCCTGCGAATAAATAAATAAATATTTTTAATAGAAAAAAACGTATCAATTGGTATCGTTTGTTATTTTATTCAGGTTTAACAAAATCGATAACCACTAGAATTAAAATTCGGAGTTAATTACTCCCTATTCAATCAATTTAATTTAAGGTGCCAGTGTTTTATAAGGATTCCAATTCATTCATAAATTAATTAAATTCACTCTCAACGTTCTAATCAATTTGAGCAATAATGGGTTTACTATTACGATTCATTAAAATATACAATATAAAGTGACCTGTGCAATTTGGTAGAATTCGGCTGAAAAAGTAAATCATAAGATAAAATTCCCGATTTGGTGCATTGCTCACTTTAATGGATCCCCTACTATTAGTCTTGGTACACGTATGGGACCTGTTATGGAGGATGCTTAGGACCTGGGGTTTTCTGGATAAGGGATGTAATGTAATTTGGATCACAATGCATTAAGTCTATTTAAAATTAACTTAGACATTAAATAACCCCAGTAAGATGGTTTTGTCTCCAATAAGGATTAATTATATCTCAGTTGGAATCAAGTACAAGGTATTTAGTGGCATAACTATAGAGGAAGCAGACCCCGCAATTGCAGGGCGGCCCGGACTGCAGGATTCGCTTCTTCTGCAGTTACATGGAACCCCCCCCCCTCCCCAGCCATTATCTTACCTTTGACAGGTGAAGGGGGATGTCGGCTGCTCCGGTGCTGGGATGGAGGGGGTGAGCAGTGGGTAGGCATGAGGCGGGGAGTGGGCGGGTTGGGAAGTGTAGTGCGCTGGGCCCTCCAAAGATTTTTTTGCAAGCGGGCCAGGCACACTGTAGTTACGCCGCTGAAGGTTCTGTTTTATTATTACTGAGAAAAATACATTTAATTTTAAAATCTCAATTATTTGATTAAAATGGAGTCTATGGGAGATGGCCTTCCCGTAATTCTGAGCTTTCTGGATAATGCCTTTTTGGATAATGGATCTTATATCTTTAGTAAATACAATAAAATAATAAATTCAAGAAAACAAGGCAAGGCAAATTCTTTTAAATAAGTGTAAAAAAATCTATGTATATGCAAGTACACTCCTAATCTAACACCTTCCAACTACTGTAAATGTTTCTAGGCTTTCATTGCTTTACCATTATTCCCTATAGCCCTGAAAAGAACACGTCCTATTGTTGCCCCTTCCCGACATCTCTTGAGGATTGGCCTCCCCCTCCAGACTCCCCAGCAGCTCTCCTAGACTATACTAGAAACTGGTTAGACTTCCTCTCAATCTGTATCCTCTTTCCAAGCAGACATGGTTAAGGTTACCCACCACAGAATGAAATATTATTTTCCAAGGCACCTAGAGGTGTGAACTATGCAGCAGTGAAACGTCAAGGGTGTTGACAATAAAGTCACATTTATAATCACTGTTAAAATGATAATGATTGATAATAATAAACGCTGGCTGACGTAAGAAAGAGACAAATAATCAAGGCTGATGTTGACACTATAAAGCCCAAAGCCTATATGAAAACAGTGCCCATTACGGCGTGAACAAGACTATTTTCATGGAAACCGATGCAGATTCATTGGAGGCCAGGAATGTGTTTTTCTTGGTAAAGCAGACATATATTTTACATAACTTTACATTTCACACAGAGAGAGAAACCAGCTGTCGTTTGATGTAATTGTGCCATAGCACAGCCATACAGTTCCCACAGTAAGTAAGGGAAAGGGCATTGCAGAACAACTGTCTAATTATTGTGCTCTCTCATGTTTGTCCTTTAAGCTCAGGCTTTTGGGTATAGAGTAGATGTATCTGATAGTTTATCTGACCTAAGGATTGCCAGGTTGGTGCCAGTCAGCATGTGACACGTTCAGTTAAAGGGGAACTCCACATAAACATAACTTAAGCTTTTTAAAAAAGCAAACATAATTTCAAGCAACTTTAGAATATACATCATTTAAAAAATATTCAGACTTTTCATGCTTTTTAATGGTTTCTGACAGTTCCCCTGCTCTCCTGCTGATCTATCTGACTACTTTGCTGAGCTGGCTGTTACTGTTACTTTGTATTTGTACTCAGCCTGCATCCTCCACACCCCACAATTCCCTGCACACTGATTTCAATAAGGAAAGGAACATCACAGTGCAATGCATTGTGGGTCATGTAGTTCCTGCATGCTGTCTGTAAGCTGTGGAGAAGTTTTTACAATTTGTAACATCAGTGTTTAGTACCTCCTTCCCTGCCACGATTTCAAATGATGCAGAAAGAAAATAAATGTTAAACAGTTGGATTTCAGCATAGAATATGCCATTTATTCATACTTTTTGAAGAAACAGGTAACTGTGATGGGTATATTAGGGGTTTCTCGGTTATGTGGGCCTCTTTATCAAATTTTGGTTTGGAAGCCGGAGTTCCTCTTTAAGTTTCGAATTGGAAATTTGAATTTCGAGTTGGTAATAATCCAAACTCGAATTCAAATTCGAAATTTATCATACCTGGACCCTGTGAACAATTCCTCTTTGACTATTCGCCACCTAAAAGTGCACTGAATTAAAGGGATTGTTCACCTTTAAATTAACTTTAAGTAAAATGTGGCAAGTAATATTCTGAGACAATTTGCAACTGGTTTTCATTTTTTATCATTTGCAGTTTTTGAGTTCTGCAGCTCGCCAGTTTGCAATTTCAGCAGTCTAGTTGCTAGGGTCCAAATTATCCTAGCAACCATGCATTGATATGAATAAGAGACCGAATTATGAATTGGAGAGGTCTGAATAGAAGATTAATAATAAAAAGTAGAAAAACAATAAATGTGTAGCCTTACAGAGCATTTGTTTTTAGATGGGGTCAGTGACCCCATTTTAAAGCTGAAAAGAGTCAGAAGAAGAAGGCAAATAATTAAAAAAACTATAAAAAAAAGTAAACAAGTCCAATTCAAATGTTGCTTAGAACTGGCCATTCTATAACATACTTCAGGGCAGATTTATCAAAAGTCAAGGTGAAAAAAAATCCAAACCGAGCTATTTTTTGTGTACTTCGACTGGGGAATAGTCCCAATTCTATTCAAATTTGAAACAAATTCAAAAATTTGAATATCGAAATTTATCATGTACTTCGACTTTTCGCCATCTAAAACCTGCCGAATTGCTGTTTTAGCCTATGGAGACCTACTAGAACCTATTTGGAGTCAATTGGTGGACTTTGGGGAAAAACTTCGAATCGAATTTGATTGAATGTGATATTCCTTCGATTCATTCGATTCGAATTTGGCCGAATACGGACCGATTCGAACAAAAAAAAAACACTTTGACTTAATTTCGGTTTGTATTTTTGAATTTGAATTTCAATGTTTTTTCAATTCAAAATTCAATCCTTGATAAATATGCCCATTAAAGTTAACCGAGAAGCCTATTTATCAAAGGTCAGATTATAGTGGTTTTAGAGTTTTTTTAGACCACGACTAAATTCACAAACTCTAAAAATATGTCATGGAATTAATGAAACAATCTGAATAGTACGAACAGAAAATAATGCACTAAAATAAATACCTCGAAATCCTTTAAAAGTCTGAATTGATTTAAAACGGTCCAATACGATCAGCGCAGTTCCCACTGACTTCTGTAGGACCTTGACAACTTTTACCTGGCAAAGTTTTGTATTATTGTTTTTCTACACTCAATAAAGCTCAAATTTTTAGAGCTTTTTAAAGAAAATGGGAGAATCACAAATCTTTTGAGTTTCTTGGAAAAAATTGAAATTCGATTGTTAGTAAATGGGCCCCAGAATGTTAAAATGTAACTAACTTACCCTGTATTTCCTATCTAAACTAAGTTTTGCCCCACAGTTCCCACTTGGAACTCGCATTGGAAAAAAATAAAAAGACCAAAAAGAAATAGAAAATGCCCAAAGTGATCGGATAACACAGACTGCTATTTAACAATGGCCCTCAGGGTAGTGTAACTAAGAAAATTATAAGGGAGAAAAAGGATAAAAAATGACCTAGATATCACTGATGTGCCACACACAGACCAACTAAACAGGGCTTCTATGGTGGTGGGAAAATGTGGAGGAGTCTAAGGACTACCCATACCTCCCAACTGTCCTGTTTTTTGCCAGACAGTTCAGATTTTGAAAACTCAGCCCGCAGTCCCGGATTGTTACTGACATCAGGAACTGGTTTAAAAGAGCACCATTTATGCTAAAAGGGTAGGCATTTTTCTGCATTTCTTGTCTTAGGGTTTATACAGTATAACGAGCCAGCAGTGAGACGAGTAGCTAATTATTTGCATTATCTAGCATGTCAAAACTGGATAATGGGTATATACAATGTGATTTTGTATCAGTGTTAGTAGAGTTGTGTCTTCTTCTAAATACGGACCAATTAAAACAGTAGAGGGCTAGATCATGTAAGAAGGATTGTCTCTAGGACAGGGGTCCCCAACTTTTTTTTACCTGTGAGCCACATACTAATGTAAAAAGAGTGGGGAGCAACAAAAGATAAGAAGGTGCCAAATAAGGGCGGTGATTGGCTATTTGGTAGCCCCTATGTGGACTGGCAGCCTACAGGAGGCTCTACTTGGCACTATACTTAGGTTTTTATTGAATTAAAACTTGCTTTCAAGCTGGGAATTAAAAAATAAGCACCTGCTTTGAGGATCCCGAGAGCAACGTCCAAGAGGTTGGAGAGCAACATGTTGCTTGCGAGCTACTGGTTGGGGATCACTGCTCTAGGACATAGAAAAGTAACAATAACAAACTGACTGTATTTACTCTGTGTGTCTATGGGTTGCACATGTAGCGCCAAGTCTCTAGATGACATAAATCTACATGTAAAACTAAGATCCTTACCATACTGTAATATATATATTTATTGGATTTGACCCTTTTTTCTTTGGCCAATGTTTAGACAGCGCTAACATTCACAGTGAAGACTTTTTTTTGTTGGCTTTTCTAGCACCTTTTTCCCATGAAATCAGTTGATACAGACCCAGGCAACATTCAAGGATGGTCAAACAATTTTTAATTTTTAAATTATAAAATTAAATACAACTGTATTGAAACTGGGCAGTGATCCTAGAAGCACACAAACAAAATTGGCTGTTTGCAAGGGCCACTATTGTAAGCAATAATAAGCAGATTTTACAGCATCTACATCATTTTGGGTTCTGTAGCCCTTGTTCATCAAGAACCCAATGTCTGCAAGGACAGCAGAAACACACTCATATACAGGAGATCTAAGGGAAATCTATACAAATGCCTATGTATATTCAGATTCTGATGTTAAGAAAGTAAACAAATAACCTAAACTGAATAATAATACTTATGGTTTTGGTACCTTTGGAGGCTTATTTATTATACTGTGTAAAACGCATGGGAAATTTATCAAGGTGTCTTTTATTTTATGCTACGCGAACGCCAGATTCACCACCTTTATTTTACACTGCTTCAGACCTTTGTAAGTACGTTCAAGTGGAAGTGGTGCCTATGATTACGTATCTCTAGATACGAAACGCGTTAAGACATCTATTTTTAATCTATGGAATAAAGATCAAATTTGTATCCAAATTGGTGTGTCGTAGGAGTGCGTGCTCATTTCTGGATCTTCAGGTGGATGTTGCTCAAAGAAAATGAACGTAAAACGATTACACCATTTTTGCATTTTGGTTTTTTTTTACACGCCAATGTGTGGCAAATTATTCCTCTGTTTTAAAACAACATAATAAATCTGCCTCTTATTGTATCTACACCTACTAATAGCAGTGCTGCAGTTTTGCTAGACCCAAGGTGCATGTCCGCTAAATATACCCAAACTCTAGGATAGGGATATTTAGTTGGGAAAGCTCTTTGGTCTCTTTAAAGATTTCTGCCCTCTGCCAGAGACTTCACCTTTATTTACAATAAGACTAAAGCAACTGGACTTTGAGTATTCTTAAAAACATTTCACCCCTCATTCTGAGTTGTTTCTTCATCAGTTCAACTTTAGTTCTAGTTAAACATAAGAAACTTTTTCAAGAATACTCCAGTCCAAAGTCCAGTTGCTTTAGACTCATGGGTCTAATTCACTAACCGGCGAAGTGGCTAACGCTAGAGAAAATTCACCAGCCTTACGTAATTTTGCCACTTCGCCAATTTACTAAAAGTGTCTCTGGCGAAAATTCGCTAGCGAAGTAGATAGACTAGTGCAACTTCGCAGTTTTTTTTCCCCCGAACGTTACCTCTTTCGCCAGAGTTTACTTCGCCAGGTCAGACCAGTCGAAGTGCAATAGAGTAGATAGGAGTTTGTACAAAAAATTTTTAAAATTTTTTGTAAGTCCCAAAAAAAGCTTTTTTTTTACTTTTTATAGGGTGATAGGCTGAAAAAGATCATAATTTTTTTTAGGGTACCCTCGTTCCCCCCTACTTTTGTTAACATATGGCACCTAAACTATACTGTGGGCACATGTGTAGAGCATTAGAACACCTCTTTATAATTTTATTAAGTTTCCCTGGCCTTGTGTAGTGTTATTTATTTGCTGCAGCATACATGTCCATTCAAACTTCTATTTTTCCGATCGATAGCGTAACTTCGAACCACTGATTGTAACGCAACTTCGCAAACGATCGGTAACTTGTGCGCAACTTCGGATCTTCGTGAATTTGCGCAGCCCTAGCGAATCTACGCCTGGTGAAGTGCAGCGAAGTCAACGCTGGCGCAACTTCGAAGGTAAGTAAATTTGCCCCATAGACACCTTCATTTATGTTAAATGTCTATTTTTTTTTCCGTTTTCACACAATAAAAATGCATATAAATTAGAAGAAATTGGATTTTGAAATCCTACCATGCACTGCTTGGGTCCATACACTCCAAAGAAGATGCACAACTATATCCTTTATAGATATGCCATGTGGATCCTCAGTCTCACGCTCAATGTTATTCTGGTAAATAACACAATAATCACCATTAAAATGAACTGTATGTTGAGTGTGCCCTGCATTTTAAAAATGGACAGCTTTACCCACACTTCAACTGCAAATTGTAATCTTCTTTTTTCCTAGAAGTAGTTACTAGAATTGTCTGTGTGATGAATGACTCAAGGAAGAAATAAATCTGGGTGAGTGAGTGCACCCACGTGCCATTTGCACTAATTTGCCATTGACAAGTGACTTAATCCTGTTGCACTTTCTCTTAAGTTCTTCTGGCTGTAACATGAACATTTAATAGATTTCCATTGGAACTGCTCTATTGCACATTCCAGGGTTATATAAATATATACTGTATATATATATATATCCACTGTTATATGGGCATCTTTCACAGACAGTGTGATGAACAGTCACTTATGTGGCCAAGCACAAGTGTCAGCTGAGACATTCCCTCCCCAACAAGGCCATTCAGTCAGACAGATATTAGTTTGCTCCAGTCTCCATGACCACATTATGGGCAGTCATATTCTACACATAGGGGCAGATTTACTAAAGGGAGAAGTGGCTAACGCTAGCGACATTTCGCCATAAATCCCATCCGCAGGGACGTTGCCAATTTACTAACAGGTGTAGGTGACAATTCGCTAGCAAACAGGACCATCACTATTGTTTGCTCTCTATCGCCAGGGGACTTGTCGCTCTGGCATACGGTTGCTACACCGCAAATTCTCTAAAGTGTGAATTTTACAGAACATTACCTCTTTCGCTAGAGTTGCCATCGCCACCTCCGACCAGGTGATCTGATAAAATGAAGCTACATCCTCCTCAATCTTATGTCAGTTACATCATAGCCGAAAATGCATTCAAGTTGTAAAAACACTGGGAACCTTTTTTTTTAAGCAGGATTTCCTGCAAAAGTCCTAACTATTGAACTTTTTTGGGTTAACATTTTTCCCCAGACATTTGAGGGGCATGGAACATTTGTTTTAGGGTTGGCTCATGTGTAGGGCATTAGAAGAAAGGCATTTGTAATAAAAAGTGGCCACGTTTTGCACCAACATCTTTAATAAAGACGTCCATACGACTTTAATGTACCCGCCCTATTCAATTTGACCTAAGCGTAAAGGGACTAACAACGTTTCACTAGGCAGAAGCGATCCCTAGCGTCATTTTGCTTTGAAACGCTCGCTAGCCAAAAGTCAGCAGTGTTTGGCACCGAGGATGCAACTTCGCATTTTAGTGAATTAGCGAATTTTCGCCTGGCAAAGTGGAGCAAAGTGTGTAAAGTGTTCGCTGGCGACAATTCGTCCTTTAGTGAATCTGCCCCATAGGTACACTTCTGGATTGTGCCCTCCAGTTTAAAATTGCTGCCTTCGATTCCCATTCCAGTTCAGATGCTGATAATGAGTGTAATCTTTCAGCATGGAAGCTGCCCACTGATTCACCAATCCCTCTCGTAAATGATTGGTTCTCTGAATAACTTGGGATACCCTGAGACAATACTTGGGACCAAAACCCATAATTTAAATACAGCTGATTCTCTAAGCTTTATCCTGTACCTTCTCTGACAATACAGCAATAATTTTCTGGGGTTGCAGAATAGGGATGTAACGCCGTTCGCGAACACCGGCAAAAAATGCGAACAGTTCGCGAACAGTTTGCGAACTTCGAACATCCGAAAATCGTTCGATTCGAACGATCGAAGGATTTTAATCGTTCGATCGAAGGATTTTCGTTCGAATCGAACGATCGAAGCCATTCGATCGAATGATTTCATTCAATCCAATGGCTTCGATCGTTCGATTTGAGCGAAAATCCTTCGATTTTAGCGGTCGAAGGAATCGAATGGTCGAATGATTTTTGACGCGAACGCCTATTGGCGAACGTCGCGCGACGTTCGCGAACATTCGGCGGACGCGAACAGTCGAAGTTCGCGCGAACTAGTTCGCCGGTGAACAGTTCGCTACATCCCTATTGCAGAACTACATCACCCTTCACCCGCCCAGCCAGAGAATATTTACAGGTTCCCGTCAATTAAAATAAAGGGTGTGTATGGATTATTATTCCTTTTGATCATTCTATGAAACTCATTCCTTCAATAATGAGACAAAACTGTTTTCATTGGTGTTTAATAGATTTCAGGGCAGAATTAGTTTTCTCCCCACACCACAGAATAGAGAGTGAGGGCTTGTTGAAGTCAAGCAGGTGGCAGACATGTGTCGTCTAGAACAAAGCTCATCAGCAAGTATCAGGCTTCCAACTATCCCAGAGATGTTTGTAGAACTCAGTGGACAGTTTCTCTGCCTTTGAAGATTTGTATAAAGATCTTTACTGAACTCTATATAAAAACTCGATAAAAATCTAGAATCTTTCTTTTTAAAAATGACAATATCCAACAAAATATATGGCAGAAATCCTAATAGAGTACGAGGCATGTTCACTTATAAAAGTAAATACCTTCTCTATGCAATAGAATAACCCTAAACCAAAAAGTTCTTTGGCACAGTTGTGAATCTGGAGTCCTAACTATAGTCCTCACCATAAAAATGTGAAATTATACTGCATGCTTTCATTGAAAAGGTGTTAATGATGTTAAAAAGAGCTGTGCAAGCCATAATTATCAGAATAAGATGGCGCCTTACCAACTGCAAAACTGTTGCCAAAACCCCCTAAATTCCCCTCTACCCTCAGGCTGAGAGAACTTTGAAATTGCTCATTGCTACTGCACAGACTACATTGTGTCTAATTTGTCACTTTTTGGCATTTTACTATTACTTTTCAGTAAAGTAACACCTAACTAATTTATTGTCCCTGAAAAAATCCAGAATTAAAGGAGAAGGAAAGGTGAAATCATTGGGGGACGGGTGCCAAAAGTTAGGCTTCCCTACAGTGATTGTAATCACTTACCCGATACCCCGGGTCGTTGCTCCTGTTAGCAGAAAACTGTACTGGCCTGGGGCTCTTCCCATCCCAGTGAGCGCCATGGAGTGATCCTCCTCCTTTTCCGCTTGTCTTTCTTCGCTACAACGTGGCTCACACATGCACAGTAAAGTGAAAAGAACAGGTTTTTTTTAAAGAAAGAAGAGCAGGAAGAGGACTGCTCCGTGGTACGCGTAGAACCCCCCCCACAGTTTTCTGCTAATAGGAGCACCAGGGTATCAGGTAAGTGATTATAATCCCTGAGTGATACCTAACTTTTGATAATTAAAAAATAGATAGCACACCTATCAACGAAAAATAAATTTCTTACAAAGAAAAAAAATACAATAAAAAAATCACAAAATAATACTAAGTGAGCCCTCTCACTAGGGGGCACATTTACTTAGCTCGAGTGAATGAATAGAAGAAAAAATACTTCGAATTTCAAAAAAATTTTTTGGCTACTTCGACCTTCGACTACGACTCAAACTAAAAATCATTTGACTATTCTACCATTCGATAGTCAAAGTACTGTCTCTTTAAAAAAAACTTTGACCCCCTACTTCGCCAAGTAAAACCTACCGAACATCAATGTTAGCCTATGGGGAAGGTCCCCATAGGCTTTCTAACAAATTTCTGTTCGAAGGAAAATAGTTTGATCGATAGATTAAAATCCTTCGTATCGTTTGATTAGAAGGATTTAGTCGTTCGAACTAACGAATAGCGGTAAATCCTTCAACTTCGATTTTACTTAGACCAGCCGAATATTTAGGGCTAATTAACCCTCGATATTCGACCCTAAGTAAATGTGCCCCTAAGTATTAATTAACCCTCGATATTCGACCCTAAGTAAATGTGCCCCTAAGTATTATTTTATGATTTTTTATTATATTTTTTTCTTTGTAATAAATGTATTTTTCGTTAATTGGGTGGGCTATGTTTTGATTATCTTTAGTTATTTTTGGAGACCCTTATGGGGAGCCCCCTATGGATTAGCACCCTGTATTTCATTTAGAGGGTGTGCGCCTCCTTTCTCTATACATGATACCTAACTTTTGGCACCATCAGTGATTTCAACTTTCCTTTTTAAATTGTTTTGAATCCTGGTACAACAGATATTATCTATTTATTGTCTGCAGGTAACACTGTATAATGTATATACCTATTTGTATATACATGAATGGCAGATTCCAAACTGTTTGTACAATTGTTTATTGTATACATGTATAAAT
Source organism: Xenopus laevis (assembly GCF_017654675.1). NCBI lineage: Eukaryota > Metazoa > Chordata > Amphibia > Anura > Pipidae > Xenopus > Xenopus laevis. Next base: position 40,021,549 of record NC_054383.1, on the reverse strand, counting down.
ACAAATACCCAGGGTAGGAACAATTAACTATCCCCTCACATCTTTCTACTAAACAACTACTCATGACCACAGAATATTTTCCCCATTAAATGCTATGCTTCTAACATTTTGTTTGTTTGAATGGCCTTAGTGGCCTAAGGAAATCATACTTATATGGTAAAATCCAAGTTTATATAAACAACATACTAACAATTTACATGAATGGTTTACACAAGCTTGGACTCTACAATAAAGTCCTGTACAGAACAGACAGAAAAGGTAAAACATTATCAACTAACTTGAAAAATATACTATATTAAACCTCCTAATCTGGTTCCTAGATTCATGTTGCTCATATATCTCATGAGACAGACTTACATCTTCTGCTTTCAATCAAACAGGTTCCTTGCGTCTTTATATATATATATATATATATATATATATATATATATATATATATATATATATATATATATATTCTTTTCAACTAAAATACTGTATTTTATTTTTACAGATTGCATATAAAAAGAAGGCCCTATAAACTATCAGTATGATTTTCTAGCAGCATTTGTGCTTTAAATATGAGCAGCGGGGAACTGCAAAACAACCTCAGTGGAAAGGAACTATAAAATGTCAACTGAACAAACATTAATGGAACGGGTATGATATTCGGAGGGCAGAGCAATAAAGAACGAAGAATAATTCATGAAAGAACTATATTCATAGCTAGCCCTTTACACACACAGTTTAACCCAATATGGGAATGGTATAAAACACGCGTTAGGCTCATACACTTTGGAGATTTTCATTGAATTTCAATTGGACCAACGGGAGTCTGCTCAACCAGTTGGCTATTATAGAGAGTTCTCCCATCCAAAGACTTGCTTTGCAGTGTGCTTAATTGATCCCATTTAGCCTGTTGGACTGAAGATGCAGATTACAGTAACTCTGGACTCACAGACTAAACAGGATCACATATGCAGAAATCACAAATACATAGAGGCCCATTTATCAAAGGTCGAATTTCGAATTCATGAGATTTTTTTAAAATTAGAATATACTCACAATTCGACTGGGAGGTTATTTAAGAAAAAATTTGAATGTCTAATGTTCGATGAAATGGTTCCAACCGAAAAATTCGAATCATATCTGATTCATACGAATCGTATTTTTCTCCTGAAAAATGTCAGGAAGGCTATTAATATCCCCAAATGGCTCAGCAGACATGAACTCGGCAGGTTTGAGGTAGCGAATATGCGAATTAGGACCGTTTTCCATGGTCGAGGTGTGATAAATCTCACATTTGAATTTGCATTCGAATACGGGGATTAAAGTTCAAATGTGTGATTTTTTAAACTGGAAAATTTGAATTGACTGTTCGACCCTTGATAAATCTGCCTCATAGTGTGTCAGTGGATAAGAGAAGCCAATATGCAGTGCAACAGACTTAAATTGTATCAAGATCACTAACTTGCTTGCAACCTTCCAAATACTACAACACAAGCAGTGCACGCTTTTAATCTTGCCTACCCTGAGCACATGGGGATATATCAGAGAAGAGTCACGTGTCTATAAGGTATGATCACCTCAATGCAATCTTTGTTTTTTCCTTTGCGTGTCCATGTGTAACCAATCTTGAAGAAGAACAAGCTTCAACCAACCTGCTCTTAGTTGACATTAACACTAACCTCTAAAGAGCCAGCAATAACTTAAGTACCAAACAGCCCGATAAGAAACAAAAATCAATACACTTATTAGTTTACCTAATGTGGCTTGTCCTCGTCTACTGGACTTTCACTGTTATAAAGTCCAGATGTTTAACTGGCTGTCAAATAAATGCCCGGTCTGAGCAGTTTCATGAGTCAGTTATCATTCTTTGTAAATGAACTATGAGAAATGTGTTGCAGATACAACTCGCATTATGAGAAATGTAGAGAGATGCCTTTCCCACCACATCTGTTAAAAAGCAATGGACAGTATTATTAACACATAAAAAAAAAACAAGAAGCATACTTTGGTGGAATGCGCTGACTTAAACTGGTGAAATACTCCATATTCTCCTTCTGAATAGGACATTCCATCATCTGTTCCAATCAAATACTTTTCTAAAAAGATTTATTTATTTATTTAATTGTTATCAATGAATTCCTTTAAAGTATCTTGGCTGGCAGTTTTTGTTGTTGTGTCCATTCTTGGATTCCATGAACCAAGTCCTGTTAGGCAGTCGACTGCTGCAATATTTCAGTGAAGTTGGCACTTTTGCTAAATGAATTCTCCACGAAATGGAAGCAGGTTGGTGTTTTGCTGTTGCCAGCGATAACGCAGCCGGCATAGGGGCTGGTCTTCTGCATTCTCAAATTCATTAAATCCCAGCTGATTCAGCACTTCATAAACCCCAGCTTTGGATGCCACCTAAATGCAAAGGGGAAACAATTTAGGGCAGTACCACACAGACAAGATAGACAAAATAACAGCTTGCAGATATCAGCAGGCTCCATTGTTCCTTATGTAGAATGTCACATGGAGTATAATTTAAGGAATGACCAGGTCCCATAATCCATTGTAACAGATAAACAATAACTTTAATTGGTCCACTGATGCATAACCCTGAACAAAAGCTGTCTCAGTAGACTAGACTAATAGGTGGGCCATGTGGGGTCAGTATGTATCCAATTTTTAACATGAATTTGAATAAATAATTTATTTTTACTATTGAAAAGCCTTGGGACATATATCTTTGATATTAATGGTTTTGCATATGGACTGCCAATGAACTGGGGCAATTCCCTTTGGCTTGGTCATTGATTCTCAGAAATCAGAAGTGGACCCCCGATTGAATAAGAATGGTTTTAGTAGACTAGTGGACATAGTCTAAAACTGGCAATGCAGCAGGACCATCCCAACCTATATACCAGGAATATCAGCAGATAGAGTGTTGGTTCTGCTGCTCTTGGCTTGTTTATTTTTTTCAGTCTGAGAGAAGCAGATCTTCTCTGTGCCCCAGCTCCATTGATTTGAATAAGATCCCCTTGAGCGCATTCACAAACAGTCGAGGTCAGCCCATATACGCAAAAGCAGCTATTTTCAGGCCGACCTCCACTCCACTGCATGTGACTGTATTCATGCAGATATTATTCAAATCAATGGAGATGGGGTATGGAGCGGATCCTCTTCTCTCAATATAAAAAAATATGCAGGCTGAGAACACCAGAGCCAATGCTCTGTCGGCCCTTGACCTTTGAGTCTTTTAGGCTACAGTTTTGGGTGTAAATGTTATCGGATTTTCTAATGGGGAGGGCAAAAGAAGTTTTTTTAACAAGAAATTAAAAGTTAAATTGTGTTATCACCAACCTCCTCAACAAAATGAGCAACCCAAGTGTGAATAAACATTTTTGTCTTTGTGCTTATATAAGTTAAATGGGTACAAAATGGAATAAAAATTTATAATTTCGTCCATTTGTTGGGTCCATGGATAAATTAGGCTAACACCATTTTCTGCATCCCCTTTTTAAGAGAAAGTAGCAGGTACATGGAATATATGACGGACAAAATGTAGTGAAGAAATGAATATAAAAAATCTCTCACTAAATATATATGTATAGATTCATATATAAAGATTCATACCATCTTTCTTATATATTTGTACAATTTAGAAGAGCTGTAACTTGAACTATTTTTTTTAATATGTAAAAGTCCTCTGGCAGGCATTAGGTTAAAAAAGGAAGGGGCCTGCCAGCCTCATAATTTACTAAACAAACTTGAGCCAGCCTCCATACATGAGAGCTGTAACGAAAGGATTGTAAAAATCCTTTTTTTTCCCCCCAACCATCAACAGAGTTCTTGTTTCAGTCCCTGCTGCCTTGAACTGCAGAAAAAATGAATGTAAGCTGTTTTTGCAGCCACTTTCATACTGCAAGGGACAGGAGTCTGCGTGTTTGCATCCAGCACATTCATCCTTACTGTTATGAATAAGAAGCCCTGTTCTACATTCTCAATGTGCAACAATTACCGTCTATAAGCTGCATTGCTCCAGTAAAACATCTCACTGTAGATTGGGGAGGCACCAGGAAAAGTGGGTGTGGAGGCCTAAAGGTCTGACTGAAAGGTTTTTTGGAAAGCAGGCCACAGAAGACTAATAGATCCCACTTATTCCCTCTATATGTCTTGCTCTTTCTACTTCTTAGTCCGTGTGGCTTCTACTTTAGCCTATCTCTTTCGGTTTCTGAGTCAATCTTTCTCGAAGTGTGTTTGGTCCAACAAATGTATTTGAGAGGGCAATTCAAATGATAAATCTTTACAGCTTGAAAACATTTTCTGATTTCTCAGGGCCTGCATGCAGATTTGCCCTCTTTATGGTCTCCAAATGTTGTAGCTCCCAACTGTTAACTTATGATAGGGGGCAACACAATCCATTCGCTATTCTTTAAAGCTCTGGATTAATATACATTATATATAATATAACAGTTATACAAGTATTTTGGCAAATATTTTAAGACACCTAGGAGTAGATTTATTAAGGTTTGAGTTGATTTTTCCATGAAAATTTGAGTTTTTGAAGGTTTTTCGGGTAAAAATAAAATCTAAATGATCCAGTTTTTTTAAAAAAACGAGAATATTAGAAATGAATTATTACCCGACCCTGGAAATAGCTCGAATTTGAAAATACACCACCCAAAACCACTCCAGGTCATGGTGAAGTCAATGGCAGAGGTCCATTTAAAGAGGTTAACAACCTACCTGAGTTGTTTTCAGAGGTTTTTGCCCAAAAACTTGAATGATTTGAGCGATTCAAGTTTTTATCAGGACTCGAACTCGCAGAATCAGGTTTTTCACAATCAAGTTTTTTCTTAAGTAAGATACCATTCGAGTTCATTCGAGGTAAAAAAAACTCTAACATTCGACCTTTGCTAAATAACTCCCATAAAGTGAATGCAATGCGGTTTAGCATGTTCTATTATCTAGTCTACATGTTAAACGGGGACATTGTAAAGCTGTGTTAATAAGGGGAATATGGGAAACTGGGAATGCTTGTGTTTCAAAATGTTTGCCCACTGGTAGTTTTAACTTTCATTTCAATATTACAATCTGCTTCAGCCCTTACTTGACAAATTTATGATCCAAATATTATAACCACAAACTATATATAAACAGAAAAGGGATTAGTGATTGCAGCTTTCTAATATTTTACTACCATGACCTTCAGGTAGCAAATCTGGAAAGCGTCACATTTCGATACAATGCAGCCTTTCTTCCACACAATAATGCAAACATTTGTCCACAAAACACTGGTTAGCTTAGAGAGGTATACGGGATATCCGTCTAGACAGGCCTTGGTCTTTAAAATGTTTTCATTATTCCAATATTAGGGGATGACCAGACTGTTTTTAAATGTTCAACACTCAGCAAGTCAAATATTTTAGTCTTAATGATATCTTACTATTATGCAATAAGCTTCATATTTTTGTTTTCTTCTTTTTCTAAGGCCATTTCTCACCTTTCATGTTATTCCCAAGATTTATGATATATCAGTAATATGGCACATGAGAAAATGTTCCTAAAGCCACAGGGGAGGTTCATTTAGAGTGCTCTAAAAGGCAGCGCTCTGTATTGATATTGAAGGCTATTTTGTATTTTTTCTATACAGCATCATTAGTTTAATATATATATATATATCACTGTATGTATTGTAATTGCCTGTGCTGCTAAACCCTGGGATTCTAGATCAAGCCTTTAATCTATTTGCTATTCTTTGCAGCATTATTTAATTATGTATGATAATATTTGATGTATTCTTATCATTGCCTTCCCCAGTTGGCATTGCCAGATGTGTGTAAGTAGCTAGCATTACTGCCTGCATTGCATTATTGTGCATACAAGACCCACACCCAATATAACTGTGGCATATTAGTATGACCAAAATGAAGATGTACACACTGCTACTTAGTGGGTCAAACTATTACATATTTTAAAGTAATAAAAAAATGTAACGAAATAGCATTACATTAGTTAAAATCGATGTATTACAGGTATGGGATCAGTTATCTGGAAACCTGTAATCCAGAAAGCTCCAGATTACTGAATGGCAGGCTCGTATACACTCTATTTTATCCAAATTTTAAAAACGAATTTCCCTTTTCTCTGTAATAATAAAACAGTACCTTGTACTTGATCCCAACATAGATATAATTAATCCTTATTGGAAGCAAAACCAGCCTGTTGGGTTTATTCTACATTTACATGATTTTCCAGTAGATTTAAGGTATGAAGATCCAAATTAAGGAAAGATCTGTTATCTGGGAAACCCCAGGTCCTGGATAACAAGTCCTATACACGTACATGTATTGAAATGATTATCCATTATACAACTGTGCATGGGTTATAATAAAATAATTATAGTATATAAAGACTTGTATATAGTCATAAAAAAATGCCTTTTAGGACCATATCCAATCTGCAGACTTCCAGTTTGACAGCCCTGGGGTATTTAACATAATTTATCAGGTTTAGCTAAAATGTCAGCCCATCCGTGCGTTGACAAAAAGAACTACTTTGTATTCAGTTGCAAGTGGTTTCCTCCCACACTTGAAAAACATACGGGCAGGTTAATTGGCTCCTGATGAAAAACTGACCCTAGTGAGTGTGTGTTGTATGAATGTGACTTCAAGCTCCACTGGGGGAAGGACTCATTTGAACTCATATGATGGTGCCATATAAAAAGAGAATCTGCTACCTGAAGTAATCTTCTGTTTTACCACTCCTTACTATACAAATCTTTAAGGAAATAGGTCAGTATTTCAAGGGTTGCCCAGTCTTAAGCAACATCTTTAAATACCCTTAAAAAAAATGTCAATGCACAAGACTTCTGACATCTAAACTCCCAAATAGACTGTTGCAGGGCAGCGGATGTGAATCGACGTAGTATGTGACAGCAGCTGAATGGCCGGTACAAGGCTAGCTCTTACTTTAAAATTCTCTGAGCCACGTTTGAAGGGTTTGTTATAGTTTGCAAATGGTGTTGTGGTTGGCACTGTGCCGCACACGTTACAATGTTGTACTTGTTGTCAGTGAAAATGCAGAAGTTTATTAAGTGGGCGAGACTGATAGGGCTTCAGTGTAAAGACCTCCTTTCATACAGAGCCTACAGATTCTACCAGAGCTGCTTCCTGCTGTCTCTTTTCCTATATTTATGAATTGAGAGGGCCAGTATGGTTTAATGGCAGCTAGAGGTAATGATAGAGAGAATAATCAGACACGACAGCTTCACACATGCACAGAGCCATGTTACTTCTGTTTTTGTCACAGTTTGGGCAGGATTACTTTATATAGGTTGTACAAATGTTGTTGGATTTTAGTCTTAACAGCTGGCAAGGAATGTGGGAGTTGAAGTTCATCGCCATCTGTTTAAAACAGGCTGTCCCTGGCGGAGATGGTGGGCAATCATTTATTAACTTCACATAAAAATTACGAGAATTATACAGCACAGACCAATGCTATAACTGAGGAGAAATGCCATCCCTCCACTTATTTATTTCTGTGAAAAAGAATTCCATCCTGGGGGGGATGCAAGAGTTCTAAATCCTGGAACTTTTTAATTGTATTACTTGTGAGCTTTCTTTTGCTTATCTCCACTTTTGCATGCAAATAAAATGGAGAGGCTGAAAGGTATAAAAAGTAGGGATGCACCAAATCCACTATTTTGGATTCGGCCGAATCCTTCTTCAACGATTCGTATGAATACCAAACAGAATCCTAATTTGCATATGCAAATTATGGGCGTGAAAGGAAAAAGTGTGAACATTTTTTTTTACTTCCTTGTTTTGTGATGAAAAGTCACATGGTTTTCCTTCCTGCCCCTAATTTGTAAATGCAAATTAGGGGCAGGAAGGGAAATCATGTGGCTTTTGACATTTTCGGATTAGAAAAAAATACTGAATCATGGCTAAATCCCAAACCGAATCCTGGATTTGGTGTATCCCTAATAAAAAGTTAAAAGAGCATATAGAAGATAAAAGGTGAGAGAAGATAGCTAAGAGTGAACTAGAGAAAGTGTTGCTGGCTGTGGCTGGCTTATTATAACAGTGGGCGTGGCTTATAATTATAGGAGGGCTTAATTTTAACACACCCCGACAAGCTCGGCACACATAGGGGGTTATTTACTAAACTCTGAATGCAAAAATCACGAAAAATTTGTGATTTTTTTTTTATAAAATCAGACTTTTAAAAAAATCACGAATTTTTCAGCATTTATTAAACCCTGAGGATGGAAAAGTCCAAATCTGAAAATCCGGCATCTCAGACCTGTCGAGGTTGCATATAAGTCAATGGAAGAAGTCCCAATGATTTTTTATGTGCGCTGCGTTTTGTGCAATATCCCAAAGTTTTTGGAATTTTTCTGAAAAAAACATAAATCGTATTTTTTTCCGCAAAGCAATTTTTCGGGAAAATTTAATAATAAATAAGCGTAAAAAACCCAAGCGGATTTGATCTGTGTTTGTAGCAGAAAATATTGAGATAAATTCAGACTTTGATAAATAACCTCCATAGTATCCATCTGCTTTTTTCACCCCAATTCAAGCACTGACACAGACATACATAATTGTTTTTGCCTGCAAAGAAAAAAAAAGAAAAGCAATGAAAAAATACAAAGAACCAATACCATTTACTGTATGCTCACTACTTGAAGATATGCTTTCAACTTTATTATATGTATAAATTTCAATAATTTGGCATAGAAAACTTTTCCCATGACTTTAGCTGTATGATTTATATAACTAGCACTAAGGACTGGTTCATAGAATTATAATAGAGGAAGTTAAAGGGTAATGTTAACTATGTAAAGATATACACACAGGTGGGCTTCAGTGATTAAGTGATTAACATTGGATCTTCCAGGCAGCTATACATTCTGCCACTATATTCCAGAGCAGTCTTATTCACTGCCAAGTTCCATTCCATGCTATTCATGGCTCCCTGTAATGTATGTGTGCAAGTATATGTTTATGAAGTGTTAGTGTGCAGTCAGTGCTGTACAGAAATATTATAATAAATTATATGTGATATTGTATATAGAGTCCTGCATTGGGCTGGGTACCTGTGGAATAGCGCTATATAAATAAATGATGATGATGATGATGATGAATACATGCAACGTGGTTGGGTTTTGGGTCCCTGATTCTCTGACCAGGTGGTCTGTCCACGAGTACACTTTGTGGGTACCCAGGTCGATTGCATTACCCTCCAAGTTCAAAGTTGTTTTTAGCCCCGACCTGGTTGATCTGCCTGTGGAGTGACACCACTTCTAGTTTCGTGGGTCCCCTGGGTTGGCCTAATGACACAGTTAACGTGGTTAGAGTTGGGTAGTAGGGAAGGGGTAGGGGGTTTTGTGGGTCAGCGGTCCAGGTTGGCACAGGTCTGCCCAAATGGATCTGTGCAGGACTCTAATTGCATGAGACAGCAGGTGGGAACAGGTTTCCAGTATTTCTGCACTTCTCCAAGGCTGCAAATGCTAAAAGCATCTTAAAAAAGCATGTGTGGTGAGTTTTTACGTGCCGGCATTTCAACCCATCTTATTTTATCTGCACGCCTACTCATAATATTGCATTTTATGAAAAACAGAATTTCTCTTCAGGATAATCCCCGCGCAAATGGTAGCTGAGCTCTAATGAGCTAAGACATGGCAGGAAGTAGAGATTCAATATGTAATTTGCTTCCCCCAGTGAGCTTAAAAACTACCACATGCAACATCATATGCCTTAGGTTCAATTAAGATATGGAAACTTTGACAACTGTTTATGTGAATAGTACAGTATGCTCTTTTATATGAGCACAACTTTCATGGTTTAGGCTTAGTGGCCCTTTAATTAACACATTTTTTTCAGTCTGGTAGCTTCGAATCTTGAAATGTACTTCCTTCAAGGGCCACTCTCACATCCACCATTATGCTCCAGAAAAACAATGAATCAGATTTCTTGTCAGCTACAAGTAGCAGCTACTGATTTCACTTAACCTTGTTGCCCCATGTTCCTTCCAATGAAATTATTGAAAGTTTCCTAATTTAAATATGTACTGGCTTACACAAGGGGACTACCCTCCGTTTAAAGGAAAGCTTAGCTTGATATTAACTTAGTATGTTATGGAATAGCATATTTTTTTAAGTCCTTTTTCAGTTGGTCTACATTATTTCTTGTGTACATTGTTTGACTTATTAGCATTTATCTGCCACTTTTCAACCTGCGCTGAAAAAGCTGTTTGGTTACAGGAGTCACCCAGCAAACATACAAAAAAACACAAAAACAAGTACAATATTTTTGTCATTCTTATTTTGCATTGTTTATCTTTCTTTTTAGGCCCTTGCATATTAGTCCTCCATTATAACTTTTTAAGAAACTCATAAGGGTTTCTTTAAATATTGCTCATGCCAAAAAGCACGAGCAATCTGCAAGATCAATTGGGTCAATCTTATTAAACTTGCAGCAGTGTGTACATGTTTTTTTTATTTTTCTATTGACTAACATTGTGCTGTATTTACAATACTTTTACATACTGTATATAGTGGGTAAATCATTTTTATGCTTATAAGGACTGGGCAGAATTTTATAGCTTTGATAAACAGCTATCGGAGAGGATATTTGTATGTGGATTTGTAATTCATGTTTACCTGTATTTTGCGCCATTAACAGTGCCTGGATTCATTGTGCATACATTTTAGTAAGCAAGTATAAAAGGAAAAGGCAGGAAAAGGTGCAAGGCATAGAGCTAAATTAGTTTTGTAAAAGGCAGTGCAAAATAAATTTGGCTCTATGCCTTGATCCTTTCTTCCTATTTATTCCTTCTTTAAAATCCTCATTTTTTTAAAGAGTAAATGTCCCAGCATTTGGCAGGACATGTAAGGATGCCATAACTATAAAAGAAACACCAAAGAGAATGAATCTCACAAGTGACATGTCCCCAAGAATATGTATCTAACAAAACATGTAAGTGTCTACACTGGTACAATAAGGGAGACCTTCTCTATAAATGGAGCTGGTTCATCGGTTGCTATTTTGAGAGAACAGTGATCTAAAAGCAGCACTCTTGTAGATTTAATTTGGGCATGATTCTGACTTGGGTTGTAATTTCTGAAGAATGTACATACAGTATATTCCACCATCTCCTGTTTACAGGACAGCTAAACAAACTGTAGAACCAATCAATGACCATTCAACAAAAAACAAAACAAAACGAGGCCAGACATCACAGAGGTCAATATACAAAATGCAGAGACAATGGATGTTTTTTCCTCTCCATTAACAGGACCTATTAGAAAACTGTATAGACAATCTTTACTCTTATATAATGATATGCTAGACTGTTGTTTTGTAAGCATAAGGATTTATATATATCTAATCCTTTAATTTGGCAGATTAATCGTATCTGCTTTGTGCCGCTAAAACTTACTATTAATCTTATCTGCTTTGCGCTGCTTTATTGTGTTCCCGTGAAAGGACACATTCTGCATGGCAGTGGCTCTTTACTCTCTGGAGTAAATGCTCTAAAAAGTACAGGTGCAATAGAGTGGTGCTACACTGTGCATTGAGCACTAGCAGATACAAGTGTACTCTGCAGTCTGTACCTTGTGCCAGATGCAGCATTATTGGGTGCAAGGGAGACATATGGGCAGTAATTACAAGACACTGTGAGGCTGTTAGCCCAGGCATTCTCTAGCATGCACATTCAGAATGATGCTCAAGCTATGGATATTTTAGGTGACACCCATGTGCCACCCTCCTTTTGCCTCCCTCCTTACATTCAAGTTGTGCTGGATTCAAACAAGTAAATTCAGGTCTAATTTGTGATCATGCAAGTATGCCACTGTCTTTTTTTTTGTTACACATTTGAGCATTTATTGTCAATGTTAGTTGCAGGCAAAGTCCCAACCTGTATGCTAGCTTGTCCCCTTCCCTTCATTCCATGAGAACACAGTTAAATCAAGCTGTAAAATTCACATTTATTTTGGAAATGGGAACAATCAAATAAATGGAAGAGAAGCCTAACAGGATATTTGGGAATGGAACTGTCCTGGCTTGGGCTCTTGAATGCACATAAATTCCACCTTCCTATGTTCACAGCCAGCTGACCAAACTGTAGGACCAGTGTCAATTTAACAACAAAAACAGAAACAGAGGGCAAGTATTTTGGCAGTCAGAAAACAAATAAGTTAAGAACAAAGGGAGACCTGCAAGGCTTATGAATTCTCCTAGGAGAAAAAGCAGGCAAACTAGAAATTACTGATCTCCATTCCAGCAGCTGTAAAGGAACAGGACCAAGCGGTAATGAAAAGAGCAAGGGACAAGGTTGTAATTCAAAAATGTCATTGTATGTGCAGTCACTTCAGCTGCTGACATCTGAAAACAGCTGTCTACAACTGGGAACATACCAGCAGAATCCAACAAAAGTAATGGTGACCCCCTATGAATACAAGATTGCCTGGAATCCAGATCCCATTTACCAAACTAAGAGGGCTCCCATTGTTTTGTTTTTGTGGCTTTGAATACCAAAGAGACAGAACATAAATCTCTATGGGTGCAATATATTTACAGCACAGGTAGAACTCCACATTCAAATAAATTGAGGGTCAGAAATGCATCTCATCATGTATGAAGCTTCTAGTCCGCCCTTTTAATGTCAGCAGTCTTGAAAAAAAGGTGATCCTCCAAGAACTGGTGTTTAAACTAGAAATTAATTTCTGTTATGAAAGGTGAAATTCTCAAAATTTAATTTTGATGCTACTTAAGCATCTTGTTATTCACTGATTCTTAACTGCATCCAGAAACAGACCCTAGGGGGCACATTTACTAAGCTCGAGTGAAGGATTAGAATGAAAAAAACTTTCTTTTGGCTACTTCGACCATCGACTTCGAATCGAACTAAAAATCGTTCGACTATTCGACCATTCGATAGTCGAAGTACTGTCTCTTTAGAAAAAACTTTGACTACCTACTTCGTCACCTAAAACCTACCGAGCACCAATGTTAGCCTATGGGGACCTTCCCCATAAGCTTTCTAAGCAATTCCTGATCGAAGGAAAATCGTTCGATCGATGGATTAAAATCCTTCGAATCGTTCGATTTTTCCTTCAATCATTCGATCAAAGTAAATTCGGTAAATCCTTCGACTTCGATATTCGAAGTCGAAGGATTTTACTTAGATGGTCGAATATCGAGGGTTAATTAACCCTCGATATTCGACCCATAGTAAATGTGCCCCCAAGTCTTAGTTTATGTAATGGAAAGTGAAGAACTTACCCCACGGGACATCCAAGATGGCGACCTCCTGCTCCACCATGCGGCTCTTCCTGGTCGTAATATGACTGCGTCAGAAACGTGTCGCCCCAGGATTGGTCGCCGGCGACGGAATGGACGCCGGCGTCAGAATGTGCGTCGGCGTCAGGACGCCAACGCGAGGACGCCGGCGTCATGACGTCACTGCGTCAAGTTTTGGCGCCAACCTTGGACTATTTAATTCCAATTGCCCTTTCTATCCTTGCCCAATTATAGGTCTATCTTGTATAGTTCCTGGGTGTGATTTCTTGATATTCTGCTTATCCGTGTACCGACTTCTTGCCTGTTTCATCGATTCTGATCCTTGCTGCCTGTATTGACCATTTGCCTGATTACGACTATTCTTCTGATAAATCCTTTTGTACCGCGAACTTGGTGTTGTTGTCTCCTCCTTGGTCCACACTACAACAGAGCCTTCGGGCCCTGACAGTATAATTGGGCCATGGACCCTTCTGAGGAGCCCCAAGTTCCTACTGATGTCGGCAGAGCCGTTCGTGGATTGGCTTCCCGTATGCACACCTATGAAGCCCAGCAAACCCACTTCGGCCAGGCACTTGAAGCAATCCTGGAGAAATTATCTGCTTTATCTCCTGTGGCTCCAGTCCCTATGCCGGTTCCTGCAACTCCGCTCCAGGTTTCCGAGCCTCGCATCCCTGCACCTCCTTTGTATAGCGGTAATTCGGAATCATGCCGTGGTTTCATCAACCAGTGTGAGATCCAATTCACCCTGCTTCCAGGTCAGTTTGTCTCGGAGCGAGCTAAAGTGGGCTATATTATCACCCGCCTGCAAGGGAAAGCTCTGGAGTGGGCTTCTCCTCTTTGGGAGAAGGAAGATCCGGTAATCGACGATGCCAAGGCCTTCATCCGGGACCTTCGCACAGTGTTCGATGCTCCAGGTCGGGCTACTTCTGCCTCGGCTCGTTTATTCCAGCTGCAGCAAGGGACTCGTTCTGTTCCTGAATATGCCATAGAATTCCGAACTCTCGTGGCAGAAACTTCGTGGAATAATGACGGATACCATGCTGCCTTCTACAACGGCCTGGCGATGCGCATCAAGAACGATCTTGTATCTCGTGAGATTCCTTCTCGTTGGGAGGACCTTGTTGCGTTGGCTGTGAAGGTTGACACCCGACAGAGGGAGTTCCAAGTCGAACTTGACAGGGAGCGTGCTAGGAAGTTTTCCAGGTACCAACCCACCCTGGCTCCACGCTTCCAAAGACCCTTACTTCCCAGTCCGGCTTCAAACCTTTCTCCTCCTCCTCCTGCGGCACCTGCTACTTCTTCTTTACCACCTGAAGAACCAATGCAGATCGGGCGGGCACGCCTTTCCGAACAGGAGAAGTTCCGGAGAAGGGCCGCTGGGTTATGCCTCTACTATGGGGGAAAAGCCCACTTCGCCCAGGAATGCCCAGTGAAGCCGGGAAACTCCAAAACCTAGGTAAGCTTGGGGAGACTTACCTGGGTGGAATTTGTTCTCCTCCCCATTCCTCTGCTCAACGCTTTCTTCTTCCTGTTCAAATCCAGTTCGGCTCCAAGAAGATCTCCTCTCAGGCTTTCCTCGATTCTGGTGCTGCAGGCAACTTCATAGATCGTACCTTTGCTGTTAACCATGCCATTCCGCTCCAACCCTTGGCAACCCCTCTTCGAGTCCTGGCGATTGATGATCGTCCCCTTTCTTCTGCCATCATCTCGCAGTCTACTCAGGAACTCTCCTTCAAGGTGGGCACTATGCATTTGGAAAGACTGTCTTTTCTTCTCGATTGCCCTTCAACTCCCGTTGTCCTGGGATTGCCTTGGCTGTGTGTTCATAATCCGGTCATTGACTGGTCCTTCTCACAAATTTCCCGTTGGAGTCCATTTTGTGTACACAACTGTTTACCTGCTGTTCCTGTTGTCAAAGTTTCTTCAGTATCTTCAAGTTCTTCTCTCCCTCCTGTGTACCAAGCCTTTTCCGATGTCTTTGATAAGAAGTCCGCTGAGACTCTCCCACCTCATCGTCCCTATGATTGTCCTATCGAACTTTTACCCGGCTCCATGCCTCCCCGAGGCCGCACTTATCAGCTTTCTCCCTCCGAAACTTCTGCTATGAAGTCCTATATCCAGGAGAATCTTCAGAGAGGTTTTATTCGTCCTTCTACCTCCCCTGCCGGAGCAGGGTTCTTCTTTGTTGAAAAGAAAGACGGTAGCCTGCGGCCCTGCATTGACTACAGGGGGTTAAATAAAATCACCGTAAAGAACAGATATCCTCTTCCTCTCATCTCTGAACTTTTTGATCAGCTCAAGGGGGCTAGTTTCTTTACTAAGCTGGATCTACGAGGGGCCTACAATCTTATTCGGATTCGTGAGGGAGACGAATGGAAGACCGCTTTTAATACTCGTGATGGCCATTACGAGTATCTCGTCATGCCATTCGGTCTTTGCAATGCTCCTGCGGTCTTCCAAGAATTGGTCAATGACATTTTTCGTGATCTTTTGGGACAGTGTGTGGTTGTGTACTTAGACGACATTCTTATTTTTTCCAAAAACCTTTTTGATCATCGTTGCCAAGTGCGTGAAGTTCTTTCCAGGTTGAGGAAAAACAATCTCTTTGCCAAATTGGAAAAATGCACCTTCGAAGTTTCTTCCATTCCTTTTCTTGGCTACATCATTTCTCCACAAGGTTTTAAGATGGATCCCGCCAAAGTTTCTGCAATTTTGGATTGGCCCCTTCCTACCAGCGTCAAGGCAGTTCAGAGATTTATTGGCTTCGCCAACTATTATAGACAATTTATCAAAAACTTTTCTTCCAAGATCCATCCAATTCTTGCCCTGATCCGTAAAGGGAATAAACCTCAACGCTGGCCCCCTCAAGCTCTCGAAGCCTTCAAGACCCTCAAGGAAGCCTTTTCTTCTGCTCCAATTCTTAGACACCCTGAACCCCTTTAACCCTTCTTCATTGAAGTCGATGCCTCTGATGTAGGAGCTGGAGCAGTTCTATCTCAAAGATCTTCTTCTGACGGTAAACTCCGCCCTTGTGCCTTTTTCTCCAAAAAATTTTCTTCCCCTGAGCAGAACTACGATGTGGGCAATCGGGAGCTACTTGCCGTTAAGTTGGCCTTGGAAGAATGGAGACATTTGCTTGAAGGTTCTTCTATTCCGGTGACAATCTTTACCGACCACAAGAACCTTGAATTTATTCAATCCCTCAAGCGCCTCAATCCCCGGCAAGCCAGGTGGGCACTTTTCTTTTCTCGTTTTAATTTTATTATCACCTTTCGTCCTGTCTCCAGAAACAGGAAGGCTCACGCTCTGTCCAGAAGCTTTGCTCCTGAAGATTCCTGCCCCGAAGATCCTGTACCCATTGTGCCCTCTACCAAGATTATTGCTGCCTTGTTTCCCTCTTGTGCCTCTCAATTACTTTCTGCTCAGTCTTCGGCTCCTGTAGAGACTCCTCTTGGTGTTGCCTTTGTCCCTCCGGAATTTCGTCATGCCATTTTATCCCAATCTCACAGTTCCAAACAGGCCGGTCATCCAGGGATTAAGAAGACAACCGAGCTCCTGTCTCGTTTGGTCTGGTGGCCGACCCTAAGGAAAGATGTCAAAGACTTTGTTTTGTCCTGTTCCACTTGTGCTGTTTCCAAGTCCGGACATTCCCCCCCCAAGGGTTTACTCTTGCCACTTCCCATTCCATCTCGACCTTGGACTCACTTGGCGATGGATTTCATTGTCGATCTCCCTGTTTCGTCTGGTCACACTGTCATCTGGGTAGTGATCGACAGATTCAGCAAAATGGCTCACTTCACGCCTCTTCGGAAACTGCCTTCTGCTCCCGAACTCTCTGAACTTTTCATCAAACATATATTTCGTCTCCATGGGTTTCCTGCCGAGATTGTGTCTGATCGGGGTTCCCAGTTTATTTCCAAGTTCTGGAGATCTCTTTGCAAAGCTCTTAACATTTCCCTTAAATTTTCTTCTGCCTACCACCCACAGTCTAATGGAGCCGCAGAACGGGTCAATCAGGCTTTGGAACAGTTTCTTCGTTGTCATGTGTCCTTGTGCCAGGATGATTGGTCGGATCTTCTTCCCTGGGCTGAATTTGCCCACAACAACGCTCTGCATTCTTCTTCCCAAAAGTCTCCTTTCTTCTGTGTTTATGGTCTCAATCCCTTGGCTTTTTCCCAAGATTTTCTTCTTACCAATGTGCCTGCGGCCAATGACCAAGCTGCTCACATGTTGGCTATTTGGCATGCTACTGCAGCAAACTTAGAGAAGAGTTCCCTGGTGCAGAAAAAGTTTGCTGATAAAAGAAGGATTTCTTCCCCTCCATACAGTCCTGGTGATAAAGTCTTTCTTTCCACACGCAACATTCGTCTCAAGATTCCTACACCCAAGCTTGGTCCTAAATTCGTCGGGCCCCTTCCCTATCATCGAAATCATCAACCCTGTGGCTGTTCGTCTTCAACTTCCTCCTGAGCTGCGGATACCTAATGTTTTTCATGTTTCCCTGCTTAAACCTGCTATGTCCTGCCCCTCTTCTTCTTCCTCTCCAGCTCCTGTTTTGGTTGACGATCACAAGGAATTTGAAGTCAAAAGAATCTTGGACTCTCGTATTTCCAGGGGCTCTCTTCAATATCTTATCGAGTGGAAGGGGTTCGGTCCAGAGGAGTGTTCTTGGGTGAAAAGCTCTGACGTACATGCACCTGTCCTGGTTCGTAAGTTCCACAGACTTTTTCCTTCTTCCCCTAGCCTCGGTGGTCCTGAGGCCCCCCCCTAAGGAGGGGGGTACTGTAATGGAAAGTGAAGAACTTACCCCACGGGACATCCAAGATGGCGACCTCCTGCTCGACCATGCGGCTCTTCCTGGTCGTAATATGACTACGTCAGAAACGTGTCCCCCCAGGATTGGTCGCCGGCGACGGAATGGACGCCGGCGTCAGAATGTGCGTCGGCGTCAGGACGCCAACGTGAGGACGCCGGCGTCGGCGTCATGACGTCACTGCGTCAAGTTTTGGCGCCAACCTTGGACTATTTAATTCCAATTGCCCTTTCTGTCCTTGCCCAATTATAGGTCTATCTTGTATAGTTCCTGGGTGTGATTTCTTGATATTCTGCTTATCCGTGTACCGACTTCTTGCCTGTTTCATCGATTCTGATCCTTGCTGCCTGTATTGACCATTTGCCTGATTACGACTATTCTTCTGATAAATCCTTTTGTACCGCGAACTTGGTGTTGTTGTCTCCTCCTTGGTCCACACTACAACAGAGCCTTCGGGCCCTGACAGTTTATGAGTAGGAAAGGTAAGTGCAGGTGAGAGATGTGGCACTGGGCCTGAACCCTTAAGGAGCAAAATGACAACAAATGGCAGTTATGTCCAATACATGTCTTCTTGGATTTGTGGATAATGTTGACCAAAACACAAGGGTTCAAGGATGCTGTTAAGAACCCGGACTTTCTAAAGCACTGATTGCTAAATGTACAACTTCACTCTGATGCAACAAAAAAGATTTTCTCAGCTAATGGTTTTCAGGCTGAAGCATTGTTGAATAGATATCCAAAATTTGTTTAAATTCAAAGACTGTGCATAACAGCTGAAGTACTTAAGCATATGACCAACATCAATAAGTAAAAAAACTTTCATTACAAACTATGGACAGGAATACTCTGTAATGAAGACTCTTTCCCTCACTTTCCTTTATTTTTCCCTTATTCATTTATTTTTCCCTTATTCATTTTGCTATTCCTTTTCTGTATCAGTCATTATGACATAGATTTTTGCAGCCACAGATTATCTTCTGGATTCCTCCATGACAGCTATTTTTCTCCAAGTCTAGGGGGCACATTTACTAAAGGGCAAATTGTGTTTTTTAGGTGAAAATTAGCCAAAATGATAATTCCCAGTGAATTTGCAAAAGGCGAAGCGAACAATTCACTTGCGAAAAAGCTCAGCGCTAGAGAAGTTTCACACCCTTTCACCAGCATAGTGTCTCCAATGAAAATTCTCTAGCAAAAATCCGGTAATTTAAATGCGAACAGTACCATTTTAGACAAAGTGTATTTTGCCATTATAAAGATAGAGCAGCCACTTTTTAAATCACAATCACTTTCCATGCTACTTTTCTCCATGGTGAAAATAACTAAAAACATTACTTTGAACTGAAAAAAACTGGCTGTATTTCTAGAAATAGAAATTTTGCTGATACAATCTATAATGTTAGAAGTACCTGTACTAGCGGGAGCACCTTTATTAAAGGGATACTGTCATGGGAAAAAATTTTTTTTCCAAAATGAATCAGTTAATAGTGCTACTCCAGCAGAATTCTGCACTGAAATCAGTTTCTCAAAAGAGCAAACAGATTTTGTTATATTCAATTTTGAAATCTGATATGGGGCTAGACATATTGCCAATTTCCCAGCTGCCCCAAGTCATGTGACTTGTGCTCTGATAAACTTCAATCACTCTTTACTGCTGTACTGCAAGTTGGAGTGATATCACCCCCTCCCTTTTCCCCCCAGCAGCCAAACAAAAGAACAATGGGAAGGTAACCAGATAACAGCTGTCTGGTAGATCTAAGAACTACACTCAATAGTAAAAACCAATGTCCCAATGAGACTCCTTCCGTTACATTGAGAAGGAAAAACAGCAGCCTGCCAGAAAAGCATTTCTCTCCTAAAGTGCAGGCACAAGTCACATGACCAGGGGCAGCTGAGAAATTGACAAAATGTCTAGCCCCAGGTCAGATTTCAAAATTGAATATAAAAAAATCTGTTTGCTCTTTTGAGAAATGGATTTCAGTGCAGAGTTCTGTTGGAGTAGCACTATTAACTGATGCATTTTGAAAAAAACATGTTTTCCGATGACAGGATCCCTTTAATTATCTCAGCACTACTAATGGTCATCGATAGTTTGCTTTGTTCTACTGACACCAAATAGCTCTGATGTATACACAATGATATATAATTAATGTTCCATTCATGCAATTAGGTATGTCCTCATTGGGATACTGGCAGAAACATATAGATATATTTGCTATCAATTTGCTTCAAAGGCTCTGAATGGTGAAAGCTGTTTGGGACATAATGAGGTTCTTGCTCTTCAAAACCAACACTTTAGCATTTGTACAAGGTCAGTTTCCACTGTTAATCAACAATGTACCTGGGTGTGACAGAATCTGGTGAGGGTGACTTGGATTAAACCCAGGACATTCCATAGAGAACAGTTCATATATATAAACCCCAGTATGAACAGCCTCTGTTATGAAAAGCTAAGACTAGGCACTACCATTTTGTTCATGGATGCTATCAAAGAGCTTTGGTGGTCCTTAGCATGCCCCGGGTGTCCATAGTCATCATGTTACTAAATGTTTATTCTGTAGAGCCAGCCCTCCCAGCATGTGACTCAACACAAGTCAAATGCAAACCTTATAAAAAAAACTTTAATGGTGCTGCTCAGTGAGGTATAGAAGTCTAAATTTGACATAATACATTTCAATTTACGCTGTCTGCTTTAATAATCATCTGTCCACAAGTTTAGATTTTTACCAGAACAAACCTGCTTTAGTGCCAGTAGTGCACTTATAAATGGCTTTGCTTGCGACTTTGTGAGAAATCAGTAAGAGTTGGCATTCATCATTACGCGGGATTCTTGAAATACAAACAGACGTGTTCCTAGAAGCAGTTCCTGATTTCACTAAAAATGAAACCATCTGTATCAGGCCATTCGGTTACTGCACTGCAGGGGATCCAGTATTAGTCTAGCTCCACTTTGAGCTGTAAAAGGCTTGCTAACTCAGCTCGCTGACAAATTAAGTGGAGGAGAACTTATCCACAGGCAGATTCTGAATGGCTTGGTATAGAAAATTAAACTTCTTTTGGGAAAAACTTGATGCATTTCAATGAGAGGTTCTTTAACCCTTTTACCAATGGCGGGTTCAACAGCACTTTCCATCAAACAACCCACATTATACTGTAATGGCAATTACAGTTCTACAAACTGGGATACAAGCAGGCCCGGATATGTGGAAAGGCCACCTAGGTCCCCGCCTAGGGAGGCAGGATTTTAGGGGGGCGGCATGCTGCCCAACCACACCCACATTGGTTCAAAAACACTGGGGGTGCGCTGGAGATACAATCATTTTTGAATGATCCCCATTGCTCCAGTTCAGATGATGAAAATTTGCATGAATAAAGGGGAGGGGACAGGGGCGACGAATGGCAGTGGGCCTAGGGGCACCCACCATGTAAATCCGGCCCTGGATACAAGAATGTCACGGCACATGTCTGTCTTTGGCAGTCACTGGTTTATTAACATATATGTTTGCTTCATTTCTTTGAGAATGTCCTTTTTTCTCCCTCTGGAAAAAGTGTTAAAAGTAGAAATGTACCCTGCTTATAAATAAGGGTTATTTTTAATGTAATTTAGGGATGCAAAGAATCCACGATTTTGGATTCAGCTGAACCCTTCGCGAAAGATTCGGGATTTGGCCTTTTTCGGCAGGATTCGGATTTGGCCGAAATCTTCTGCCCGGCTGAACTGAATTGGAATCCTAATTTGCATATGCAAATTAGGGGTGGGAAGGGAAAACATTTTTTACTTCCTTGTTTTGTGACAAGGATTTGAATATGCAAATTAGGATTCCAAATCGGTTCAGCCGGGCAGAAGGATTCGGCTGAATCCGAATCCTGCTGAAAAAGGCAGAATCCCGAACCAAATCCTGGATTCAGTGCATCCCTAATGTAATTTTACTTTAAATCATGACATCTCTACATAAAAGCAATGCATTTATTGAAAGGGTTACTCCTGCTGCAGATATTTCTATATGGCTCCATTTACCAACTAATGTAGGCTCAGGGTTGGACTGGGCCGGCGGGACACCGGGAAAAACCCAGTGGGCCCCCAGTCCTTGTGGGCCCTGCTGGCCCAGACCCATTGCCCATGGCTGGCAGAGCCACTTATCTAAGCTTCTTCCTGGCCTTCCCCCACCCGAAAGCAGCCAAAATAACATGCATCAGCTATAAATAAGGTACACACTGGAAGGGAGGGAAGGAGGGGGATTTGCTGCTGGGGTGGGGGTCCATCGGGGTAGCAGGGGGGGCAGGGGTGCAGGCCCCTAATGTGACACCCCCCAGGTCTGACACTGTCTAAGCTCATGTGTGCACACTAAGATATGAAAATAAACAAAAAAATGTGGAGTGTGCAGAAACGTTTACTAGCAAATACATCAGTGTGTATATGCTCAGACCCAGCTACTGTTCTGTGCACATTTGAGCAGTGTATTATCAGGGGCTTATCAGTAGACTGGTAATTAGTTTTATTAGCTCCTTTGAAGTTCTTTGGGACCAGAAGAGATAAGAAGTACTAAAGTAAAACTGGCTTTATGTTCTTGTTTAGTGCCAGAAACAATAGTCATTTCTTTATTAAAACAACAGGCAAAAAATATCAGCATTGCCTTCTCATTATTAAAGTATTAGTTCTCCATCACAAAGTTTGTTGTTTTCAAACAATCAAAAATAATTTCTTTGCTTTTTATTTGCTTTCTAGTTTTTTTATTTTCTACCAGTTTTATGTACAGATACATAATTAGAACCTTCTTCTTCCCATCCCCTCATGTTGACCAGAAGCAACTCAACAAGCCTTATTGCTAAATTTATAAGAATTTTCAATTTGATATATTAGTTGATACATTTCATAGCACAAGAAGGGACTTGAGCCCCTGCTGACAACGATGTTTTTTCCATCAACTATGACGTCTGCTCCCTAAAAGGCTTAGCTGGTGCTTAAAGGGCAAGTTAACCATAAGAATTCTATAAATGGACCTATTCTAAGCAAATTTTAATTTGGTCTTTATTTTTATGGGTTTTTGAATTATTAGCCTTCTTCTTCTGCCTATTTCCATTATTATTCTTATTGGTTAGACTAATGTAACATGTGGCATTTTCTCAGGTGCTGTCACCCACTGCAAATTGGATTTTGGATAGAATCCACACATGCAGAGCAGGGCAAGAATTATATGCTCATATTTCTTAAAACAGAGCAAGATAGGATAATGAAAGCACAGAGAGCCTTGGCTCAATAAGGTATGGTAATATAGCTCATTATGAGAATATAGCAAATATAGTAGAAGCTCCTCTGCCAAGAATAAAATGCCAAACATCCCAAAAGAATGTATCCCTGACTCCTGCAAAACTGAAAAAACATTTGTATCTAGCCTTTTTAATGACTAGCCCCAGCTGTCCTACTATGGCCATTAAAATATAGAATCTGGGTATTATATGCAGAGCATTCTGTGGTGGAGGTGTAGCTATTTGATAGCTGGCTGAAATTTATTCCCAGGGGAAACCTGGATAGCAATACATTTTTATATTTTTCTTTAGAAGCCATCCAACCTCGATATCTGGGCCCAGGTGGAGCTTTCAAATGGACCACTGCACAGGTTACCGGGCATGCCCCAACCATTCACCATATGGGTTTTTCTGATGGCAGCCCTGATTAAATGTTTATAGATATACTACAATACCTTTAGTATAATTTTTCCATAATTCCGTGTTATATGAAAAGAATAATTCAGTGTACTTGTTAATTTAGAAAAAGATCCTTATCTCATCCATAGTAAACACTTAAAATAGCCCAAAATGTCAGCGACAGAACCAACCTCATACATCCAGGTGCTAAATGGCCTTTGCCAAGTGTCCTTCTTCTCCAAGTGTAGATAGGCATTGAAAAGGATCAGGTAGATGTATCGCTCCAAGTACTGAAGGCTTCGGAGCTGGAGAAGTCTAATTTCCTTTGCATTCTTAGCTGTTTTAATCTGCAAAAGAAAAGTCGAAAATATTATTCACAAAAAAAGAGTCTGGTTTAGTGGGCAAAACTAAACTGAGAACAATGTGAATTGTAATGTTAGAAGCCCTTTTAATGACCTTGGTTCCAGTAAATGTTCAAATTTGTATTGATTTTTAGTATTTTTATTAAGTTGTTTAGAATTGGAATTTACAACTGCCTAATGATATTTAAAACAAATCCAGCATTATCCAGTGAATATAATGCTGGATTTGTTTTAAATATCATTAGGCAATTGTAAATTCGAATTCTAAACAACTTAATAAAAATACTAAAAATCAATACAAATTTGAATCTCCTGGAGGCTATGATTTCCTAATGCATACGGTCAGGTCTCCCATAGACTTCCTGTAATTCTGAGCTTTCTGGATAATGGGTTTCTGGATAACGGATCCCATACCCATACTTTTAAAAAGAAAAGATGTAATGTTCCCTTTATTGGAAGTAAGTGTTAGCCCCTAACAAAAACCCAACAGTTAAACTGAAATTTTAGCTCTGCATTTAATATACAAGGAAAGAAGACTTGAAAAAACGTGAAGAGAGAGAGAGAGGGAAATGGGGCGGCAGATACATTAAAAAGAGAATGTCAGTTTAAAAATCACTCAGCTGGTCAAGATAAAGGCCATTTATTGTTACCATTTTCATGACAGTGAACCTACAAGAGGAGATTTATTATAGTGTATGAATGAGCTTTAAAAGACAATCTGATTTTCACTCAGAATCGTGCCAGAATGTGCCATTGCCCTAAGACTTGGGGGTACTATTGTTTTACTAAGCAGCAAAAGCAAGTATAGTATTTAATGTTTTTACAACTGACTAATAATGTCTCTTTTAAAAGTAGGCAGTGACCCTCTCAAGAGATTTACCACTTCCAAATAAGTTCTGGATCTGCAACCGAATGGAAAGATTAAAAAATATGTTCTCACTAAATAGCTCTTTCAGCATTTGGCTGCAACACAAACTTGGGATGCCAACATTTGCCTCATTCTATCTCTCTGAATGGAAATCTACAATGCAGCAAGGGGAAAAAAGCAGAATTTCCTAGTAACATTTTTCTGCAGTATTAAAATGCCACCTGATAAAAGGGTTATTAACATATGACATTTAGCTCCACTAAAGTGATTCTTACTACAAGGGTGTTGCAGTGGAACCACTTAACAAAAAGCCTAACAAAACTATACATAGGGGGCCTATTTATCATGTTGTGTAAAAAGTGGAGTGAAGCATTATCGATGATGTTTCCCAAAGGAACCAATCATCAATTAGAAAGCAAAAGCAAATATCTGATTGGTTGCTATGATCAACATCACCAATAATGATTCACTCTAATTTTTACACAGCATGATAAATAGACCCTGTGATGTAATTCTGAAATATAAGCCATTAACAAATTCTTCACAGAAATAAATCTCTGATCAAACTTTTGCAGCCATATACAGTTGTGGTGTGCCAATACAATGTGGCAAAAGCACATCTTACAAACTGTGCAGACCTGTTGCAGTCACTGTCCAATGCATTTTTTTTTACCTTTCCAATTGTTATCTGAGCAGAATATATGAGATATAAGTCAGGGGGCTGTTGTTTAGCCACATACATGAACTAAGAGATAAGGAGGATCAAGACAACTATATTTTTAAAGGGTCATTTAGTGTCAAGAAGCAATCAGCCTTCAATTCCAGAAGATACAACGGTATTTGAATCAACGAGACTCACACTATGGATATAAACATTTGTGGATCATAACAACTAGGCACAGGGGTCACCATGGTCAGAACATTTGACCATGTCTCTTCTCACTGATTGGCATCTTCCACTAACTCTGCCAGACAGTGGATAATAGTGGGGGTGGAGGGGGATGGAGATTACTATGAGTGCCTTGGGTATCCAAGATCCTTGGTTCAGGTGTGGTTGCAAAACAGTGATGTTGGAGAGAAAAAAACAAGTGGTACATCAGTTCTGTGGATATATCACCTATTAGGTATAACGGGCAGGCCAATAAGCGACACTTAATAATGACACATTTGTCAATTTTTTAATACTTGTTCCATATATAAACCTGGTTTGGCTGTTTTATCTAAACTCGTCTGTGTAGCTTGATGTTTAAAAAACTGCTACTTACTGGTAAAAAGTGAATACCTTGAAGCACCTAACCAACAAAACTCCGCTTCTGGCTTTCTCATGAATATGAAGAATGCAGATGGTTACAATCACTCTAGCAGGTTAAAGAATGCAATGCATGATGTTACCTGAGCAAACGGTTTAAAATACGGTGTGGCCTACAGATGATGACAAGGTAAGTGAATTCCATAATAAATGGAGGATTTGTATATTTGTTTGGATACTACCGTCTAATACCTTACTACGTCAGTGGGTTAATACTGCGGATAACAAACCTGAGCTAGGACAGATGGAAGAAATCAAACGAAATTAAAAATAAGATACAAAAAATGGATTTCACAGTGAGTACGAAAAATAGTTATATACTTCTGTGATGCAATATAAATGTATTCCTGTAATTAAATTCTTATCACCGTTATATGACGAACCAAATAATCACCAAATGTATATGCATAAATTGCAGTTATAGCGCATCCTTAACTGTATTTCACCTACAAACTGGGCTGCAATGAGGAAATTATACGAAAGCTATGTTATAATTACATCAGGGAAATTTCCATGTTGTTATATCTGGATTCTGGATTCCTCAATACAGTCTTTAATGAATCTTCCCTTAATTTTGACATTTGGCTCTTTGAAACAAAAAAACAAGAACAATCGGTGTAGGATTGGTCAAAACGTTAATGGACAGCACCACCTTCCATTAAGCTAACTAGCCCCTGGGCACCGAGGGTCTTGCAGTGTTAAAAAAAAATTATGTATTGTTGAATAGTATGTACAACCAACATTTCAGTGCCCATTGGCATCATATAAATAAATAAATAAATAAATAAATATATATATATATATATATATATATATATATATATATATATATATCATTGCCATGATTGCCGCATCATAATCAGATAAAGTGTAAACTAATTTTTTCTTTAACAAGCACTTTTTATGAACCGCCAATGTTCGTGTCAGAGTGAAACCAGAAACTGGCTCATGCCTTTTCCTAGTGAACTAGAGCTAGTTGGCTGGTGCTGTGGTCCCACCTGAGTTAAAGAATCTTGATCTATGGAATTTTTATGTGCCAATGTTATCATCACCATGGACACCAAATAACATAACCGTGTAGGCTTTGAACCACAGGGACTGCAGGAAATGGTGTTGCCATTAAAAACACTGACTGTGCAAAGAACCAAGGCTGGGGGTGTATGGTACAGCTGCCAGACAGTTTTATTCTCTCTTCATATGGACAAGTTCATTGCAGATTTTAACTAGTTTAAAATATTTCTATACAAAAATCAATTCAATCAGCTATTTTTGAATAATTTGATAAAGGTCTGTTTCAGTTAATTGATTCCAGCCTACTACTTCTAATAAATATATATTACAGTATATCTATATATAAAACAGTATGTGTGACAACATTTAAAGGTTTTAGGTTATAAGGAGTTGGAAATGGGCTTACCAACAAGAGGAATATACTTTACTGCAACCATATGGGCACCACCCGAGATTAAGTCCTAAATAGAGACCAAGAAGGGAAGTGTGGTTTTAAGATATTATATAATAAATATTTATGGGATATAACGGATCAGCACTCCTATATTCATACATTATAAATATGTTTATTATCTCTGTGATTCCAAGGTTTCAGTCCCTTGAGGAACCTTATAAACTCTCAAGTTGGACAGAAACATTGAAATCACAGGAATCATTGAGAAAGTGTGTAAACATATTTTTTATTTACCAATACAGGAGTTCTGGGCCTTATATCCTTTATATCACCTCCTTGACACACACACACCCTCACAAAAACTTTTTGGGGCCTATTTATTATGCTGTGTAAAATGAAATTTGCAGCAAACACTGTGTTAAAAGCTGTGAAAAATAAATGGCAAATTTATCAAGCTATGCTTTATTTTACACCATGCAAATGCCAGATTTTCCGCCATTATTTTACATTGCCTCAGACCTTTGTAAGTAAGTTCCAGCTGAGTTGCTCAAAGAAAAAGTGTGTAAATAAATTATGCCATTTTACTCTATGATGCCCGGCATTGTGTGGCAAGTTATTCCGTCATTCTTTACACCACATAATAAATATTTTTGAATAAATATACTTTGAGTGCAGACTTCTTTGACCCCCTATAATAATATCCTTATATTTTACAAGCCGCGAGGAGTTCCATGACCATGTAAAAACACAAAGCTGAAGGGGATACATCAGGGGACATATTTATTATGTGCCCATAGTACTGTGGATTGCTACACAGTAAAAAAAACTATTGTATCTCTTGCGAATCCCCAGTGCTTCTAAACCCGAGTATGGTTGGGCGGCAAGCCGCCCCCCCTAAAATTCTGCCACCCTAGGCCCGGGCCTTTGTAGTCTTTTCACAAGTTCCTGGAACTCCAAGGTGTGGGTACACAATTTATTATAATTTACAAGTTTCAGTGAGATATATATAACTACTTTGCATTGGCTAAGCACTATTAAAGATGGGGCCGGTAGTGTTACTGGGAAGAAATGTATACCTACTTAAATAAGAGGCAAATAATTATAAGTTTGTAAGGTACTGTATGCTGTTATGTCTTTCCTCTCCAAAATGTTCTGATTATATTCTGCTGACAGAATAGCACTAACTATTATTGTATTTTTATTTTAATCCCACATTTTCCTTTGCACTGTAAACTCTGTACAGTCATAAAAGTAACTGTCCTCATTACAAAGCCAATTTGGCTTAGTCAATGTCTACATTCCATTTATAGTTAATTGCAAGTCTTTATGCAATGTGGAGACAAGATTAATGGGCTGCAAAATACTGTTTCTCACACGCATGAAGAAAAAAAAACGTGTAGGCCAACAGAACTGAGAGTTAAGGTAAATGGGATGTGATTAACACATGATTAGATATGATTACATTTCCAGGACAGAAACTAAAGAATATAATGATGATTCTTGTAGTGCAGGGAAAGAGAGCCCTGCATCTCTGAATAAGACCAGAAGCCAGAGGAATGCACCAGCTGGTACCAGTTTACATCTGTAGATTACAGAGAAGGCTTTACACAGAACACTGACCAGCACTTTTGGCAGTTACAAATGTGTAAGTGGATACAAACATTTGATGCTTAGCGAATAGGCTTTGCATGGTTTCCTAGAGCTCTGCATAAGCCTTTGCCTACGTAGAAAGTAAGGAATTTGCAAACAAGGGCAAAATTTTAAAAGGATTTTTTTTCCTCCCCCCATGTAATTTTTCATTCGTTTTTGTGGCGAGATCTTCCATTCAGCCCCTCAGGCATCAGTGTGGGCACAGACAAATGTTACTACCTGATTTCAAATCAGAGACTCACAAGCCAATAGGAGTTTTATACTTAATTGTATTTAGGGAAAGACAAGAAAAAGAAGTCAAAACAATGCATGATGCTAGTGAGAAAAGCACAGCTGAAAGAATTTGAAAAAGAAAGATAACCAACAAACATAAAGAAAATGAAAACTTAACAATTTCCCAATAAATTAATTTTGAACTTGGCAGCAGTTGGCAATGATAGGTCTTATAATGAATAGAAAATAAAATATACAGGCTATCCAGCCTCTGTTTCCCCACTACATAGTGCCTAAATGAATGGCCCACTGGTTGAATTGATACTCCATAGGGCACATTCACTTACCCTGATCAAAGTAGCAAAGTGCAATTTTGAGTCCAATCGCCATGCTTTTTTACCATAATGCATTTCTACAGGTATGGGATCTGTTATCCAGGATGCTCGGGACCTGGGGTTTTCTGGATAACGTATATTTCTGTAATTTGGATCTTAATGCCATAAAGGGGTGGATCACCTTTCAGATAACTTTTATTATGTTATAGAACAATCAATTCTACACAACTTTTCAATTGGTTTTCATTATTTTTTTTTGTTATAGTTTTATAGTTATTTGTCTTTTTCTTCTTGTTTTTTGCAGATTTCAAATGGGCATTGCTGTCCCCTTCTAATAAAACAAATGCTCTGTAAGGCTAAAAATGTATTGTTATTGCTCCTTTTTATTACTGATCCTTCTATTCAGACTCTCTCCTATTCATATTCCAGTCTCAATGCATGGTTGCTAGGGTAATTTGGGCCCTAGTTACCAGATTGCTTAAAATGCAAATGGAAGAGCTGCTGAATAAAAAGCTAAATAACTCAAAAACCTTCAATAATAAAAAATGAAAACAAATTGCAAATTATTTCAGAATATCACTCTCTACATCATACTAAACGTTATCTCAAAGGCGAACAACCCCTTTAAATCTACTAGAGAATCATGTAAACAATAAATAAACCCAATAGACTGGTTTTGCTTCCAGCAAGGATTAATAATATCTTAGTTTGAATCAAGTACAAGCTACTGTTCTATTATTACAGAAAAAAAGGAAATAATTTTTAAAAATGTGGGTTATTTGGATAAAACTGAGTCTATTGGAGATGGCCTATCATGAGCTTTGTGGATACCTGTATATGCAATGACACTGGGTCTGGCAAAACTGTATTCGATTTGTCAAAATAAAGTGAACAAAGAGTGAACTTTGCCACTTAATATTTTTTTTAGTAATTTCCAGTGTTCTAACAAAATTAAGCTTTGTTTATACACCTGTACAACTTGCTTGCTACTTGCTACCTCAGGAGTTACCCAACCGGATCATTAAATGTTACTTAACTGAACTAATTTTTTTCTATCCTGTGTAAGGCTGCTTTCAAAGAAAAAGTTTTTGACAGTGTTTTTTGCCATGTAATATCGCACCTGGTATATTATCTTCAGTGTCATTCCAGAAAATACAGCCAAAAGCGGCTTTAAGCAAAAAAATAATTGTAAGCAAAATTGGCACGCGCTATATAACATTTCATAGGTTTTTATTTCCATATATAGATAAATTAGTGGGTAAATAATGGATAGTACACTGTATTTAAAGCCCATCTCTTTCTTAAACATTTGCTGAGTGTGCACATCATTGAGAATCACACTTAGCGCTCCCCTGTCGGCCTCTGGTTCTGCTTCCCATATTGTTACATTCCTGAGTGTCATGTCCATGCTCCTCACAGACAGTTGTTTAAGGCCCTTTCGTGTATCCATAACAGTTTCTTTTACCTTTTAAGGCACAACACTGTAGAAGAACAAATAAAATATGCTTGGCTGCCAAAATTGACACAAGCATTGTCACAGTGGGCCTTCTAGAACGCAGTAGAGAAACTGAAATCCAGGACCACCTTCACATCAATAAAATGTAGAAAATAATTTATGTTAAAAGTGTATGGCAAAAATTAGAAATGGCTAATGGGAACAGTCAATTCCAAAAAGAGGGATTGCTGTATTCCTCAAAAAGAGGATTTTTTGTGGGAAAAAAACAGAAAAATATATTGCACTGTTCTCCAATTTAGGTGCACACTTTCAGTGCCTGAAAAACATTTTTTAATTAACGTGATGAAAAAACTTTCTACCTTTTTGGGGCAGATTTAGCAAGGGTCGAATTTCGAAGGGAAAATACTCTGACCATCAAATAGAATCCTCCGACATTCAAATTCGAAGTCGGAGGATTTTATTCATCGTACGATTCTCCTTCGAAACCCAAAAACTTAGAAATATGCTGTGGCAGGTCCCCATAGGCTAACATAGCACTTCGGCAGGTTTAAGTTGGCGAAGTATTGAAGTCGAAGTTTTTTTAAAGAGACAGTACTTCGATTATCGAATGGTCAAATAGTCTAACGATTTTTACTTTGAATCGAAGTCGAAGTAAATTCGAAGTCGTAGTATTCTATTCGATGGTCGAAGTATCCAAAAAATTACTTAGAATTTCGATTTTTTTTTACTTTGAATATTCCCTTGAATTCACTTCGACCCTTGATAAATCTGCCCCTTATTGTCCACTAGTAAGAGGGTGAAGATTAAGTATCTATTTCGGATACTTGAAGCCTTTTTGTGGGGGGATCTCCGGGCTCTGACGGGCAAGCGGGACCCTTTGCTAGGGATGTTCGACCACCGGGACACACTTGTTGTGTAAGAAGGAGGTGTTG
Organism: Xenopus laevis; assembly: GCF_017654675.1. NCBI lineage: Eukaryota > Metazoa > Chordata > Amphibia > Anura > Pipidae > Xenopus > Xenopus laevis. The sequence continues at coordinate 39,989,283 of NC_054383.1, read as the reverse complement.
GTATATAAATGAGCATTTCTTCAGCGTCATGGAGGTACTTGTGCACATGCAGCTCTTTATTGCCCACAAGGAAAAAAAGAATACTGGAAGCTGGGTCGCCTTGCCCCTAATTTTGAGATATGCTAAAATAACTCTTGAGTCTGTGAGTTTTTTTCTCACCATTGAAATAGATACTTAATGTTCACTCTCTTACTAGTGGACAATAGGGGGCCCATTTACTAAGGGTCGAAGTGAATTTTCGAATTAAAAAACTGGGTACTTCGACCATCAAATAGGCCAAATCCGGCTTCGACTTTGAATCGAAGTGAAAATACTTCACAAATTCGACCATTCGAAAATCAAAGTACTTCAACACTTCGCCACCTTAAACCTGCCGAACTGCTATGTTAGCCTATGGGGACCTCCTAGAAGCTATAGCCAGCATTTGGCTAAGTTTTGAGAAGTTGAAGGATTTTTTTGGTAAAATCGTACGATCGTATGATTAAATCATACGATCGAAGTACGATCGGAGTACAATCTTAAAAATCATTTGACTTCGAATGTCGGACTACCCTATTCGATAGTCGAATTTCAAAGTTTTTTTAACTTCGAAATTCGACACTTGATAAATCTGCCCCTTAAAGTTTTTTCATCACGTTAATTTTAAAATGTTTTTCAGGCACTGAATGTGTGCACCTAAATTGGAGAACGCTGCACTATATTTTTCTTTTTTCAGTTTTTTTCCCCAAAAAATCCTCTTTTTGAGAAATACAGCAATCCCTCTTTTTGGAATTGGATGTTGAAGAGAACCTAATGGATTGTTTGGACTGGGGTACACTAGGATGGGGACTTATTTGTATGTATATAATGGGAACAGTCCTTTTCTTGGGCTTGGGCTGAACAGAATATTCTGGCAGAAGAGTCACCAGAAATAAATAAAATGCCACACTCTGAAATATTTCTGCTGCAACCTGCTCTCATGTTACCATCCACACTCTGTACAACTTGTAGAAAAATGGGTAGGAAGAAGGCACAGGAACGTACAGAAACTCTGTTGTGCTCTGGTAGAAGAGCCCTGGAAACAGGGTAGGAAGAATAACTCCGGGCTAATTATAAAATTTATACCAAAATTACTTAAACAAAAGATAAAATTTCCACTACTGGCACATTAATTGGCATAGAAGAGCCCTGGAAACAGGGTAGGAAGAATAACTACTGGCGAATTATAACATTTATACCAAATGACAAACAAAAGATAACATTTCCACTACTGGCATATTAATTGACATAGATATGGTTTACATTTTATACTCCACTTTCCAAAATTTTTAGAATTCTAGCATTTCTTTTTGCTGTGGTGCTGACAAAGCACATAAAAAAGCTACCGTATACATCTGTTTTTAAGTTTCGGTGTCTCTCCCATCTACAATACTTCCTGACAATTAAGTAATTTGGGGCCTGGGCAGAGGGAAAATACTGGCAAGAATATAAAACAGTATTGCTACTCACAACACGGGAAGAGCTGCAGAGTTACACCAATGAGTTTTTAAGAGTAAGATTTGATACAAAATAAAGGAAGAAAAAAGTATTCAGAGAAAGAACAAAGGTTTTTTAATTAATTTAAGAACAAAAGCATTTAATTATACAGGTATGGGACCTGTTATCCAGAATGCTCAGGATCTGGGATTTTCCTCAAAACTGATCTTTAGTAATTAGGATCAACATACTTTTAGGGGCAGATTTATCAAGGGTCGAATTTCGAAGTGTAAAATACTTTGAGATTCGACCATCGAATTGAATCCTACGAAATTTGAATTCGTAGGATTTTTAGCATCGTACAATCGTATTCCGATCGTAGTGTGATTGTACGATTGTACTACGTTCGTACTTCGAATCGTACTATTCATAAGATTTTATCGTACAATCGTATGATTTTCCTTTGAATGTCTAAAACTTGAAAAATGCTCTAGAACGTCCCCATAGGCTAACATAGCACTTCGGCAGGTTTAATTTGGCGAAGTATTGAAGTCAAAGTTTTTTTTAAAGAGACAGTACTTCAATTATCGAATGGTCGAATAGATGTACGATTTTTAGTTCGAATCGTTCGAATTGCAGTCGGATATGGCCTATTCGATGGTTGAAACCTCCAAAAAGTTACTTCGAAATTTAGACATTAAATAAAACCAATGAGATAGTTTTACTGCCAATAAGGATTAATTATATCTTAGTTTGGATCAAGTACAAGGTACTGTTTTATTATTACAGAGAAAAAGGAAATCATTTTTTTTTTAAAAAATTAGAATTAAGTGAGTATAATTCAGAGCTTTCTGGATAATGGGTTTCCTGATAACAGATCTTATGCCTGTATTTTAAGGACTAATGTTTAAATAATTCTGTTCTAAGAGTGCTAGAAACCAGATGAATTTGGTAACAATTATCTCTATAAACTTGTCATGGAAATAACTGAGCATTTTAATCATTGGATGAGTCCATAGGCAATATACACATAAACGTATGTTATTTTGTTCATTTCTATCACGTTTAGCTATAGAATCCATCATCTAGAAACCCATTAGCCAGAAAGTTAACAAATATAGTAATGGCATTTACCTGAGAGTCCTGTTTAAAAAAATCAGGTTTTTGACAGATTTGGGCACTGATGTATTCTATAGCATGACTAATATCAAATCACAGCTATTTAAACTAATAAAATATTGATGACGTAATGGGTTGTCAGTTATTATGTGAATGCAAATGTTAAATCTAAAATAAACCTTGTGCTTGTAGGAATTTTGAGCATGAATGCATTTTTAGTGACAAGCCACTGTTCTCAAATCTAAAATTCTCAAATTCTTATTGTATGTAGAGGTTACACAGGCATACTCATTATTGTAGTGTGACACACTGCTCTACTGGTAGCCCGACCCAGGCCCAGACTGGGATTCAAAATGGGTTCTGGCATTTCAAATATACAGAGGCCCAAACCGTACCCCCACAAGCCCACTAAATAGTGTCTGTCTATGGCATCTTACAGCAGCCCCTCTGGCACTGGCCAGAATTCAAAGATTGCAAGTCCGGGCCTGGCCCCCTTAACTGAAACACTCGATGTCCCACCACAACACAGAAACTGCATACCTCCCAACTGTCCCGCTTTGAACAGGACAGTCCAAATTTTGACCGCTCAGTCCCGGATTGTTACTGAAATGTCCAGACTTTCTCTTTGATCTCCTGCACTGAACAGCCAGAAAAAGATACAAAGTTTCTAACTTAATTGGCTTTTTACAGAGAACCCAGAATATGTTTTTAGATACTTTAGCAACAATTTAAGGTAAGCAATTGTAAAAATTTGAGCTAAGCAAAGAAGCAATTGTAACAATTTAATATAAGCAGGTCTCTCGGGGAAACTGTGACTTGCAGTTTAAAGGGTAATTCATATTCATTAGCAAAACTGCAATAACACATATAAATCACAAAAATGTGTTCAAACTTTCATAGACAGTAGAAACTCCCGCATTACTGGCGCTGTGCTGAAAATCCATGCAGGGACACAGTCCTTGACTTAAAAAGCGGCATTATTGAAACACACACAGTTGTAAAATTCTAGTGTGCTGGGTGTACTGGACTTACACGTTTGTTGCCGTATTGCTTGGCACTTCCTCCTTTCATAGCCTGCCAAATTATGTATAATGCATTAGGGGGTGTGGAAAAAATAATGAGCATGGTAATAAAAAATTTCGCTTTGCTATGTGCTGCAAATCTTTTTGTCCCTCTTTCTATTTCCAAAATGTTGGGAGGTATGAAACTGGAGACTAGGTAACACCATAATTTCTTATCGTCCTCTGAATAACATTAAGGGCTCTTACTGACGAGCGGTTGAAGCTGCGCTCCCCTGCGTTTCGTTTTTCTGTGTTCAGCCGCAGGGGAGTTCAGGAATAGACGCATTAAGCTTTTTTCAATAGGGCTGTACTCACACAGGCGCGTGTAGGCGCCGAACGCAGGTTGAGACGCAACATGCTGCATTTTTCCTGCGTTCGGCGCCTACACGCGCCTGTGTGAGTACAGCCCTATTGAAAAAAGCTTAATGCGTCTATTCCTGTGCTCCCCTGCGGCTGAACGCAGAAAAACGGAATGCAGGGGAGCGCAGCTTCAACTGCTCGTCAGTAAGAGCCCTAACACTGAGGAACACAGAGCTTCAAATTAAGGAAGTTAAAAGGAATGACTTGGAGGAGCACTTAGCAAATGATTAATTTTTTCGTTTAATCCGCTCTATATTATTAAACTTGATTTATAAGCTCTGTAATTTAAATCAATTATCTGTAAGTGCAAGATCTTTAGCAAACAAATTAATGGATTAAATAGTCTTTGTGGCACACAGAATTGTACAGTATGGTAAATGGAAATCTGGCCAAATCTGACACAAAAAACAAATGTTAAATACAAAATAACAAATGGAAAATACAGCCATTGATATAAGAATTCATTTGCATACTTGAATAAATGGACCAAAATTAAATCCAAATTAGAAAATACCAAACAGGTATTTTTAGTCCAGACAAAACATTTTCTAAGAATGGTCTTCTTATTATATCTTAAAATGGAAAATTGGTCACGTGCTAGCATTGTAACATGGGAGGAAATAGTCTACCTTTCAGTAATTAACTTAAAAATACCTAGTTCTTGGAAAGACAAAGATATCGGCAGCAAATTAATGCAATGTATGTCATCTCCCTTACGGCAAAGGTAATTACAGTTATAATCCCCCACAGTTGTTCTTAATTTACAGACATTCGATACCGGAGGAGAGATACTTGCCTATGGTGTAAGTCCAAACCAATACCACACACTGCTGACATGTTGACAGCATTTATTGTGAAATAACACAGTATAAAAATCTAGTAAAACCATAGTTGTTTTGCAAAGGTCTACTTTGGGGTGATTTCCAGACTAAGTGGGCTGTACAATAGAGTACACATTGTTCTAGCCTAATGCTTACTTAAAATGCTCATGTGGTCGATCCATATGTATTATAATTACACCCTTGAAAAGGCCAGTATAATGTTACAATATATTAATGCTACCGCATTATTAAGAAGGATTTTGATGCCAAGTGAATGCTAGCATTAATATTCTAGCTGTTTTTCCTCGAAGGACTTATAAATAGTTCCATAAAAATGGAAAAGGATTAGGGTCTCGTAAGGGGCAGCAATGGGCAAAAGGATCTAAATCCTGATGCCTAATTGAAATATATTAACCTTTTACTTTTGTTCTCTGATATTGGAACAGGACACATAACTGTATGACAGGAACCGTGAAGTTTTAGGTTACTTTGAATTAATTCAAATCTCATGCCCAGACTAGAAAACCATTCCTTGACATTTCATGGTAACATGGACTAGCTAATATCAATGTAGAGCCATATAGCTTAGCAATGTCATATTCAGCAATAAATCCTACATTAACACCCACCACCCATAATGTGTCAATTATATATTTAATTCGGGTCCACAATGGAACACACAACCATAAGTTAAATCCAAGCCTGGTGCCAGTCCGTATTTAGTTAGTAGTATACATCTTCTGGTGACAGCACTCCGAGTTAATTAAATAAGAAAACAAAAAAGTCTAAACTATAACAGGTTTATTATATCCAACGTTTCGGTTCTATCTAAGAACCTTCATCAGGGAAAGGAAATTTAACAGTGCACAAAAAATGACGATTTAAGAATGCAAGTTTGGCGCCAAAAACGGTTGCTAGGAAGTCTTAGCAACCAGTGTGAGTGAGGGAAAAGGTGTGGAACACGGGCCCAATGAAACATGTTTACCGCAATCTGCAAGTAGTGAAATGCTAATCTAACCCCCGGGCTGTCAGAGTATAGGTCCGGGCAGTAAGATTCGTGGACCCCTAAAACCGCAATGTAAACTCACCCGTTCGTCATACTGCAGAGGTGAACCGGAATTTACACAGGAACCGGGCAGATCAGCGTGCCGGCTTGTAGTCACGTTGCCTAGCAAACCACTTAGAGCGTCCGCATCAGAGCGCATTCCATAGCCTCCATGTGAGGCGCATACTACTTGCCCAGCTGGACTTGCGCTTCTCCGACAAGGGAAGCATGCTGGTCTAGGGGGGGTCTGGTCCACTAGTAAAAGCGGACCAGAGCCCCCCCCATGTTAACCTGCTATGAGCCCCTTCAAACAGACTGTGGGTATTAAGGTCTTATTGCTGGCTACAGGGGCGATCCTGGCCCCTCTGCCGCCTGAGGCAGCAGCAGTTGCTGCTGCCCCCCCTCCCCCAGAAATTCACTCTTAAAGTACAAGGAGCAGCATTTTTGTTAAAAACTGAACTGAACTGTTAAAAACTATATACAGCGAGCAAACTGCACATCTAGGGCAAATTGTAACAAAATATATTATGACCCTAGAACGATACACTGTGTACAGTGATGTAACTGCACATCAAGGGCAATAGTAACAAAAGACATTATAGCCCAAAGGATACAATGTGTCACATGATCCTAATTGTAACTTGAAAGCAGAGTAGGGAAAACTAAATGAGGTAGAAATATGCTGAACAAGGCTATATAGAGACAATCATACGAAGCAACCCAAGGGAATGGTCTCATTTAGACCACGGGGAGTCACAGTGTCAAGTCTGTGGATCCATCTCGATTCCCTTCTCAGAAGTGCTTGATCACAGTTGCCACCTCTGTCCAGGGGAAGCGGAAGGTCTATGGTCATGCAACAGAAAGTTGGTAAAGTATGTCCTTTTAGTAAAAAACGTTTGGCTACAGGCTGGAGAGCCTTGCCCTCCCAAAGGGCCTTACTGATGGCTGACCTGTGGTTCCCGATACGTTCTTTGAGAGTGGTACTTGTCTTGCCTACATAATACAGACCACATGGGCATGTAATAATGTAAACCACATAGGATGATGTGCATGATTTTGAATCTTTTACCCGTGTGAGGGTGTGGAAAATCTGTGCAAGTAAGTAAGCACCTGCAGGTAACACAGTCAGGGCACTTGTAGCATCCTAGTTTTTTCTTTGTGGTGAGCCAGTTTGTTGCTGGTTGTTCAAGTCCTATAAGGTCTGTGCGTACCAGTATGTCTCTCTTTATATATTTCCAAGATAAATAACACACACTTCTGCTATCCAGCATTTCCCATTCAACATTCAAGCAAATGGGAACCAAGTGATTACTGGTGTTTCAGCAGGCTGAAATACACCTATGCCATTAGTCTAAGTCACCACCACTGTCCACCTATAGGAAGCTATTACATGGATTTATAAGCCTGGAGCAGAATAAAGTAATTCCATGTTGACATCACTATAAGTCAGAGCCCTGTGTTTAAAGAACCAGTAACACCATAAGATGTGCATCCTTTTATACAGCACCTACAATAAACTGTCATGACAACAAATATCCTATTTAATATAAAAAATGTTTTTCATTTTATAGAGCCATGAAGTGCATTGTCCCCCTGTTTACATGTAAGAACTAAAATTATTTAGTAGTTTTATGTAAATGCTGGCCCTGCAGCACAATTTCAACTTGAATGGTTCCCTCCGTTGGTACAGTATTTATATAACAGTAGTAATGCTCCCTCCATTGGTAAAGTATTTATATAACAGTAGTAATGCTCTTGCTTGACAAAGGGGTCCACCCCAAAAATTTGCACTTCACTCCGCAATAAACACTTGAAGTGTTTCAGCAGACCTGTTTGCCATTGGATTGTTTGCATTGGACTACTGTTGGGAGGTGGCCGAGCCTCCATCTGTGTGCAACAGGCATCTTTGTAAGCCTACAGGCAGGGTGTGCAAGGTCCTACAGTAATTGTAGCATGAAACCTACGAAGACACGGGAAGAACATACAAACATCTTGCACATAATGCCCAGGCCAAAACTGAACTCAGGACCCCAGTTTTGTAAGGCAGAAGCGCTACTCACTGAGCCACCATGTTGTCCCATTAAATGATAACCTGGCAACATAAAAAATTGTACTTTATTAACTTTACCTACTCCTACAACACAGAAAGTATTTATTGAATACATAGAATTGACGCAAGAAAAGTGTAATAAACTGACAAAATAAGAGGCTTGTTTGGGAGAAAGCTCCATTATTTGGCACACATGGAGCTAGGGGTTATTTAGGGCTTTTATTTGCACAACAGGTAATGTTAATAGACTTTACACACTGATTTTATATGATTCAGATTTAAGAAGAGAGCAGTAAATGATGGCCATGGGGTAAAGGCAGAAAAGCTTGAACATCAGGAAACTCTTTTCTTCTCAGGGAACAGTAAATGTTTGGGAATGCCTACTGGGCATAATGAATAAGGCTAAAAAACTGAAGGTAATTCAGGAATTAATTAGATGCTTTCCTTGAGAGGGAAACATTAAAACAGAAGGGCAAGTTTAATCACTTCGGCTGACCCTCTACTCTTTTACAATAATGAGATAGTCTCAAGTTCAGCAGTTCTGACAGAATGAAGAGTGTTCTAAATCCTAAACTACTTCTATTCAATAAATTTACTCACATAAACATGTGTTTAAGATTACACTTTCCCACCCTATTATCAGGTAACCTTACCAACTGTTTCACCTAAATGTCAGGGTTTTATTGCATGTTTTAAAAAAAAGCTTACATGTCATTCTCTGGTTTCCAATGACAGTCTCAAATCCAGGTCAATAGTTACTGAAAAGTGCAACTGAATACACAAGGAAACAATGAACATAGAACTTTGGCTAGACTAACTCTTTCACATCATTCTAACAGTAATCACGTATATGGTTCAAGGTGGTATGTACACAGATACATAGTATCCATATATATGACACATTGATCATCAAACAGACCATTTTTCACCATGCTTCAAAGAGATGACATGGGGATAATTAGCATGATTGGAAAAAAATTTGCATTGTTACATTCAGTTACAATTCAAATTGCATTGCTTATAAAAACCTGAATAACCTGACTTCCCTAAAGTTCTACAGATTTAAGTTGCAATTGTTTTTATTTGAATCAGACATTTTCCCAGTTGATAAATATTGAAAATTTGAGCTTGGAAAATTAAAAGTTGAATAAATCTGCCCATTACTGTGCACATACAATTCATATTTACCATTACAGACACTGCCTTATTCCAGCTCCAAACAGATGTTGATTAGAAACCAACACCAGAAAATGGCAACACCTGGTCAGACCATTTAAACAATTAAAATTAAGCTATAATTACATAATAATTGCAATTTCACTGGAAACTTGGTTTTCAAATAGTAACATACTTGAAAATGTTAGTTTTTTTATCTGCTACAGAATCTTACTAATCAATGTTACTAGTCATAGGGTGACTCACCTTATCCACCAGCTCCTGTATGTTGTGCTAATGCTACCAGCTCCAAACTAGTACTAACTTCACAGAACACTGCCATTAAATGTTCTCTAGCTTACTGGCTTTTGGTTAACAATCAGATACCTGCCAACTACCCTGGCTTTCAGGGGACAGCCTTAAGTTTACGTTTAAAATGCTGCAGATATTTCCTAAATGAGGGCAGGTCAGTGGCAGACGTTAACGTGATACGGATGTTAAAGAATTGCCCTGGTGTAAATATGTAAGTCTCTGGCTTCAATGGGAACCTGGTACAGGCTGACAAGTGTAATCAAATACAAACTAAGAAGGCTTCCTTTGTCTGCTATTGGAAATTCAGCTCAACATCCAGTCATGGAGAACATTGATACAAACATCTAAAGTTTTCTCAAGCTTCTGGGACAGAGCAAATGGGGATTATTTTCGGTGTACAACCTTCAATAACAGGCAGTTTTGGAGCAACTTCTATCAAAAGGCTAGAAAAATTTTCTTGGGTGCTATATAAGTGCTGTGATTGGCCATTTGGTAGCCCCTACATGGATTTTCAACCTAAATTGAGGCTCTGTTTGGCAGTGTTCCTGGTTTTTATACAATCAAATCTTGCCTCGAAGCCTGGAATTCAAAAATAAGCACCTGTTTGAGGCCACTGGGAGCAACATCCAAGGGGTTGGGGAGCAACATGCTGCTCACGAGCTACTGGTTGGGGATCACTGAGCTAGTGTATCAATGTAAGGCTATCACACAACCATCAAACAATTATTTCACTGTTAAATATGGGCTCTGCTTATTAGCTATGCAGTGAAATGATATGTACTATATGTCTGTGTAGGACAAACATGCCTAAAGGGAGCCTATTTTATGACATATAAATGTTAATTTGCAAATTAAAGGATTACCCATCTAACAAATGGAATGAAGTTGAAATCACAATGTAGTGTATTGCTTACACGTGTAACTGTTTTCTGTTAAGTCAGTTCTTTTAAGGATATTTATTAAAAACCAAAATGATTCTATAAAAGTGAGGCAGAATAGCCAACAATATGCACTTGATTTCTACAAATGAAAGAACCAGACAACAAAACAAAAACCAGCCAATTGGCCACAGTTGTTAAAACCCAATAATACCCTAATCCCTAAGTGATCCCTAAACCAGCAGATAAATTATATGTCAAATTTTCATCCTTATCCAGTTATGAAATGTTCTAAAACCGACGATACTGACAAGTAAAAAAAATATAAATTACTGTAATTGTCCTGTTATACATATACAGAATAATCCCAATAAAACACCACAACGTGATTATAGGAAACAAAAATTCCATGGATTTTGGGGAAGGTTGGGAAGATATTTTGGCTGCAACTGAACAAATTGCAGACAAGAGATCTTTCAAAAAATTGCTACATCTAACGGAAGTCACTTTTAGTTTTTCTGCATTTTAGTTCACACTTCTTATGTATACATGTATATTAAAAGTAGAACACATCACAATATACAAGTTTATGTAGAATACATGAGAACTGTGTATTAAAAATGATTTATTTTCCCCTATAAGAGGAATTCACTGAAAATTCATCAAAAAATTCACTAAGGGGCAGATTTATTAAGGTTCAAATGTTAAATTCGAATTTTTTTGTGTCAAAATTCACAAATTCAAATTTAAAAGTAGCAACTGAATGTAAATTTAAATGTGAGATTTATCATACCTCGACCATGGAAATAGTTGTAATTCGAATATTTGCCACCTGAAACCTGCCGAATAGAGATGTCGCGAACTGTTCGCCGGCGAACTTGTTCGCGCGAACATCGGGTGTTCGCGCTCGCCGGAAGTTCGCGAACGTCGCGCGACGTTCGCCATTTTGGGTTCGCCATTGTTGGCGCTTTTTTTTGCCCTCTCACCCCAGACCAGCAGGTACATGGCAGCCAATCAGGAAGCTCTCCCCCTGGACCACTCCCCTTCCCTATAAAAACCGAAGCCCTGCAGCGTTTTTTCACTCTGCCTGTGTGTGCTGAAGAGATAGTGTAGGGAGAGAGCTGCTGCCTGTTAGTGATTTCAGGGACAGTTGAAAGTTTGCTGGCTAGTAATCGTTTTGATACTGCTCTGTTATTGGAGGGACAGAAGTCTGCAGGGGTTTGAGGGGACATTTTAGCTTAGGTAGCTTTGCTGGCTAGTAATCTACCTTCTACTGCAGTGCTCTGTATGTAGCTGCAGTGGGCAGCTGTCCTGCTTCTGATCTCATCTGCTGACTGCTGCAATAACAGTAGTCCTTGTAAGGACTGCTTTTATTTATTTTTTTGTTGTTTTACTACTACTACTACTACTACTACTATAAGAGCCCAGTGCTATTAGTCTAGCAGTGTTGGGGAGTGGGACTGGTGTGCTAATCTGCTGCTCCTAGTAGTTCAGCAGCACCAACTTTAATTTTTTTTTTTTAATATTCATTTTTTTTTTATTTTACTTTTTTTTATTTTACTACCGCTGTAGTAGTGTATAAGTTGACCTTTTAGGCATTATTTGCCCTGTAGGCATTATTTGCACACTGTTTTCTTCAACCCGCCATCGAGCTGTGTGACCTTGTTCCCATTCTGTCTAAATATCCATAATATTACCGTCTCCAGAAAAAACACCGGAGTCACTTTTTTCAAGCAGCATTCATATATTTTACGTAATCCGTATCCACCGCTGTAGTAGTGTATACGTTGGCCTTGTAGGCATTATTTGCACACTGTTTTCTTCAACCCGCCATCGAGCTGTGTGACCTTGTTCCCATTCTGTCTAAATATCCATAATATTACCGTCTCCAGAAAAAACACCGGAGTCACTTTTTTCAAGCAGCATTCATATATTTTACGTAATCCGTATCCACCGCTGTAGTAGTGTATACGTTGGCCTTGTAGGCATTATTTGCACACTGTTTTCTTCAACCCGCCATCGAGCTGTGTGACCTTGTTCCCATTCTGTCTAAATATCCATAATATTACCGTCTCCAGAAAAAACACCGGAGTCACTTTTTTCAAGCAGCATTCATATATTTTACGTAATCCGTATCCACCGCTGTAGTAGTGTATACGTTGGCCTTGTAGGCATTATTTGCACACTGTTTTCTTCAACCCGCCATCGAGCTGTGTGACCTTGTTCCCATTCTGTCTAAATATCCATAATATTACCGTCTCCAGAAAAAACACCGGAGTCACTTTTTTCAAGCAGCATTCATATATTTTACGTAATCCGTATCCACCGCTGTAGTAGTGTATACGTTGGCCTTGTAGGCATTATTTGCACACTGTTTTCTTCAACCCGCCATCGAGCTGTGTGACCTTGTTCCCATTCTGTCTAAATATCCATAATATTACCGTCTCCAGAAAAAACACCGGAGTCACTTTTTTCAAGCAGCATTCATATATTTTACGTAATCCGTATCCACCGCTGTAGTAGTGTATACGTTGGCCTTGTAGGCATTATTTGCACACTGTTTTCTTCAACCCGCCATCGAGCTGTGTGACCTTGTTCCCATTCTGTCTAAATATCCATAATATTACCGTCTCCAGAAAAAACACCGGAGTCACTTTTTTCAAGCAGCATTCATATATTTTACGTAATCCGTATCCACCGCTGTAGTAGTGTATACGTTGGCCTTGTAGGCATTATTTGCACACTGTTTTCTTCAACCCGCCATCGAGCTGTGTGACCTTGTTCCCATTCTGTCTAAATATCCATAATATTACCGTCTCCAGAAAAAACACCGGAGTCACTTTTTTCAAGCAGCATTCATATATTTTACGTAATCCGTATCCACCGCTGTAGTAGTGTATACGTTGACCTTGTAGGCATTATTTGCACACTGTTTTCTTCAACCCGCCATCGAGCTGTGTGACCTTGTTCACATTTTGTCTAAATATTGATAATATTATCGTCTCTAGAAAAACCACTTGAGTTACTTTTTTTCAAGCAGCATTCATATATTTTTACGTAATCCGTATCCACCGCTGTAGTAGTGTATACGTTGACCTTGTAGGCATTATTTGCACACTGTTTTCTTCAACCTGCCATCGAGCTGTGTGACCTTGTTCACATTTTGTCTAAATATTGATAATATTATCGTCTCTAGAAAAACCACTTGAGTTACTTTTTTTCAAGCAGCATTCATATATTTTACGTAATCCGTATCCACCGCTGTAGTAGTGTATACGTTGACCTTGTAGGCATTATTTGCACACTGTTTTCTTCAACCCGCCATCGAGCTGTGTGACCTTGTTCACATTTTGTCTAAATATTGATAATATTATCGTCTCTAGAAAAACCACTTGAGTTACTTTTTTTCAAGCAGCATTCATATATTTTACGTAATCCGTATCCACCGCTGTAGTAGTGTATACGTTGACCTTGTAGGCATTATTTGCACACTGTTTTCTTCAACCCGCCATCGAGCTGTGTGACCTTGTTCACATTTTGTCTAAATATTGATAATATTATCGTCTCTAGAAAAACCACTTGAGTTACTTTTTTTCAAGCAGCATTCATATATTTTACGTAATCCGTATCCACCGCTGTAGTAGTGTATACGTTGACTTTGTAGGCATTATTTGCACAGTGTTTTCTTCAACCCGCCATCTAGCTGTGTGTATTATCGTTTCCAGAAAAACCAACTGAGTTTTTGTTGTTGTTGTTGTTTTTTTAAAAATAATGCCAGGCAAAGGCAGGCCGCCACGCAGAGGCCGTGCTAGGGGCCGTGCTGCTATGCAATCCTGTGGCCCTAGCAAATTGCCCAGTTTTAAAAAGCCAATGACCCTGAACTCCCAAAATGCTGAAGAGGTAGTTGACTGGCTTACACAGCACACCCCATCCTCTACCGTTTCTAACTTTACCACAACATCCTCCTCATCCTCCACTGCTATGGCCACCCCACGTAACACTTCCTCCACCACCGGTGCCCCTTCTTCACTGGGGTCAGAGGAGTTATTTTCCAATGAGTTTCTTGAACTGAGTAATGCGCAACCATTATTGCCAGAAGAAGATGAAGGAGATGAGGACCTTACACCAGATTTAATTCTGGCAGAGAACACGATAGAGATGGACATAATGAGTGATGAGGAGGAGGTCCCTGCTGCTGCTTCCTTCTGTGATGTGTCAGAAGAAATTGATGCATCTGAGGAGAATGATGATGAGGAGATTGATGTTTTGTGGGTGCCTAGTAGAAGAGAGCAAGAGGAGGGTAGTTCAGATGGAGAGACGGAGAGTCAGAGAGGCAGTAGGAGAATAAGACTTAGAAGAAGCAGGGAGGACAGCCCGCAGGGATCAGTAGGGCAACAACATGTATCGGCACCTGTGTTCAGCCGGCCAACGCACCCGCCATTGCCGCCAATACCGCCAACTCCGCCAACTTCTACTGTTACCGCCAGATCGCACACTTCCAAAAAGTCAGCAGTGTGGGATTTTTTTAATGTGTGTGCCTCTGACAAAAGCATTGTAATTTGCAATGAGTGCAGTCAGAAACTGAGCCTTGGTAAGCCCAACAGCCACATAGGTACAACTTCTATGCGAAGGCACATGAGCGGCAAGCACAAAGCACTTTGGGAGCAACACCTCAAAGGCAACAGGCAAACTAAAAGCCACACTCCTTCTGGTCCAGCATCTTACTGCTCTACCTCTGCTCTCCTTGACCCGTCTGAACCACCCTCCACTCCGCCTTCCACCTTGACCACCTGTTCCCATTCCCAGTCATCTGCCACCAGCCAAGTTTCTGTGAAGGCCATGTTTGAGCGTAAGAAGCCAATGTCTGACTGTCACCCCCTTGCCCGGCGTCTGACAGCTGGCTTGTCTGCACTCTTAGCCCGCCAGCTTTTACCATACCAGCTGGTGGACTCTGAGGCCTTCCGCAAATTTGTAGCAATTGGGACACCGCAGTGGAAGGTACCCAGCCGCAATTTTTTTTCTAAAAAGGGAATACCACACCTGTACCAACATGTGCAGAGCCAAGTTACCGCATCTCTGTCACTTAGTGTTGGGCCAAAGGTCCATATGACTACTGACGCATGGTCCTCCAAGCATGGTCAGGGCAGGTATGTCACCTACACTGCCCACTGGGTGAACTTGGTAATGGCTGGGAAGCAGGGAATGGGTAGCTCAACAACAACAGTGGAGTTGGTGTCACCGCCACGGATTGCACGCGGTTCTGCCACCACCTCTACTCCTCCATCGCTCTCTACCTCGTCTTCTTCTTCTTCTTACTCTGCTGCTGGGTCCTCCTTCTCCTCCTCCACACCTGTGCACCCCAGCTCCCCCTAGGCTATTCGACGTGCCAGGTACGCCGTTGTCACGCTGTCTTGGGGATGACGTGCCTGGAAAGCAAAAACCATACCGGATCTGTACTCCTGTCATCTCTGCAGTCACAGGCGATCGGTGGCTGACCCCACACCAACTGCAGATCGGAAAAGTGGTGTGTGACAATGGAAGCAATCTGTTGGCAGCGTTGAGACTAGGCAATTTAACACATGTGCCCTGCATGGCACATGTGTTAAATTTAATAGTCCAACGTTTTGTCTCCAAGTACCCAGGATTCCAGGACGTTCTCACCCAGTCCAGAAAGGTGTCGGGCCATTTCAGACGTTCCTACACAGCCATGGCACGCCTTGCTGACATTCAGCAGCGCTACAACATGCCAGTCAGGCGTTTGATTTCTGACAGCCAGACTCGCTGGAATTCAACGCTCCTTATGTTGGAACGTCTGCTGCAACAACAAAGGGCCGTCAACGAGTACCTTTTTGAACTGGGTGGTAGGACTGGATCTGCACAGCTGGGGATTTTTTTCCCCCGTTACTGGGTGCTTATGCGCGATGCCTGCAGGCTCATGCGACCTTTTGAAGAGGTGACAAATATGGTCAGTCGCACCGAAGGCACCATCAGCGACCTAATACCCTTCGCTTTCTTCCTGGAGCGTGCCGTGCGACGAGTGACAGATGAGGCTGTAGACCAGCGTGACGAGGAGCTGGAAGCGCACGATTTCTGGTCGGAATCACCAGAACGAACCCAGGCACCTGCTGCAACGCAGGGAGAGGTGCCAGAAGTGGAGTCAGAGGAGGAAGGTGGCTTTGTGGAGGAGGAGGAGGAGGACCAACAGGAGCAGGCTTCCCAGGGGGCTAGTGGTGACCTTTTGGGGACCCCTGGTCTTGTACGTGGCTGGGGGGAGGAGACCGTGGATGATGCAGTCCTTGATAATGAGGAAGCGGAGATGGATAGCTCTGCATCCAACCTTGTGAGAATGGGGTCTTTCATGCTGTCATGCCTGTTGAAGGACCCCCGTATCAAGAGGCTTAAGGAGAAGGACCTGTACTGGGTCGCAACGCTACTAGACCCTCGGTACAAGCATAAAGTGTCAGAAATGTTACCAACATACCACAAGTCCGAAAAGATGCGGCATTTACAAACCAGCCTGCAAAACATGTTGTACAATGCTTTTAAGGGTGATGTCACTTCAGGAACTCATCAACATTCCAGGGGCAGAGGTGCCAGTAATCCTGCCACGAGCACACCTGCAAGGACAAAGCCCTTTGGCCAGTCTGTAACGTCAGACATGCAAATGTTTTTCTGTCCAAGGCAGCGCCACAACCCTTCTGGATCCACCCTCAAAGAACGCCTCGACCGGCAGGTAGCGGACTACCTGGCATTAACTGCAGATATCGACACTCTGAGGAGCGATGAACCCCTGGACTACTGGGTGCGCAGGCTTGATCTGTGGCCAGAGCTGTCACAATTTGCCATGAACCTCTTGTCTTGCCCAGCCTCAAGTGTGCTCTCAGAAAGGACCTTCAGTGCAGCAGGAGGGATTGTAACTGAGAAGAGAACTCGCCTAGGTCACAAAAGTGTCGATTACCTGACCTTTATTAAAATGAATGAGGGGTGGATCTCGGAGGGTTACTGCACGCCGGAAGACTTGTTCTGACTTCTATGCAGCTGTCCTTCTCTTCAAGCCTCATGACTCCACACACAGCTGTCCTTTAGCGTCCTCCTCCTCCCTCCGCCACCGTTACAAACTAGGGTGCAAACCCTACTGGTTTAATTTTTTCTGGCCTCTGTGCTTCAGTGGCTGCGACCAAAAAATGCCTATTTTCTGCATTTATATGACATAATTTTTCTGGCCTCTGTGCTTCAGTGGCTGCAACCAAAAAAATTTATATTTTCAGCATTTATATGGCATAATTTTTCTGTCAACTGTGCTTCAGTGGCTGCGACCAAACAAATGCATATTTTCAGCATTTATATGGCATAATTTTTCTGGCCTCTGTGCTTCAGTGGCTGCAACCAAAAAATTACTATTTTCAGCATTTATATGGCATAATTTTTCTGGCAACTGTGCTTCAGTGGCTGCGACCAAAAAAATGCATATTTTCTGCATTTATATGGCATAATTTTTCTGGCCTCTGTGCTTCAGTGGCTGCAACCAAAAAAATTTATATTTTCAGCATTTATATGGCATAATTTTTCTGTCACTGTGCTTCAGTGGCTGCGACCAAAAAAATGCATATTTTCTGCATTTATATGGCATAATTTTTCTGGCCTCTGTGCTTCAGTGGCTGCAACCAAAAAAATTTATATTTTCAGCATTTATATGGCATAATTTTTCTGGCAACTGTGCTTCAGTGGCTGCGACCAAAAAAATGACTATTTTCAGCATTTATATGGCATATTTTTTCTGGCCTCTGTGCTTCAGTGGCTGTGGCCAAAAAAACTGGGCAAACAATGCCTACAAGGTCAACGACGTTGACCTTGTAGGCATTGTTTGCCCAGTTTTTTTGGCCACAGCCACTGAAGCACAGAGGCCAGAAAAAATATGCCATATAAATGCTGAAAATAGTCATTTTTTGCCATACGTTGACTCAACGTATATGGCAAAAAATGACTATTTTCAGCATTTATGTGGCATATTTTTTCTGGCAACTGTGCTTCAGTGGCTGCAACCAAAAAAACTGGGCAAACAATGTCTACAAGGTCAACGTATGGCGAAAATTACTATTTTCAGCATTTATATGGCATATTTTTTCTGGCAACTGTGCTTCAGTGGCTGCGTCCAAAAAAACTGGGCAAACAATGTCTACAAGGTCAACGTATGGCGAAAAATGACTATTTTCAGCATTTATATGGCATATTTTTTCTGGCAACTGTGCTTCAGTGGCTGCGTCCAAAAAAACTGGGCAAACAATGCCTACAAGGTCAACGTATGGCAGTTGTTTAAAGAGAACAGTAGATTACTAGCCAGCAAAGCTACCTAAGCTAAAATGTCCCTCAAATCCCTGCAGACTTCTGTCCCTCCAATACAGAGCAGTATCAAGCAGATTACTAGCCAGCAAACTTACTATCATCTGTCCCTGAAATCACTAACAGCTCTCCCCCTACACTATCTCTTCCAAGCACACACAGGCAGATTTTTCAGATACATTTTTGCCCTTGATCCCCCTCTGGCATGCCACTGTCCAGGTCGTTGCACCCTTTAAACAACTTTAAAATCATTTTTCTGGCCAGAAATGTCTTTTCTAGATGTTAAAGTTCGCCTTCCCATTGAAGTCTATGGGGTTCGCGAACCGTTCGCGAACCGCTCGCATTTTTGCGCAAGTTCGCGAATATGTTCGCGAACTTTTTTTCCGACGTTCGCTACATCCCTACTGCCGAATTCATTTACAAATCAATGGCAGAGGTCCTTTGAACCATTTGAATATGTTAATTGCCTTCCTGACATTCAAGTTTTTTTGGAGGAAAACTCGATTCGAATTGGATTCGAATTTTCGGGTCGGGACTATTCGATCGAATATTAGACATTCACGTTTTTTCTTGAATAACCTCTCATTCGAGTTGTGAGTACATTCAAACTTATTAGAGTAAAAAACAAAGTTCACATAAATTTGAAATTCAACCTTTATG
This sequence comes from Xenopus laevis, assembly GCF_017654675.1. Classification (NCBI taxonomy): domain Eukaryota; kingdom Metazoa; phylum Chordata; class Amphibia; order Anura; family Pipidae; genus Xenopus; species Xenopus laevis. The sequence continues at coordinate 39,970,027 of NC_054383.1, read as the reverse complement.
TCTAAACATGTATTGATGCATAAAGTCTATCTAGAGGCATTCTCTACAGTAATGGAGGCCTTAAAGGTGAAGTCAACCTGTATGGGGAAAATACCCTCCCCCCTCCCCTGTGTAGGCCCTCCTCCCCCCCGGCCTACTTGCCCCCCCCCCTGGGCAAAAAGATCCTTGCCGGTAAATGCCTCGTACTGAGCATGGGACAAAAAACGTTGTTCAAAGAAGGAAGAAGAGCGCTCAGGAGAAGATGGCGCCCGTGAACTCTGCAGCAGAGTACCTGCGCCAAGGGGTGAGCAACAAGTTAGGGGCATTTGCCCGGAGGGGGGCAGGTAGGCTGCTGGGGAGGAGGGAGGGTTTTTTCCCCTTACAGGTTGCCTTCTCCTTTAAAGGCTTTGGAACACAAAATGCTTTTCATCTTGGCACATTTCCAGCCACTTAAGAAGTGATACAACAGTTTCTCATTATTACAGTATATGTTACGTATTGTATATAGTGTTGGAACATTTACAGAGATTATACATCATTCACATAAGACTCTGCCCTAGTGGAGCTGGCAATCTAAGGTCCCAATCACATTTACACTCACACTATGGTCATTTTCATGAGAAGTTAACCTGCCTGTATGTTTGGATTCTACGAGGGAACCAAAGTACATGGAGACACGGCATACAAACATACAAACATCTAGTACCCTGGCTGCTAGGATTCCCAGGAAGAACAGTGTATGACAGCACAAGTGGGGCTTCTGAGCCTGTTCATTTAAAAAGCAACACAAATTGTCTCCTAAACCACTTATTTAATTGAAGAGAAATATAGGAAACCTCCAGTACAGACACTTTTTGTGAATAATCAAGCATTTTGTATTAAAGTGAAGGTGAGCAACAGGAGGCAGTTTGTCGTGCTTTTCAGTTGTCCAAAATGTACTTAGTGGGTGAGGACCAGGTATTCCTATAGCCCTAAATTTTAGGTTCAGGTCACTTTCTTAACTGGTGACAGAGCTGCTCAAGTATTAGTTCACTTAGGGGGTTATTTATCAAAGGACGAATGTTTCAGTTTTTTATACCTCGAATGAACTCACAACTTGAATGGTATCATATTTAAGAAAAAAATCGAATAGAAAATACTCGATTCTGTGGGTTCAAATTATGCAAAACTCGTTTAGTTCGAGGGAAAAAAATCGAATCTCTCAAATCATTTTTCAGGCAAAACCCTCCGAATAAAACTCTAATATCATGCAGACTATTAACATCTTCAAATGGTTCAAGGGGACCTCTGCCATTGACTCCTACATGATCGTGACAGGTTTTAGATGGTGTATTTTCGGATTCTAGCTATTTCCACGGTAAGGATATAATAAATCTTGAAAAATATGAGTTATATTTAACCAAATATGTGAGTTTTGCCCAAAACCTTGAAGCCTTGAAAAAATGCCTAGAAAACACAACTCGAACCTTAATATGCTGTTCAAAACCAGAACTAAGCATCAATCTACAGTAAAACTGACTTTTTGTTGAGAAGTATGCTTACATTTCAGCTCCACAAAAATGCAAAAATTGCAAAATGCCAAAATTCATAACTTGCCAAAATATTTGGCTTTTCTCAATGCATCCAAATTGAAACATGATTTTCTAGTAATACACAAATCTACTGGGCATTTACAAGGAGTGGTGTGGACAGAATGTCCACAGCAATAAATGCATTTTAAATAGTGTTGGTGTGGGAAAGTTACAAGGTTTCTAAATCCAAGTTATTCATAACATTGCAGTAATAATAACATTTTATTATCTCTACCTATAGTAAAATCTACATTTACCTTTATCAATAGAGCACCAACGTTAGGGCATATTTGGGACTTATATGGCTTATAGGCTACCACAGTAAATATGGGTTACCCAATGATCATTTGGAAATATGATCTATTTTTCCCAAACTTGTATTGAAACTACACTATACTCCTGGGGAACCCAGTAGCTTCTGGGTCTTCTGTCTCTACTGTTATACCAAGCAATAGGGGATGTATATTTTATATGATAAGAGATCATTTATAGTAACACTGTATAGGTACAAGCCATATTTTGGTGTAAATATTGTTGATATATGGAATGTAGGCATATATAAATGCAATGGTAATATTAGCAGTGGCTGTCTCACACTCCATGTCCGCAGTTATTTGAAAGAGACTTTTGTTTGTCAGAATGATCATTTAACACCACAACTCACTAAGGAAATTAAAGAGTGAGAGGTGTGTACCTTTTTGTTTCCTGTAGACAACATTTTGAGAATGATGCTTTTGACGCATGGCTGGTCTAACACAGGAAGAGAGCAGGATGCTCATAAATACGCACATATGTTGTCAATTACTGCCATGGGAGGGTGAAAGGGTCATATGAATGAAACTCCAGAGTACCAGCCTTAGAATTTATTATGGATCAGTCTTTTATCCATTGAGGAATAACATGCCATTTAAAGTCACACTGCATTCAGTATAAACATATACTCACATAAACATAAACTGTGCTAAAAATTTAAGATATTTAAAACTGCAAATGCTGCTTTAAGCAGCTGGGTTAGTAATTTGCCTTTCTGTGCACATGCTGGATACTAATTCCTGAGAAGTTACTCAAAAAAAAGCAAAGCAAAGCAAAAAAAAAAAAAAACATAAGAAAGTCTTATGTATATTGTATGTTACTATATTAGTAACTTTTATTGTGATGGAGCTTACATTTTTCTCTGCCCCAGTGAAGCTTACAATCTAATTTCCTAGGAAATTCACACACACTATTATCAATTTTAAAAGGACCCAATTAACCTGACTGTATGTTTCTGAAGTATGCGAGGAAACTACAAGCATGGAGAGAACAAACTCCTTACAGCAAGTGCCCTGCCCAATCTATTATCTTTCAGTCCTGGATGGACCATTAGCAACATTTCTAACCCAGCTTCCAGACCTACATTTGCATCCAGTGCATGTGTTGATTTGTCTGTTCAGGGTCGGACTGAGCAGGCAGAATACCCGAAACAAACCCAGGGGCCTGCAGCCTGCCTGGTAAAGTTTTAGTGTTTATGGAGGTACAGGTGGGGTAGCGTAAATGGGCGGCTCATGAAGGTGGTGAGGGGACTTTATGGCTGGGATGGTGACCCCAAGTCACTGGGTCTGTTTACCCAAAGGTCTAATTTGCAGGTGTAATTTGCTGGAGGAAGGCAGAGAATGATTCTTTTCTCACAAGTGCAATATAGTGCATCATCTGCTTATAGTTAATATGTATACAAATAGTAAACACCAATACTAATAAAACAAATAATATTAAAATCTATACCAGGCCTCCCCTCCTATTAGTGATAACAAACGTGTGCTAATTGTCAGCTCCGGAGGCAGCACAGACACAGACAATACACATAACATTCATTCTTCTGCTCTTTGTCTTTTAGAACATCCACAAAGTAATTTCTTAAGCATGGAAACAATTTTAATTTTTTTCCATCTTTCAAACTGTGATGAAGAAACGGTAATAGAGAAATTTGCACAGCCGTTACAGTTATATAATTTGTTTCAATTCAAAATCGGGAGTCCATATAGTTATTCAGCCAGGCCCAAGGGACTCACCCCAGTTCAAAAAGGCATTCAACTACAGAAAAGTTTATATCAAATACGATATAAGTCCCAAGGCCTCTTCAAGTAAAAAATATTAATTTATTGTTATTCACATTAAAACAGTAACTAGTACATACTACCCCACATACCCCCACCTTACGCATTTCGCACCCTCCGGCGCTTAGTCATAGGTGTATCTGATACACCTATGACTAAGCGCCGGAGGGTGCGAAACGCGTAAGGTGGGGTATGTGGGGTAGTATGTACTAGTTACTGTTTTAATGTGAATAACAATAAATTAATATTTTTTACTTGAAGAGGCCTTGGGACTTATATCGTTTTTGATATAAACTTTTCTGTAGTTATATAATTTGCCCCAATGTAAAATTAATTCCAAAGCAGCCTGCACTGAAGAGGATTGGATACAAATGTGGATAGGTACAGTAGATGAGGTCATGTGATCAATCTCTAAATGAAAATGACAGTAATTTTGTTTTAGGGACCACATGGAGGAACTTAGCAGCAACACATGCTTGGCTGAGGCCAGGTCCCTTGCTCAGTGTGTGGAAAAGTATCTTAAATTGATACTGACACAAAAAAAATGATTCTACAAAATATTAATGTAGATTAAGACGGTTATTTATCAAAGGTCGAGTTTGTGAGGTTTAATAAATAACCCCTTAAAAGTCACCTATAGCTCATCTTGATGTTTTTCATGGATAGGTCTGCTTTTGTTCTGTAAGTAATTGTTACTGGAAGTTCATAAACCTGACTGTTTTGCCAACCTTAGAATTTCTAATGCTAAAAGACTACTGAAGTTCAAATATGGCAGCATATATAGATAGCATGCAAAGACAATGTTATGATAGATGTAAAAAAAGGCTTCATTTCTGGTGTCAGTATCTCTTTAAAGTGCACTTTATTTTACAACAGCAGAAATTGCTTTTCTTCCAGCACAAGCATCTGTTGAGCACCAACCATTTAGTATGTAATGCTTTACAGACATATCGTTGTTACTCAAACTGCTTCCTCGCACACTATTTCGGGTGGCCTGGGGCCTTGACAACAGGGAGGCTGTTATAACAGAGATTCTCAGATAGGTTGATGCCTCCTATTGCTAGCCATTATCTGAAACCCTGCTTTTCTGACTGTGCTTGTTATTATCTGCCAAATAATTATATTTAAATATAAAGTCATTAAAGATATTGTCCTTTTGGATCTCCTAAGGACTGGACAAGACACACCGATTGTGGATCAATCTTTTAGCAGCTGCAAAAAGAATCCTAAATTCCACATTAAATCCAGGAAAGTCTTGGGATTTACATAAAAATATAATATAATGTTGACTAAGACTAACACTTTGAGGTGGCACAAGTGATCAGGCCTTATTAAATGCCCAGACAGAGATTAGATTTCAATAACCGATGGAATCGATTTTACGGAAAAAACAACAGAGAGCACAAATTTACAGAAAAAGCTAAGAAGCCAGTATTACTGTGAATAGGCTAAACGTCTTCTAAAAGTAAAACCAGGTTATGCAGGTATGGGGTCTGTTGTCTGGAAACCCATTATCCAGAAAGCTCATAGACTCCATTTTAATCAAATATTTTACATTTTTAAAAAAGATTTCCTTTTCTGTACCTTGTATAAGATATACTTATTGTAGGCAAAACAATCCTATTGGGTTTAATTAATGTTTAATTTATTTTTTTTGTAAATTTAAGGTATGGAGAACCAATTTTCCTTAACTGGAAAACCCCAGGTCCTGAGCATTATGGATAATAGGTCCCATACCTGTAATAGGAAATGGGAATTAGCACAGTAAGTCTACAAATTAAAATACACATGTTTAAAAATGACTGCTGCCCTATGCTCATTGCTAAATAATGTATCGTTGATCTTTTCACAACTCTGAGTGTGACGTTTTGGTGCATAAAATTCTTAGTGATGGCTACTTGACATAAACACCATTTTAATGCATTTGGTTCGCCTATTGTTTGACTGAGGGACTGACTTTTCTATTTGTACCATGCACTTTTTATTTGGCTTTCATTTACATGTTTTACTTCTAGTAAATGAGTTATCAGGTAGTGACAAGATTATTCATGACATGCTCACTCTGGATTATTTACGGGCAAGATCCCAACAGAATGTATCATTAATGCATGAGCATGTGTGACTGAAAAATAACATAACGCTGGCAAATGTACATCCTACTGTTTCTAAAGAGCCATATACTGTATATATGCAATGTATACTGTCCCTACAGCATCATCTTGTGGCCATTATAGGAACATGCTTTAACATACATGTAGGTTTATCAATGATGATCAGGCTTTGCTAAAGTTGTGCAAAAAAATGGGGAGAGTTTATGCAGCGTACAACAAGGGAATTGTATGTCATTAAGGTATGGGCACCAGGCTCTGCACCATGGAAATGTTACATATGGTTATACAAGGGTCTGTGTGGAGCTCATGGCAACTTCAAGGATGACTGTATCTCCGGCCTAAGAAGTCAGAACTCAATATTAAAAAATACTAAAAGTTAATTGTACATTCTTTGCTAAAACTCAAAGATCAGGACTCTCTGTAAATACAAAATATTATATTCACAAGACCTCTGCGTATGATACAATAAGTAAAAGTCAAACAAGGGGCTGAATAGGAAATGAGTTAATAGGTGCACTGAAAATAATCTACCGGAACACTCGGATAATAGAACTTAATCAACAGGAGGGTGTGAGTGTATCCCATTCAAAATATTACTAAGCCATACATAACCTCAGTGGACTCTTACAATGTGAGCCAGTCAGAGCTCACTTTGCTAAACCGGTTTGTTTCCCATTTACCTTTGAGACATGATATCTCTGGTATATGTGATCTACAAGGAAAGAAGCAGAGCCAAATGAGGAACGGATGTAATAAAGGAAATAATGCCTCATTGTATCCTAGACGTACATCAGGCTTTTTATCGGAATTAGAGGTCTGCAAAGGACTGTGATCAGACCGCCAGTAACTGGTGAAAGAATAAGGGCTTTACTATCATAGAGCAGTTGTTCAGGTTGCAGGGAGGAAAAGTTAAAGGACCAGAATGACAAGGGCCATCTTTTTCCTTCCTTTGCTCAAGCAGATAAGGGCATGCCAGAGACTTGAAAGCACCGATTTGAGTTCCCTGAATTAAAGACAGAATGGCAGAAAACCGCTAGCATATTAAAAACTGCTACAATATATAACTTGCTATAATCGAAAGCAATATAATGCAATCCCTCCATACATACGGGCATGTTTACTAACATTGGATATAAATATATGAAGATATTTCTAGAGATGTTGCCCAAAGCAAACAATCAGATCTTTGTTTTGGTTTTATAACTTATAGGTGGCTGCTTAACCCTTTAAGTGCCAGCAGAATTTCACATTTTGGTTACGCGAAATGCCAGCCGTTTTTAAGCATTTTGTGCTCTCTCACTTTAGGGGCATTTTCTGAGGGGAAACCTATAGTTTACCTAGGAAAACTATACATTGTTTTTTTCGGTAGAAACTGAGCTTTCTAAATCTGCCTGAGTTTTCATGTATTTCCACCTGTGCAAAAAAATTTATAGTGCTAAATACCAAAAAAAAAAGAAAAATTACCATTTTTCATCGTATATCAATTTATACCAGAAAAATATTTCATTTTACAGATGAAAAATCCAACTGATTTGGAAAGCCTTATGTCTCTTGAACGTGCCAATACCAGATATGTATAGTTTTAGGGAGATTTAGGACTTCTGTACAGCAAAAACTCCCGGCAGTATATTACTGAATTTTGAAAGCACTAAGGCAGAAAACGGCATGCTTTAGATTCCAAGGCAAAAAATCCTGAAACCATAGGTTTACCCCAGAAAACCATACATTTTTGAAAAGTACACATTCTGCCGATTACAAAATGGGTAACTATGTCTCTCTACTCCCAACTACCAAACAGAAAAGCTTGTCTGAACATAGCGGTTTTTCAAAATAAAATTCAAAATTTTGAAAAATCATTTCAAAGGTTTTATTTTGCTGCTCCGCATATCCCAAACTATATTAGGTACCAAGAAAAAGCACCAGCAATAAGATTGCCAGGGGTCCACTGAACAGTTTGATACCCATTATGCATAGGTTTACCAAAGTATCTGGCATTTAGAGACACCAATATGTAGTTAGCACATCCAAATTGTTCAGGACTTTACTTCAGCTACTGAGAAATCAACACATTGACTGCATTTTTTGTGGGGTAAAAACACAGAAATATATATTTACCCCCCAAACCCATATATTTTTGGAAAGTACACATTCTACAGAATCTAAAATGGGTACCCATGCCTTTCTGCTCCAAACTACTGAGTCGCAAGGCTTTCCCAAAATTGTCGGTTTTGCTGAAATATCTGAAAATTGCCTCAAACCTTCAACTTCCCAGCACCATATCACCCATGTATCATTACGTACTAAGAAAAAGCACCCTAAATATGATTGCCAGGGTTCCTCTGAACATTTTGGTGGCCATTGTTCATAAGTTTACCAAAGTATCTGGCATTTAGAGGCCCCAAAATGAAGTTAGCGCATACAAACAGTCCCGTGGGTAACTTCAGCTAATGAAAAATCAACACATTGACTGCATTTTTGTGGGGTAAAAACACAGAAATATATGTTTACCCCCCAAAACCCATATATTTTTGGGAAGTACACATTCTACCGAATCTAAAATGGGTACCCATGCCTTTCTGGTCCAAACTACTGAGTCGCAAGGCTTTCCCACAATTGTCGGTTTTGGTGAAATATCTGAAAATTTCCTCAAAGCTTCAACTTCTCAGCACCATATCACCCATGTATCGTTACGCACCAAGAAAAAACACCCTAAATATGATTGCCAGGGTTCCTCCAAACAGTTTGGTGGCCATTGTTCATAGGTTTACCAAAGTATCTGGCAGTTAGAGGCCTCAAAATGAAGTTAGCGCATACAAATAGTCCTGTGGGTAACTTCATCTAATGAGAAATCAACACATTGACTGCATTTTTGTGGGGTAAAAACACAGAAATATATGTTTACCCCCCAAACCCATACATTTTTGGAAAGTACACATTCTACTGAATCTAAAATGGGTACCCATACCTTTCTGCTCCAAACTACTGAGTCGCAAGGCTTTCCCAAAATTGTCGGTTTTGGTGAAATATCTGAAAATTGCCTCAAACCTTCAACTTCCCAGCACCATATCACCCATGTATCGTTATGTATCACAAAAAAGCACCCAAATTGTGATTGCCAGGGGTCCTCCAAACAGTTTGGTGCCCATTGTGCATAGGTTTACCAAAGTATCTGGCATTTAGAGGCCCCAAAATGAAGTTAGCGCATACAAATTGTCCTGTGGGTAACTTCATCTAATGAAAAATCAACACATTGAATGCATTTTTGTGGGGTAAAAACACAGAAATATATGTTTACCCCCCAAAACCCATATATTTTTGGAAAGTACACATTCTACAGAATCTAAAATGGGTACCCATGCCTTTCTGCTCCAAACTACTGAGTCGCAAGGCTTTCCCACAATTGTCGGTTTTGGTGAAATATCTGAAAATTGCCTCAAAGCTTCAACTTCTCAGCACCATATCACCCATGTATCGTTATGCACCAAGAAAAAGCACCCTAAATATGATTGCCAGGGTTCCTCTGAACAGTTTGGTGGCCATTGTTCATAGGTTTACCAAAGTATCTAGCATTTAGAGGCCCCAAAATGAAGTTAGCACATACAAACAGTCCAGTGGGTAACTTCAGCTAATGAAAAATCAACACATTGACTGCATTTTTGTGGGGTAAAAACACAGAAATATATATTTACCCCCCAAACCCATATATTTTTGGAAAATACACATTCTACCAAATCTAAAATGGGTACCCATGCCTTTCTGCTCCAAACTACTGAGTCGCAAGGCTTTCCCACAATTGTCGGTTTTGGTGAAATATCTGAAAATTGCCTCAAAGCTTCAACTTCTCAGCACCATATCACCCATGTATCGTTACGCACCAAAAAAAAGCACCCTAAATATGATTGCCAGGGTTCCTCCGAACAGTTTGGTGGCCATTGTTCATAGGTGTACCAAAGTATCTGTCAGTTAGAGGCCCCAAAATGAAGTTAGCGCATACAAATAGTCCTGTGGGTAACCATCTAATGAAAAATCAACACATTGACTGCATTTTTGTGGGGTAAAAACACAGAAATATATGTTTACCCCCCAAACCCATATATTTTTGGAAAGTACACATTCTACCGAATCTAAAATGGGTACCCATGCCTTTCTGATCCAAACTACTGAGTCGCAAGGCTTTCCCACAATTGTCAGTTTTGGTGAAATATCTGAAAATTGCCTCAAAGCTTCAACTTCTCAGCACCATATCACCCATGTATCGTTACGCACCAAAAAAAAGCACCCTAAATATGATTGCCAGGGTTCCTCCGAACAGTTTGGTGGCCATTGTTCATAGGTGTACCAAAGTATCTGGCAGTTAGAGGCCCCAAAATGAAGTTAGCGCATACAAATAGTCCTGTGGGTAACTTCATCTAATGAAAAATCAACACATTGACTGCATTTTTGTGGGGTAAAAACACAGAAATATATGTTTACCCCCCAAACCCATACATTTTTGGAAAGTACACATTCTACAGAATCTAAAATGGGTACCCATGCCTTATTGCTCCAAACTACTGAGTCACAAGGCTTTCCCAAAATTGATGGTTTTTGTGAAATATCTGAAAATTGCCTCAATGCTTCAACTTTCCAGCATCATATCGCCCATGTATCATTACGTAACACAAAAAAGCACCCAAATTGTGATTGCCAGGGGTCCTCCAAACAGTTTGGTGCCCACTGTGCATAGGTTTACCAAAGTATATGGCATTTAGAGGCCCCAAAATGAAGTTAGCGCATACAAATTGTCCTGTGGGTAACTTCAGCTAATGAAAAATCAACACATTGACTGCATTTTTGTGGGGTAAAAACACAGAAATATATGTTTACCCCCCAAACCCATATATTTTTGGAAAGTACACATTATACAGAATCTAAAATGGGTACCCATGCCTTTCTGCCCCAAACTACTGAGTCGCAAGGCTTTGCCAAATTTGGCGGTTTTGGTAAAATATTCTGAAAATTGCCTCAAAGCTTCAACTTTCCAGCATCGTATTGTCCATGTATCATTACCAGCATAAAGCATCCTAAATATAAACATAGGGGTCTACTAAACAGTTTGATGCCCAATGTGCATAGATATACCAAACTATGTGGCGCACAGAGACCCCCAAATGACAATATGTATAGACATTTTCACGGCTGACGCGCTGGCTGCTGCAATATAACCACCCGGTGTGTGTATTATGCGACATTAGACCACCTAACAGTACAGAGACCCCAGAAAACCATATATTTTCAGAAAGTACACATTCTGACGAATCCAATATGGGTAAATATGTGTTTCTACTGCAAACTGCCAAACTGCAAAGCAATGCTGAACATAACGGTTTTTATCAAATTTCTGAAAATCGTCACAAAGCTTGAATTTTACCCCATTATATGCCCCACATTTCGTAACTTATCAGCATAAAACATCCTGAATATGAACGCCAGGGGTCTACTGAACACTTTGATGCCCAATATGCATAGATATACCAAACTATGTGGCGCACAGAGACCCCCAAATGACAATAGTGTATATACATTTTCACGGCTGACGCGCACTGGCTGCTGCAATATAAGCACCCGGTGTGTGTAATATGCGACATTAGACCCCCCTAACAGTACAGAGACCCCAGAAAACCATATATTTTCAGAAAGTACACATTCTGATGAATCCAATATGGGTAAATATGTGTTCCTACTGCAAACTGTCAAACTGCAAAGCAATGCTGAACGTAATGGTTTTTATCAAATTTCAGAAAATCGTCACAAAGCTTGAAATTTACCCCATTATATGCCCCACATTTCATAACTTATCAGCATAAAACATCCTAAATATGAGTGCATGGGGTCTACTGAACACTTTGATGCCCAATATGCATAGATATACCAAACTATGTGGCGCACAGAGACCCCCAAATGACAATATGTATAGACATTTTCACGGCTGACACGCTGGCTGCTGCAATATAACCACCCGGTGTGTGTATTATGCGACATTAGACCACCTAACAGTACAGAGACCCCAGAAAACCATATATTTTCAGAAAGTACACATTTTGACGAATCCAATATGGGTAAATAAGTGTTTCTACTGCAAACTGCCAAACTGCTGAACATAACGGTTTTTATCAAATTTCTGAAAATCGTCACAAAGCTTGAATTTTACCCCATTATATGCCCCACATTTCGTAGCTTATCAGCATAAAACATCCTAAATATGAGCGCCAGGGGTCTACTGAACACTTTGATGCCCAATATGCATAGATATACCAAACTATGTGGCGCACAGAGACCCCCAAATGACAATATGTATATACATTTTCACAGCTGACGCGCTGGCTGCTGCAATATAAGCACCTGGTGTGTGTATTATGCGACATTAGACCCCCCCTAACAGTACAGAGACCCCAGAAAACCATATATTTTCAGAAAGTACACATTCTGACGAATCCAAAATGGGTAAATAAGTGTTTCTACTGCAAACTGCCAAACTGCAAAGCAATGCTGAACATAACTGTTTTTATCAAATTTCTGAAAATCGTCACAAAGCTTGAATTTTACCCCATTATATGCCCCACATTTCGTAACGTATCAGCATAAAACATCCTAGATATGAACGACAGGGGTCTACTGAACACTTTGATGCCCAATATGCATAGATATACCAAACTATGTGGCGCACAGAGACCCACAAATGGATATATAGTAGATAACATTTACATAGGCAAAACAAAATAACACAGAACAGTGTGAAATGCAAATAAATCACCAAAAACTAATAAAACCACAAAAATCAATGCTTTTTTTTTCACACTAGTGTAATCGGCCACCAGAATTACCGTTTGAATATTTTAGCTGGGCCAAATCAATTATACGGACAGAAACAAGTGAACAACACAAATGCAAAGCTGAAAATGCAATAAAATGGCTAAAAATTCAATAAAATGGCTAAAAATGCACCAAAATACCCAAAATTGCAATATAACCACCAAAATAACATACAAAAGCTATTGCACAGTACGGTTAGCGAATACGCTATTCGGAACGGCAATAAAACATTTTTTTTAGCCCAAAAAGAGACGATGCGATAAGAAAAAAAAAAAAAAGCCACAAAGCCATATATGTACATATGCGTGTGCACAACGGGTAAATTGCATGTTATTTGCACGTGTGCGCGTGTGCAAGTGTACATGGGTGCTGTGAGTGTGTGTGACCCCCCCAATCCCCAAAAATCTATGTGTGAGTGTGTGTAAGTGTGAATGTAAGTGTATATTACTGTAATAAGTGTGTGTTGGTGTGTTTGTGTGTTTTTGTGTGTGTAAATGTCACACTTACCTGGGGTAGATGCTGCAGATCGTTGATAATGGGTCCCACGCAGCAGATCTCCAGCTCCAACGGTCAGCAGCCATGTGGGGACGAATCCAATATGGGTAAATATGTGTTTCTACTGCAAACTGCCAAACTGCAAAGCAATGCTGAACATAACGGTTTTTATCAAATTTCTGAAAATCGTCACAAAGCTTGAATTTTACCCCATTATATGCCCCACATTTCGTAACTTATCAGCATAAAACATCCTGAATATGAACGCCAGGGGTCTACTGAACACTTTGATGCCCAATATGCATAGATATACCAAACTATGTGGCGCACAGAGACCCCCAAATGACAATAGTGTATATACATTTTCACGGCTGACGCGCACTGGCTGCTGCAATATAAGCACCCGGTGTGTGTAATATGCGACATTAGACCCCCCTAACAGTACAGAGACCCCAGAAAACCATATATTTTCAGAAAGTACACATTCTGATGAATCCAATATGGGTAAATATGTGTTCCTACTGCAAACTGCAAAGCAATGCTGAACGTAATGGTTTTTATCAAATTTCAGAAAATCGTCACAAAGCTTGAAATTTACCCCATTATATGCCCCACATTTCATAACTTATCAGCATAAAACATCCTAAATATGAGTGCATGGGGTCTACTGAACACTTTGATGCCCAATATGCATAGATATACCAAACTATGTGGCGCACAGAGACCCCCAAATGACAATATGTATAGACATTTTCACGGCTGACACGCTGGCTGCTGCAATATAACCACCCGGTGTGTGTATTATGCGACATTAGACCACCTAACAGTACAGAGACCCCAGAAAACCATATATTTTCAGAAAGTACACATTTTGACGAATCCAATATGGGTAAATAAGTGTTTCTACTGCAAACTGCCAAACTGCTGAACATAACGGTTTTTATCAAATTTCTGAAAATCGTCACAAAGCTTGAATTTTACCCCATTATATGCCCCACATTTCGTAGCTTATCAGCATAAAACATCCTAAATATGAGCGCCAGGGGTCTACTGAACACTTTGATGCCCAATATGCATAGATATACCAAACTATGTGGCGCACAGAGACCCCCAAATGACAATATGTATATACATTTTCACAGCTGACGTGCTGGCTGCTGCAATATAAGCACCTGGTGTGTGTATTATGCGACATTAGACCCCCCCTAACAGTACAGAGACCCCAGAAAACCATATATTTTCAGAAAGTACACATTCTGACGAATCCAAAATGGGTAAATAAGTGTTTCTACTGCAAACTGCCAAACTGCAAAGCAATGCTGAACATAACTGTTTTTATCAAATTTCTGAAAATCGTCACAAAGCTTGAATTTTACCCCATTATATGCCCCACATTTCGTAACGTATCAGCATAAAACATCCTAGATATGAACGACAGGGGTCTACTGAACACTTTGATGCCCAATATGCATAGATATACCAAACTATGTGGCGCACAGAGACCCACAAATGGATATATAGTAGATAACATTTACATAGGCAAAACAAAATAACACAGAACAGTGTGAAATGCAAATAAATCACCAAAAACTAATAAAACCACAAAAATCAATGCTTTTTTTTTCACACTAGTGTAATCGGCCACCAGAATTACCGTTTGAATATTTTAGCTGGGCCAAATCAATTATACGGACAGAAACAAGTGAACAACACAAATGCAAAGCTGAAAATGCAATAAAATGGCTAAAAATTCAATAAAATGGCTAAAAATGCACCAAAATACCCAAAATTGCAATATAACCACCAAAATAACATACAAAAGCTATTGCACAGTACGGTTAGCGAATACGCTATTCGGAACGGCAATAAAACATTTTTTTTAGCCCAAAAAGAGACGATGCGATAAGAAAAAAAAAAAAAGCCACAAAGCCATATATGTACATATGCGTGTGCACAACGGGTAAATTGCATGTTATTTGCACGTGTGCGCGTGTGCAAGTGTACATGGGTGCTGTGAGTGTGTGTGACCCCCCCAATCCCCAAAAATCTATGTGTGAGTGTGTGTAAGTGTGAATGTAAGTGTATATTACTGTAATAAGTGTGTGTTGGTGTGTTTGTGTGTTTTTGTGTGTGTAAATGTCACACTTACCTGGGGTAGATGCTGCAGATCGTTGATAATGGGTCCCACGCAGCAGATCTCCAGCTCCAACGGTCAGCAGCCATGTGGGGACGAATCCAATATGGGTAAATATGTGTTTCTACTGCAAACTGCCAAACTGCAAAGCAATGCTGAACATAACGGTTTTTATCAAATTTCTGAAAATCGTCACAAAGCTTGAATTTTACCCCATTATATGCCCCACATTTCGTAACTTATCAGCATAAAACATCCTGAATATGAACGCCAGGGGTCTACTGAACACTTTGATGCCCAATATGCATAGATATACCAAACTATGTGGCGCACAGAGACCCCCAAATGACAATAGTGTATATACATTTTCACGGCTGACGCGCACTGGCTGCTGCAATATAAGCACCCGGTGTGTGTAATATGCGACATTAGACCCCCCTAACAGTACAGAGACCCCAGAAAACCATATATTTTCAGAAAGTACACATTCTGATGAATCCAATATGGGTAAATATGTGTTCCTACTGCAAACTGTCAAACTGCAAAGCAATGCTGAACGTAATGGTTTTTATCAAATTTCAGAAAATCGTCACAAAGCTTGAAATTTACCCCATTATATGCCCCACATTTCATAACTTATCAGCATAAAACATCCTAAATATGAGTGCATGGGGTCTACTGAACACTTTGATGCCCAATATGCATAGATATACCAAACTATGTGGCGCACAGAGACCCCCAAATGACAATATGTATAGACATTTTCACGGCTGACACGCTGGCTGCTGCAATATAACCACCCGGTGTGTGTATTATGCGACATTAGACCACCTAACAGTACAGAGACCCCAGAAAACCATATATTTTCAGAAAGTACACATTTTGACGAATCCAATATGGGTAAATAAGTGTTTCTACTGCAAACTGCCAAACTGCTGAACATAACGGTTTTTATCAAATTTCTGAAAATCGTCACAAAGCTTGAATTTTACCCCATTATATGCCCCACATTTCGTAGCTTATCAGCATAAAACATCCTAAATATGAGCGCCAGGGGTCTACTGAACACTTTGATGCCCAATATGCATAGATATACCAAACTATGTGGCGCACAGAGACCCCCAAATGACAATATGTATATACATTTTCACAGCTGACGCGCTGGCTGCTGCAATATAAGCACCTGGTGTGTGTATTATGCGACATTAGACCCCCCCTAACAGTACAGAGACCCCAGAAAACCATATATTTTCAGAAAGTACACATTCTGACGAATCCAAAATGGGTAAATAAGTGTTTCTACTGCAAACTGCCAAACTGCAAAGCAATGCTGAACATAACTGTTTTTATCAAATTTCTGAAAATCGTCACAAAGCTTGAATTTTACCCCATTATATGCCCCACATTTCGTAACGTATCAGCATAAAACATCCTAGATATGAACGACAGGGGTCTACTGAACACTTTGATGCCCAATATGCATAGATATACCAAACTATGTGGCGCACAGAGACCCACAAATGGATATATAGTAGATAACATTTACATAGGCAAAACAAAATAACACAGAACAGTGTGAAATGCAAATAAATCACCAAAAACTAATAAAACCACAAAAATCAATGCTTTTTTTTTCACACTAGTGTAATCGGCCACCAGAATTACCGTTTGAATATTTTAGCTGGGCCAAATCAATTATACGGACAGAAACAAGTGAACAACACAAATGCAAAGCTGAAAATGCAATAAAATGGCTAAAAATTCAATAAAATGGCTAAAAATGCACCAAAATACCCAAAATTGCAATATAACCACCAAAATAACATACAAAAGCTATTGCACAGTACGGTTAGCGAATACGCTATTCGGAACGGCAATAAAACATTTTTTTTAGCCCAAAAAGAGACGATGCGATAAGAAAAAAAAAAAAAAGCCACAAAGCCATATATGTACATATGCGTGTGCACAACGGGTAAATTGCATGTTATTTGCACGTGTGCGCGTGTGCAAGTGTACATGGGTGCTGTGAGTGTGTGTGACCCCCCCAATCCCCAAAAATCTATGTGTGAGTGTGTGTAAGTGTGAATGTAAGTGTATATTACTGTAATAAGTGTGTGTTGGTGTGTTTGTGTGTTTTTGTGTGTGTAAATGTCACACTTACCTGGGGTAGATGCTGCAGATCGTTGATAATGGGTCCCACGCAGCAGATCTCCAGCTCCAACGGTCAGCAGCCATGTGGGGGCGGAGCTGGGCGGAAGTGCAGCGCAGGCAGCAGCAGGACGCCTAGGAAACGCGTCCCTGCTGCTGCTTTGGGGCCCCTGGGCGATCGCGCCCCAGGGGCCACACGATCCCCTGCTCTGCTCGTTGTCTAGGGGCAGGGGATCGTGAAGGAGCGGAGCGAGCGGCTCTAACAGCCGCTCCTCCGCTCGCAAACCCGGAAGTGCTGCAGAACGTAGAATCTACGATCTGTGGAACTTTGGTCCTTTGATCCACAGAACGTAGATTCTACGTTCTGTGGCACTTAAAGGGTTAAATATAATTGCTGATTGGTTGCCAGATATGTATCTCCAATGTTAGTAAACATGTCCCATAGACAGAAACACCATCAAGATGGCTGAGTCTGTTTATGCTTTTAATAGTGACTTAGATGATTTCTTGGACAGAGTATCAAAGGCTATTGTGATACTAAACTCTATAGTTAGTATAGATATGGATATATACAATTTATGTGAAAGTTTGGAGGGGTGTATGTATGGATGCTGGGTTTTCATTTGGAGGGGTTGAACTTAATGGGCTTTGTCTTTTTTCAACCCGATTTAACTATGTAACTAACTATGTAAGAGGGAACAGGCCAGGGTACTGCAGTCATGGGCCCATGGCAGGAGGAAGCCCAAAATGGAAAAGCATGGTTCATGGGTAGTGAAAGTAGTGATTCTTGTGGGAGAGGTGGGACAGTGTTTGGTTGAGTCGTGGGCATAACTGGGGAGTGTACAATCCATGCTAGGGGCATATTCTTTTTTTGTACATTGGGGCCCCCTTTTTGCTTGTTGGCTGGTCCCACCAGCCAGGGTGCCCACATGACCAATGGGTTAATAATTCGAACCACCTTTGTGGAGGGCTCTGTTAACTTAATACTATGGGGCCCTGTGATTACTGATGGTGGCCTTGCAAATGTAAAAATATAAGTATGTAAAAATTATATTTTGATCAAATAACATCTGCCAGTGAGGGTATTGGGGTCTTTGAACAAGTACAAGAGCAGTGTTAAATGTTACCCCAATATTACGCATATGGGGGTCATCAACCAGACAGAACAGTGTAATGCTGTATTTTACAATAATCAGATCAGTGCAATTTGATCATCCATGTGTGTAAACAAATTGCACAACATCTAAATGATCGGATTTGGGAACACTCGATGAATGTATGGAAAGCGTTCCCTTGTGTGACCAGGCTCATTATATTTAGGGATGCACCGAATCCAGGATTCGGCCTTTTTCAGCAGGATTCGGATTCTGCCGATCCTTCTGAGAAGCCGAACTGAATCTGAATCCTAATTTGCATATGCAAATTAGGGTCTGGGAGGGAAATCACGTGTCACAAAACAAGGAAGTAAAAAACATATTTTACCCTTCCCATCCCTAGTTTGCATATGCAAATTAGGATTCGGTTCGGTATCCGAATCCAAAATAGTGGATTCGGTGAATCCCTGATTATATTCTACTCAGAAATATGAATATTTTACATATTTCTGAAAAGACTACTACTGGTATTTAGCATAATTCCTTAAAGGGAGCATAAACCTTGCATAGCAGTGCTGCTCCACCCAAACATTAGTAAAGACTAGAGGTTGGAGTATTAATACAATGATGCTAAAAGGTATTGGGGCACACATTCTTATAGATGCTAGTTCTCCATTAAGGCCTTGCTTACTTAATTATTTGCAGACGTTACTGTCTTTGTAGGTGTAAAGCAATTCATGTCATTCCATTCATAATGGCATGTGCTGCCAGATTTCCTCTCATTTGCATGGAACAGCTGTCAGTAAACCAGAAGCAGCCATTCATGAAACCTAAACTGGCAGATTTTTACAGGGTATCTTTAGCTTAAGTTGTTCCAAGCCACCTGCCTACTTTTCACTTGGCACGTCAAGTGCAAGATATGAGAGAGATTTCATGATCGGCCCAGAAACATTAGTCATCCTGCATATTTTGGACAGGTGCTTCCATATTGTGTGGATTGGCCTGAGTTAAAACGGTGCCATCAGCCCACAAGGACATTAATGAGTAAACAGTTACATTAGGCAAACAGTAACATAGCAATCCAAAGAACCGTTTTTTTTCTTTTAAAAATGTTTAATGATTTTCCAAATATAAATACATCTAGGAGCATACAATATGATGCAATACACTATATATGAATGTCTTATAGCAATGCTGAATGTATCTAACAGAAATCGTGCACAGAAGGAAAACCAATTCCAAGGTTGCTCATTTTACTTTTGTAATTGGGTATGGGAGATCAGATTTATTTATATATTCTGACAAATCTATTACAAAAGCACAAGGAGCTGTAAAATAATATATATCGTAAAGAGAAACTATAATCAAAGTTAATACGTAAATATCCTGGCTCAATGATTGATTTGCTGTAACATTGTAAGTTTTATTTCTTTTTTCTTAGTTTGCTTGCAGGCTATACACTTCATTTTGGCATCAGAGTTGTGGAAAACTAATGCTGACATTGTTTTAAGATCTACCTGTGCAGCCTATGGGAAAAATCTCTAGGATAACTGTAAATTAGGGTCCAACCTGGTTAGCCTTATGAATTGACAACTGCCATTGAGCTACCTCTTACTTCCAATTTCCAAATCCAGACCTGCCTACACCTTATATGTATACAGAGTGAAGAATAATATATGTCCGAAAATAACTGAAATCCGACAGTCTGCATAAACGGACTGCTGACGGGTCAATAAATGCACAATTGCAAAGGCTGTAAGGCTGAAATAAGACCAAACCCATCTGTGTTTTCTATGGCCATCTTAATTCCAAAAAGGAAGAAAGGTAAGCAAAAACACAGAAACATAAAGAAATGACCACCCGTTTTCCAAGTTCTCGTAGTATTAACATCACTTCTATATAAACACATTACATAGTTCAAACATACGCATTGGGTAACTAGAGAACACCTGTGATATTTACTGCTACCAATGAATAAACCACTTGCCGGAGCCAAGTAAAAGAAATGATGTCAGTGTCTCTAGGTCAGGAAATCAATGTCTTACCTAAACAAATGCACTTAGATATTCATTTTCAAAATAAACACAGGTATTTTGGAGCTGCAAGAAGATGGCAAAAGTAAAACTGAAGACCCATAAAAATATTACTGGGAGCATATACAATATCAGCACAGTTATAGGGACATCGTACTACCTTATGCAACTACTTTGCTTACCTGACTGCAATGTACAAGTTAGTTGTGACTGCACTGTGAATTTCTGTTCCAGATTTACAGCAAGGCAAGGAAAGCTACGAAGGCACTTTATTGACAAAACAGTGCAAGCTAGAACACCATTTTTATTCTTTAGAATGCTTTTCCATACCTGTGTAAACAGCTCTAGACACTGCCTCTGTTTGTTTAGGATAGCAGCTGCCATATTAGCTTGCTGTTACATCACTTCTTGCCTGAGTCTCTCCCTGCTCGCTCATAGCTCTGAGCTCAGTTACAGCAGGGAGGGGAGGAGGGAGGGAGGAGCAAACTGAGCATGCTCAAGCCTGAGCCCTGGCAGTTTAAGCTGAAAGAAGGAAGTCTGATACACAAGCCCATGTGTACACAATAGAAGGAAAGAAATGTTGTGTTTCTTTTGACAAAGGATTTAAAGCAGCATTACTTTGAGGGTTTACTAGTGTATTCATTTAGGCCTTTCTGATAAAGCTTACTTAGTTTTAATCTTTCCTTCTCCTTTACCGTATACTTTAACATATTAAAAATTTTAGTGATATAAGTGGGTTGTTTCCAATCACAGTAAAAAGTTTCCCTATTCTGAACTACAGCTTCCAGAAACAATTAGGTGTGTTTTTCCAGAACAATGAACAACTAACCACTAAACTAAAAGCTCTTTCAAAATGGTTTCTATAAATTCTTCAAAAGACAAGTTCATAACCTTGGAGAGCATTTTGTTCGAAAGTGTCACTTTATGTAAGTGCACGTATAATGTTATGCGTATTAATGTAATCTTTCCGCAAACACATTTACTCACCTGTCTGTAGGTGCAAATAATGATTTCTCGCAAGTGATAATGCATAGGAGTCATGGTTTCACTAACACTGTCAAGAGCCATGTCTACTTCCTTCTTCATTTTGTGCCCGTCTGGCAAAAGCTGGACAATCTTCATCACAACCTACAGAAATCAGAAACAAATATGTGAATCGACATAATAATGGAGACTGATAAAAGTTCCATGTTCAAAGTTTCACTTAATAATAATTCCTACAGAGTAGCTAGTTGATCCAGAGGAGGTTGAAAATAACTAAAGCAGTCTTCAATATATGGCAGAAGGATACACATTTCTTTCGAAATCAAACTGAAACAGCCCCTGGATCACCACTGTATGTATGTAACACTATAACTTTCACTTACCCTCTATTGGGGTTACAATCTTATATGCCCCCTACATTTAGGTACAGGTCAATCACAAAATATAGAGTATATCAGAGAGATTCTAAAGGCATTACTTTAAAAGAGCAACTACCGTATATACTCGAGTATAAGCCGACCCGAGTATAAGCCGAGGTACCTAATTTTACCTACGAAAACTGGGAAAACTTATTGACTCTAGTATAAGCCTAGACACAACTACAGCCCTGTCTCCCAGCAGCGCACATTCTGCCAAAGCAACCCCCCCCAGCGATCAACCGGACTTCTTTGCAAAGTTGATGGTGACAGAGAATTGCCAAACGGATTACTGTGTGCATTGTCCCACTGTCCCACTACCATTTGCAGAGGGTGCTGTTTGATATTGCCATCACTGTTAATCTTTCGTATAACCAACAGAGGGCGCTGTGTGATATTGCAGTCACTGTTATTCTTTCATATAACCAACAGAGGGCGCTGTGTGATATTGCAGTCACTGTTAATCTTTCATATAACCAACAGAGGGCACTGTGTGATATTGCAGTCACTGTTATTCTTCCATATAACCAACAGATGGCGCTGTGTGATATTGCAGTCACTGTTATTCTTTCATATAACCAACAGAGGGTGCTGTGTGATATTGCAGTCACTGTTATTCTTTCATATAACCAACAGAGGGCGCACTGTTATTCTTTCATATAACCAACAGAGGGTGCTGTGTGATATTGCAGTCACTGTTATTCTTTAATATAACCAACAGAGGGTGCTGTGTGATATTGCAGTCACTGTTAATCTTTCATATAACCAACAGAGGGCGCACTGTTATTCTTTCATACAACCAACAGATGGCGCTGTGTGATTTTGCAGTCACTGTTATTCTTTCATATAACCAACAGAGGGCGCACTGTTATTCTTTCATATAACCAACAGAGGGTGCTGTGTGATATTGCAGTCACTGTTATTCTTCCATATAACCAACAGATGGCGCTGTGTGATATTGCAGTCACTGTTATTCTTTCATATAACCAACAGAGGGTGCTGTGTTATATTGCAGTCACTGTTACTCTTTCTTATAACCAACAGAGGGCGCACTGTTATTCTTTCATATAACCAACAGAGGGTGCTGTGTGATATTGCAGTCACTGTTATTCTTTAATATAACCAACAGAGGGTGCTGTGTGATATTGCAGTCACTGTTAATCTTTCATATAACCAACAGAGGGCGCACTGTTATTCTTTCATACAACCAACAGATGGCGCTGTGTGATTTTGCAGTAACTGTTATTCTTTCATATAACCAACAGAGGGCGCACTGTTATTCTTTCATATAACCAACAGAGGGTGCTGTGTGATATTGCTGTCACTGTTATTCTTTCATATAACCAACAGAGGGCATTGTGGGATATTACAGTCTCTCCCCAAGTGAACTGTTGGTATAGGAATGATTAAAAGTGACTGCAATCTCAGCTACTCGGGTCGGGTACCGCTGACCCGAGTATAAGCGGAGGTAGACTTTTTCAGCACATACGGTATACCTTATATTTTCCAGCTAAAGTATACTTAGATCATAAAAGTATACATGCTGGCATACTATTTTTGACATATGCGTAAAGTATATGACCTCTAATAGGCCTGGAATCTTTAAATCTACAGAGTTTGAAAAGTTTGTCAAAAATATACATCAAAGGAGAATTCAACGTAAATTTAAAAAAAAAAACCCTACCCTACATAGACCCCCCTCCCTCATCCCCCCAGCCTAGCTGCTATCCCGGGCAAATGCCCCTAACTCTTTACTCACCTCTCCGTGCAGATTCTGTCTAGCGGAGTTCACGGCAGCCATCTTCTTCTCTTCGGTAAGCTTCTTGAATAAGGTGAAGTATTGGCACATGCGCAGATGGAGCAATTTTCTATTTAGCGACAACTGCGCATGTGCCGAAAGTCACGGAAATTACCGAAGCGCCGATCTCATTTAGAAGATTACCGTAGAGCTGGAAGATGGCTGCCATGAACTCTGCTGGACAGAACCTGCACCGAGCGGTAAGTAAAGAGTTAGGCGCATTTGCCCGTGGTAGCAGCTAGGCTGGGGGGAGGAGGGGGGGGGTCTATGTAGGGTAGCGGGGTAGGGTTTTTTTTAATAAGGGGTTGAGTTCTCATTTAAGGAAAATATTTATTATGTGGTGTAAAAAAACTGTAGAATTCTTTAATGCAATTTTTCTTTGAGCAACTTCCACCGGAACTTACTTACAAAGATCTGAAGCAGTGGAAAATAAGGGTGGAAAATCTGGCATTCGCTTGGCATAAAATATCACACACCTTGATAAGTTCGCCATTTATTTTACACAGCTTTTTACACCATTTTTCTGCCAAATTTTGTTTTGCACAGCATAATAAGTAGGCCCCTAAGTAACTGATTCTTCCTGTTTATTAACTAACGAAATAATTGACTCCCAGATAACATGGTCACTTTAAGTCACAGTGGTGACAAAATATAACGTTTTATTTTACAGACACAGGTTTTGATGACAAATTCCAGGCAACCAGGACTGCAGTCTGGGTACACTGTACTGGAGATGATGTTCGGAACATATACAATGTACATCCTGCCACGAAAGCAGAAACTGAGGCTGAGGATTTACAAGGACTATTTCAGGCTCAGAGAATATATTATGTAAACCAGTTCTGGACATTTCCTTTCAAGGGGGAAGACAAAGTATTAATACATTTGTAACTGAACCTAAGCTCACAGCAACACCCAAATTGATTTTAATACTACTGACACAAGTTAAAGGGTAGTTCATCGCGACAGTTAGGCAGTGATATTCTGACATATTTTGCCAGAATATCTGTTTTTTTCTAATAATTGTGTATGTTTTTTTTCAGCAGCTCTCCAGTTTAGAATTTCAGCAGCTACCTGGTTGCTATAATTCTATTTATCCAAGCAACAAGGCAGTGGTTTGAATAAGACACTGATGTATGAACAGAGGAAGGCCTGAATAGAAACTTAAGTAACAATAGCAATTAAATTGTAGCATCACAGTAAAAATTTTTAGCTGCTAGTGTCAGTAACCACTTTTGAAAGCTGGGCCAGTAGAAGGCAAACAAATTATAAAATGTAATAAAAAAATTAAGATCAACTAAGTTGCTAAGAATAAGAAATGTTATAAAATACTAAAAAATGAATTTAAAGGTGAACTATCCCTTTAAAAAAAGATGGCAATAGATATTTGTAGAACTAGTGTAATCAGAAAAATACAGACCGAAGTATAATACCATGTGTACAAAACGCTACGTGTAGAGCCCCAGCATTAGAATATGCTGAGCATGTGGATTCATCAAATAATACAGAAACCTCAAACCTAAGGGTTTAGGGAGCCAAAGGCACAAAAAATCATAAAACAAATTTTTATGATTGAATAAGCAGGTCAAGCCCCTCAGGCATGCCATTAGTGAATTTATACAATGAAGTAGGCTCTCTGTACTTAAAATCAACAAATTAAAATCAAATACATGAAGTACCCTTCATGGAATATTTCTGTGGAAAGAAATGATGTTTGTAGACATTGAATTTAACTGGAGCAGAAAGAACAGTAGAAAATATGTTTAGCTCCAAAAATTGTTAACAGGATAATTTTTTTTAATAACACAACGCATTGCAAGGATGTCTATATACTTTAAAGGGATTAATTCTTCTTGTACAAAAGGCAACACTGTATGATTAAGAGATAAGAGATATTCAGGGCAGCTATCAGTGTCATGCAAGGAGTTTAACCTTCCTGTAGCTGCAATTTATGCTGCATGCAATGGCTTCCAGTAATCTGATAAGAGATGCAATGCTCATTTTATATACTCACTTGGATACTTGGATTATCATAAGTGGAAATTACACAACAGAAACATGTATTTTTAAAAGCAGCTAAAATCTTGTAAAAGCGCAGGATTTTCTTTTCAGGTCTGATTCCCAGTCTTATTAAAACTAAGTTTGGCAGCTGATGTTCCATTTTCTATACACTTTTACAGGCTCACAGATAATTTTCTGTTCTGGTTGTATAATTGGAGCATCACTCCAGTACAGCACACCCTCGGTGGAATTGTGCTATGGAAGCCTGTGGGGAGCACAAAGCTGCTGATCAGTCTGGTCAGTTGCACTGTATTAATACATACTGACAATATATGTCCACAATGTTGAGTTTAGTTGCCCTTTAACTTCAATAAAAAAAAAGAGGCATGTGAAATATTCCAGCAACTGGCTAGCTACAGATGCTGGTAACTGTAAATCTGAACAGATGGAGTGCTGTGAGTTTGACACTCCAGTTTAAAAGCTATAAAATGTAATAAAAATGTTTTACCTCAAACTCTCCCTTGGTGTATTTGGCATCTGGCACACTTACAATTTCATCCTCAGTCATTTCAGGAATGCTCTGCAATAAACATAAAGAGGTTGGTTGGCAGATAGTTTTGTTAGATCTATCCGAAGATCAAAGTCCCGAAGCCGAACACTCATGTATACAAAGAAGTCCTAAATGCTGGTGCAGGTAATGCACAGAAACACTAGCCAAAACACACCACTGGAAGCCACTGGGAACATGAGTCACACAACAGTCATGTTAAGTGCAAACTTGGGGATTAACTCTTTTTTGGGTGTATCACATTTCCAGAGACTTCAAAGGGATCAATACCAGTTTATGTACTTCACATCCATGAAGAGTGCTGGACACGCCTGCTCTACTAGGTTCACTATTTGGCAACTGCAAGGACAATGTCTCTTTGTTGTCTCCCTTTTTTCATGGCCACATTGTGCTACTTTTCTGCTGTGTTTCTGCTGTGATAAAGGCCAAATGCAAACACAGGAGGCTGTATGCCAAATGAGAGTACTAGTGCAATAACCAGTTGGGCTGATTGTATGAAACACCAACCCTTTTTGCACCCATGATTTACAATATGCAAAATTCTTAGCCCCCTCCAAGCACCCTACCTGCTAGGCTAGTCCACTAAAATCTGCCTCTGCTTACTTTTCCATCAGATTCACAAATATGAGCAGAGGGCCTAAATAAATCTGTAGGAAAAGCATATGCTACTTCTGTTAATTCACATGGTGATAGTGTGCTTTATGCCTGGACAAGGAACTATAATGACGCGAATAATCGTATATTCCAATAAATGATAATAAATATAAGGAGATTTTTTTTGCTTGCTTTTGGGGATCTCTACACACAAGCACAGCATCCTTTAACCCTTTTTATAATTTATGCTCCTTAATCACACTAAGTTTGTGATTTGGGGGTACACATGCTGGTTAACACTGTGTTCACTCAGTAGCTCCCTCAGACTTGGGATAGAAGGTAGAATGCATCTTTCTGCCCTGAATTAGCCACATATCACTTACTTCTTTATATTCTCTGCTCCCAATAACAAGTATATCTGGTCAACTCCAGAATGTGGGTTAGACCAGGGGTGTCCAAACTTTTGGCTTCCCTGGGCCACATTGGAAGAAGAAAAATTTTCTGGGGCCACACTCAAAATACACACAAACACTAACGCTAGCTTTTGATTTATTTTATTGTAAAAGTAAAAGAAAAGAGGGTATCATAAACCTAGTGAGGTTTTTGACATTGTGTTTGAGAAACTAATGTATCAATATCTGGTTGAATGGAAGTAATTGCAATTCTCAGTGAATTCTCAAGGTGCTCTTTAGATAATTTGGTTCTGATTTTACTCTTAGAGTGTTCATTCTTGAAAAAAGTTGCTCACAAATGTAGGCGCTGCATATAGCCCTATCATAGCGGGCAATGCCGCTGAAGAATGCTTACCTGCCTTTCCTGGACTGGTGGAAGTACAAGCTGGTTCGCATTCATATCCATCCTGGGCCGCATGCGGCCCTCGGTCCATGGGTTGGACACCCCTGGGTTAGACCATTCACTAGCACAAGGGTGCTTCTAACAGCTAGTCGCTGGCGATTTCTTTCTGTGTTTCAAGTATAACCCCTATGCTATGCATAAGGAAGCCAGGAAAAAGTGCACCATGACACAGCAGAAGGAAAACCACCTAACTGTATGGCCAAACCAAAAATAGTGTCATTTTACTATACCGAGCATTTAGAGGAGATAAATTATTTCCTCCTTCAACTGATCTTTGTGATCACCAGCTTTCGGTAAACACAACCATTCACTTGAATAGTTAATGTGCATACAGTTATAATTAAAGCTAGAGATGTTCATTGCGGGATTAAGAGAGGAGATATATGTAATTTAACCTTTCTGTACTGTCTATGGGTAATTTCCTTCCTAGAAGTTTGGGGAAATAAAGTAAAGAAAAACAACAATAAACTCACAAATCCAGATGGAAAATGTAAAAATTGCTGGGTAAGTAGCCCTCTAGGGAACATATAAAGGTGAAATGGAATGAAAAATAACAAGGAAAGTGTCTAGTAAACAGCAGTAAATGTAGATTCAAAAGTAAAAAAGCCAGAATCAGTGCAATGGTGTTTTTTTGTTTTTTTTTAAATCATCCCTAACCCTAATAACATCTTGTATGGTAGATTCCACTCATATCAACAAACACAAATATGTAGATCAATTATACAACATAATAACTGCACAGTTACACAAACACAAATCAAACTAAATAAAGTTTGCTTATAGTTTTGAGATTTTGTCACAAGTATAGAAAATATATCAGGAAACTAAGCTAAAAAACTTACATTAAAATGCCAGAGGGTGAGTACAGCGATAACCATAGCAGTAGTCGTCCTTCCTTTGCCGCCATGACAGTTAAATACAAAGGCTGCACTGGAGTCCTCTGCCAGCGTGCTTTTCATGGACTGCAGAAGCATGTCAAAATCCTGCAAAAAAAAAACACACACAAACTCATGGCTTGACTAAAAAATGGTCTTCTGAAATAATCACCTGTGAGCTCTTATGGTCAGGCTGTATTTTATCTATCATAATTCAGCACATTTTAAACATTCCAAGTCCTTTGATTGTTTCTATAACCTATCAGTTTTAACAGCTGGAACCTACCTGTTCCCTGGGAGCACAGAAATCTGGAATGGGAATCCTTCTGTACACCAAACCTGGATAGGTGCTTCTGTGTTGGTTGAAAATCTCCTGCATAGTCCGGCAGGTTTTGAACATTTTCATTTGCTTCTCTTGTTCTAGGTAGACTTCAAGCCACTTCTGGGAAGTCAGGACATGATTTGCTACCATGGCCTCCAATTTCTAAATGGGAAGGAAAACAGAAATGTAATCACTTAATGACACATCGCTCTTCTTTAAAGGGGTATCTGTATGATACTGATATGATATTCTGAGACAATTTGCAGTTAGGACTTAATTTTTTTATGGTTTGTAAATCATTCAGCATTTTATTTACGAGTTTGGAATTTTTGGCAACAATCTAGTTCTGGTTTAATTGGGCAGACATTTGAATAAGAGAAGACAAATGGGAGAGGGCCTCTACAGAAAGGTTAAAAGAAAAGAAAAAAAGGATAAAAAAAAGTGAAAACCAGCTGAAGTCTTTAGCCAGAAGTGGGCTTTCATATGCAGGCCTAGAAACAGCCTGTCATGCACCTACATGCATGTGTTGGCCTGGACATACTGAGAGGACACACAGGTCATTTTATAACATACTAAAAGTTGAACTACCCCTTTAAGAGTAACATCACTCTTGTTCTTGCTACCCATTACTGGAAGTGGTGCAATGCAAAGGTGCTTATTATTATAAAATGAGAACCTGCTCTCTACAATATTTTTTTAATGCACCATGAAAAATTGAATTATATTCCCATATTTTAAGTGAAATTTTACAAGTAGAAGTTATGAACTTTTCCATCTAGCTCAATTAGATTGTCAGAAAAGTGCAAAAGTGCACAGAATCCCTTAGTAAACTTTGCTGACATTTCAGGTTAAATATTCTATAAAATTTACTGAAGCTTGAAATCATCTTTCCATAGCATACAAAATACACTTTATCTGTTTGCTTGGTGTTATTGTGTGATGCATACTACCACCTAGTGGTTACAGAAAGTTTCACAGTTCAAATGGTTGTAATACTAAGGTGTATTGGAGCGTTTTGATTAAAGTGCAAATTTCACCTCTCCAGGTCTATTTTCGCAGTGACACTGCATGTTTAAAAATCATAATTACCCCATTGCAAAGCTAATGTGTGGCATAAATACTTTGCACAGTTATGGGTCTCTTATCTGGAAAACCATTATCAAAAAGCTTACGAGAAGTCCATCTCCCATTGACTCCATTTTAAACAAATATTGTCATTAAATAAAAACATATTTAAATATGATTTCCTTTTTCTCTGTAATAATACAGTACCTTGAACTTGATTCAAACTAAGATTATGTGATTTGACTGGTTTTCACTCCCCTTTGGTCAGTGTTTTCTGGCTTTTTGAAGCTGCCGCAAAATGCAGCATGTGTCACCGCCCTATATCAGTTGGCAAGGTGTTTTTTTCATCAAATGCTGCTCATTTGTTATTCAACAAACCTTTCGTGATTGTAACCGTTGAGTTCAGTATCAGTCCCACAGCATTTATTTCCAAAAGGCTTCCGGCTTGTCTAGATTCTGATATGTATACCTCAGACACTGAATTTGTGATGCAGATCATGTTTGTGCAGGCAACACTTGCTATGTTTCCAGCAGTGGGTATGCAATGGCATATTATTGCCTGATTAGAACATGCCTTCCCAGTATCTTTATACAATCATATAGGAGCTGTCCTAAAGTTCACCTCTGCAAAGTCATTCTCCTTTGGATACCCTTATATGGTTTTTTTTTTGCTTTTCAGCTAAATATAGTATGGGGTAAGTATTACACTGGCTACCCGTTTTATGTATCTCTACAAATATGCACAGTGGGAATATTCTATGCTGTTTAAGGGGAAATTAAAGGGGTTGTTCACCTTTAAAATAAGTATTTATTTTAATGTAGTGAGTGATATTCTAACACAATTTGCATTGATTTGAATGACTGGAATATGAATAGGAGAGGGCCTTAATAGAAAACTGAATAAAAACTGGCAATAACAATACATTTGTAGCCTTACAAAACATATGGTTTTTTTTAGATGTGGTCAGTGAAATAAGTGGAATAAGTCAGAAAAAGACAGCAAATAATTCAAAAACTATAAAAAAAGATCGCCAATTGAAAAGTTGTTTAGATTTAGCCATTCTATAACATACTAAAAGTTAACGTAAAGGTCAACCACCACTTTAAAGGAAACCTAAACCCCTGCAGAGATAAAAGCCCCCATGTTCTGCACTACATTGTCCCCTCTACCCGCAGAGTCTTTTACTTGTAATAATGTCCCTGTTTTTAAAGCTGACCTTTCAATGCTGAATAGCACAGCTGAGTTCTCCAGGTGCCATCTTCTGTGTCTTTGGATTTTTTTTTCTAAGGGTTTGCTGACACTGAGCTTTCTGGCACATTCCGGTATTAGCTCCAACTTCACATGGACTGGAAAGCTCCATGAATCAAGGGAAAGTGGAGGATCCAAAGATACAGAAGATGGCTTCTCTACTCCCGGAAATGGAGTAATAGACTCTGCAGGGAGGGTGGACAATGGAGCGCAGTACATGGGGGATTTTGACTCTGTGGGGGTTTAGTTCTCATGGGCAACTATCACTGCAAATAAGTTTTACCCCACTGGAGATGTAGCCTGACAAAACCTGCTGGATGGAAAAAACAACAGGCGTGACATTCTGGTTCATACAGCCACAGGTATGTGCATATCCGGCAAGTAGATACTTATTGGATACACACACAGGCACGTGACTTGGGCAATTCATCTGTGAACAGTCATTTCAGACCACCACGGCTCAAGTGGAGGAAACAGTTTTGGTACCCTTAAAACTTAAGCATGAAAGAGTTTTGTGGTCAAAGATATTTTATTACAAAAAAAGACAGTAAAAACATGCATAAATAACTATGAACTTTTACTTAACATTTAATGAAAAATAGTACATTTCCACTTTAACACAGTGCAGCAGTAGTATGTAATGTAGAGACTATTACTGTACCTCCAGTTGCTCTGGTGAAGCTGCAGGCACTGCAATTTGTTGCTCGAAATTATCTGGTTCACGTGGGGTGAATATTTGTTCATTTCCTTCCAGTACAATTTCTTCTCGAAGGTTCACCCACAGAATGTTGGAGTACTTCCGCTTTGCATCTGTCAGATAACTGAGTACACTACCTGTAGCCTAGAGGTATATACAAGAACAAGTAATTAGATTTAATTAAATTTAAATATGGTGAGACAATGTAGTGCCAGCAATGTTTCATGAGAAAGAGTAGTGGGAAATCAATAGCCCGGTCAAAATGGAAATGGATAAATACAAGCAATATGTATTCATAACATATGTATACACAATAACTGTGCAAAATGGTACATTTTTGTATTTGTATTTTTATTTATAGTATCCTAGAAAATGATATTTTAAAAGCATATAACCAAGTACTTTTTGTAATAGGAGGTCCTAATGAGGAATAGTGAGGTCAAAGAAAACCTCCAACAGATGCTTCAACATGAATCAGAG
Source organism: Xenopus laevis (assembly GCF_017654675.1). NCBI lineage: Eukaryota > Metazoa > Chordata > Amphibia > Anura > Pipidae > Xenopus > Xenopus laevis. The sequence goes on along the minus strand of NC_054383.1, from coordinate 39,937,613 downwards.
CGATACGATTGCTTGGTTGCCATAACAACCCAGCCAACTGAGGAACACGGAAGGACTATGAGTCAGACTGAGATCGGTGGAACGCAGAATGATGAAAGCCGGAACGATAACCATGGCAACCAGCTGCAATCGGCTTTTTAAAGGAATAGTTCAGTGTGAAAATAAAAACTGGTTAAATAGATATGCTGTGCAAAATAAAAAATGTTTTTAATATAGTTAGTTAGGCAAAAATGTAATATATAAAGGCTGGAGTGATTGGATGTCTAATAAAACAGCCAGAATCCAATTTCCTGCTTTTCAGCTCAATAACTCTGAGTTAGTCAGCGACTTGAAGGGGGACACATGGTACATTTCTGTTCAGTGAGTTTGTAATTGACCCTCAGCATTCAGCTCAGATTCAAAAGCAACAGATATGACCCATGTGGCCCCCCCCTCAAGTCTCTGATTGGTTACTGCCTGGTAACCAGGGTAACCAGTCAGTGTAAACCAAGAGAGCTGAAAAGCAGGACTTGTTATACATGAAATCACTCTAGCCTTTATACATTGCATTTTTGGTTAACTAACTATATTAGAAACATTTTTTATTTTGCACAGCCTATCAATTTACCCAGTTTTTATTTTTACACTGAACAATTCCTTTAAGGGAACTACGTGATAGACGCCCTATGCCTCTGAGGTGGAACGCGTCAGGTGGAAGGGACGTCACGGTGAGCTGCAGGGGAAAACCACAAGGGAGAAAGAGAGGCCGGCAATATTCTCATCTCTCTGATTCAACTGGGGAAACTTGCTAAAAAGCTTACATATGGCTGATTATATTTATGGAAACTAAGGGGTTATTTATCAAAGTCCGAATGTATCTCAATATTTTCTGAAAAAAACAGACCAAATCCGCACAGGTTTTTTCGGCTTATTTATTAATACACTTTATGGAAACTAAGGGGTTATTTATCAAAGTCTGAATGTATCTCAATATTTTCTGAAAAAAACAGACCAAATCCGCACAGGTTTTTTCGGCTTATTTATTAATACACTTTCCAGAAAAAAATTTTGCTGAAAAAATTCGAAAAAAATCAGATTTTCCATTTTTTTCTGATTTTTCATCCGATTTTGTTTTTTGTCGAAAACTTGGGGGTATTGCACGAAACCCAGCGCACATCAAAAAATCATTGGGACTTCTCCCACTGACTTATATGCAACCTCGACAGGTCTGAGATGCTGGATTTTCTGATTCTGACTTTTCCATCTTTGGGGTTTAATAAATTTCCGAAAACATTCGTGATTTTTTAAAAGTCCAATTTTATATTAAAAAAAAAAATCAAATTTTTTGGTGATTTTTGCATTCAGAGTTTAGTAAATACCCCCTAAATGTGAGTGCAACATTTTACCAAATTTTACATTTTATTAATAAAACAGTATTACCCTATAGAATCTTTGTATACCTATGTTGGAGCATAAAGGAGCTGCTGAGAAGAAGGGGAGAATAGCTATTATTACATGCAATAACAAAAACTACTATCTTGTAAATAGGCACTTTAGCCAGATTTGGTGGAAGCTTTTGGAATAAGCCCACACGCACGTTTGGAGGATTTAATGGTCCTTTAAAGGGGAACTCATGCAGCATATTTTTCACGCTCTGGAGTAAAGGTCATTTAAAGGAGAACGCACATAAGATATCCTTTCTCTTTTCCTTTTTTTTTTTAACACATGGGGGCCGATTCACTTTTTTTGGTCGAAGGATATTCCTTCGATCATTGGATTAAAATCCTTCAAATCGTTCGATTCGAAGGATTTTATCGTTCGATCGAAGGAATTATCCTTCGATCGCACTATCTGTGCTAAATCCTTCGACTTCGATATTCGAAGTCGAAGGATTTTAATTCCTAGTCGAATATCGAGGGTTAATTAACCCTCGATATTCGACCCTAAGTGAATCGGCCCCATGGTGTTTATTTGAGAAACCTGAACATACTACACCATATTCCTGTTTTGTTGTTTGTTTTCTCTGTTGCCATAGGCACTGATTTGCTTTTTTACTCGTGAAATTTTTGTACAGCTGAGACTTGAATAGGACTGTAAAAAGTCAACAAAGCTAAAGGACTAACGTTTTTCTTATATGATTTTTTAAGTAATTAGATTGCAGCCACAAGTTATCTACAATATAAGCAAGAATTTATTATTAGCAATAAGGTCATTTTTAAAAAGTTATTAAAATGTTCCCTCTTTAGCTTGTCTTTTTCTGCTACACTAACTAGTGCACTACTAATACCAATGTTCCATGTGGGGCACATTGTATAAAGTGTTTATTCCAGGGTTTCCTTGCATCCATTATACCCTGTACATTGCAATTGTGCATAATTCATCAGAAGAAGGTTGAACTGCCAAATTCATGGCATGTGCACGTTGTAAGGAACATGTATGGGAGAAAAGTACCTTTGTGAATAGCATCCACGGGACAAAACATTTTGCACAGATTTGCACTTGTGCTTGCAAATGATGGGTAATTCTTGGCATTATGCATATTTTAGATATAGGCCCAGTGATGCATTTTTACATTTAGCTTATTTAGCTACAAAATATGCCAAACCTCTCCCACCTTTGAGTTTGGTTGTGCAGTACCATAAATTGGCATTTTGGGCACTCTTCTAAAATTGGCTACATTCATCTCTTTTAGGGTGCTCAGCACATCAGGAGAGAATCGATCATCCAGTACCTGCAATATTGCAACATAAAACATCTGTTACTATTAACATTCACGCCACATTAGCATGTTCTCAGAAGAACTCCCCCTATTGACTCCTAACAATATGAATTGTAACTATGTGCAACTAATCTAGTGAAGCAATTCTGTCTGTATGTGTAAACTGCTATATCTTTTATTTTAACCTAATACACCTTGTAACACATTGCAGGAGATGATAGAGCTATATAAATGATATAATATAACTATGCAGGTTCATGCTTCTGCTGTAATGAAAGAACAGTTGGTAGAATGTTTTTCAACAATACAGTGGAACCTCAATTTTACATTTTATGTTTTCCCTCATTTTACATTGTTGTTTTGTGGTCCCACCTATATATTATGCATAATAAATTTCCCTGATTTTACATTTTCTTGTATTTTACACCATTTTTTTCTGGTCCCTGAAAAATGTAAAATGGGGGGTTCTACTGTATATCAGCTGCCAATGCCTAAAGTAAATCCTTATAATCTGAAGATCTTATTCTTGCATACAGATTTATCTAAAACAAATTCCGTTTTATTAGGAAATGATTATGAAATGCTCAACAATACTCACTAAAACACGGGTTCCCTTTGTTATGAATTCTCCTGATAAAGTGAGCTCAGACAGATTGAGGTTTGCTTGCAATCTGTAAATCCACGGTTGTGTACACATCCACTTGCTGAAACTCATTGCAAAAGCCAAGGGGTACTGTAAGCAGGAACACACAGAAAGTTTACCAACACGAGATACAGAAATCCAGCATACAATCATCTAAAATAACTTAAAATACATAATGATTATTAGTATGACAGTGATAGCAAGATTCTAAATATGTATTAACATTTATAGAATAAATTGCCTTTTTATTCTTTCCAAATTTAAATGTTGCAGTACTTAAATAACTAGAAAGCACACTTAAAAATCTCAAACAAATTATTATAAAATTGTTCAGAGCCTGGGGCACCAATCCGTTGTTAAAGTTTCAAATTGAAGCAGCACCAAAAAGAAGTTTGTTAAACTGAAGATGATAAAAGCTTTATTAAGTGGTAAGAATCAGACCTTCCGTGTTTAATCATATTAGTGCACAAAAAAACAACATTTTGGCTCAACTTGTGAGCCTTCATCATGTTGTAACGCTGGAACCTGGATGAAGGAGCACAAGTTGGCTGAAACCTTGGTTTTTATGCATTAGTTGCAAGTCGTTTGTGTGTGTGCATATACACACACACACAAAGGTGACATGTAATACCCTTGTATATTAAAACAAAGCATAAATTATTAATACACAAGTTTCAGTGAGTCACATGACTTTAAATTATATCACTAAGCACAGAATAAAGTGAGAAAAGTATGTAAAGGTAAGTAAAGCCCATGGAAAGTGTTCTTTTTAACATATGTGGACATATCAAAATTAAATCTTCATTTAAATGTTATAACAAAAAAAGGAAAGGTGATTAAATAAAAAAAAAAAAAAGGAAAATGGACCTTAATAAAATATTTGAAATAAAAAAGTTAATAAACACAGGTATAGGACCTGTTATCCAGAATGCTCAGGACCTGGGGTTTTAAGAATAACGGATCTTTCCATCATTTGGCTCTTCATACCTTACGTCTACTATAACATTAAATATTCCCAATAGGTTGGTTTTTCTTCCAATAAGGAGTAATTATATCTTAGTTGGGTAATACTGTTTTATAACTACAGAGAAAAAGGAAATCATTTTTAACAATTTGGATTACTTGGATAAAATGGAGTATATGGGAGACGGCCTTTCCATAAATTGAAGCTTTTTGGATAAAGGGTTTCCGGATAAGGGATCTCATATCTGTACACCATTTCTTACTGTGGAAATATATAGCTACACATTCTGCAGCATCCCATGTGGAGTAGGGGTATTGCATCATAACGTCAGGAGACGCAAGGGCAGTGCTGAGTTTTCAGTCACTACTTAACAAGCTGGTCTGCTTCTTACTTGTTTGCATCACACAGTACATTGTAATGGTTACCAATAAAATGAAAACCTTATTTTACAGCCAATTCCACACTTCAAATCAATAAGAAAATATAAAGTAACCATGGGCCTCCAAGTAATCAAGTGCCATTTGTGGCAGCTTACCTGCTCATGAAGGTAATAGTTGAAAGCTATTAAATAAAAATATCGCTCCAAACTATGGAGGATTCCTTTGAGAAAATATTCTTTGGTTGAGCTTCCCTGTAAAAGAAAAAGGCAATGGGACTTACTTAATATACTGCTCTGTGAGTGGCAATGGACAGTCATTTAATAGATGTCAAGTAGCTTACATTTATTCAGCTTCACTAGGCGGTGAGCATTTATAGTAATAACTGCACCTATATAATTTTATTTTATTTTCCCCACCTGCACGTGAAACTCCCACTCTAGCACAAAATGTGTAATGTTATCATATAGGAGACCAGTTACAGTAAGAGTGTGGAATTTAAACATTAACAAATGTTGTTATTCTATAGGACACGGCTGGGCAGAGCCATTTACATCAAGACAACATCCTAAACCATCTTTCCACTTAAACGAATTGTTCACTATAAAAATAAAAACTGGGTAAATAGATAGTCTCTGCAAAATAAAAAATGTTTCTAATATAGTTAGTTATACAAAAATGTAATGTATAAAGGCTGGAGTGAGCAGATGCCTAACATAATAGCCAGAACACTACTTCCTGCTTGCAGCTCTCTTGGTTTCCACTGATTGGTTGCCAGGCAGTAAACAATCAGTAACCAATCAGGGGAGGCCAAATGGGCCATAACTGTTTGCTTTTTAATCTGACAAGCATGTGGAGGATCAATTGCAAACTCACCGAACATTTATGTCCCATGTGGTCCCCCTCTGGCTAACTCAGAGTTAGTGAGCTGAAAAGCAGGAAGTAATGTTCTGTTCTATTAGACATCCAGTCACTCCAGCCTTTATAAATTAAATTTTTGGCTAACTAACTATATTAGTAATATTTTTTATTTTTCACACCCTATCTATTTAATCCAGTTTTTATTTTTACACTGAACTGTTCCTTTGAGAACACACATTTAGTTCTAACACATGGTTAATACACACAAGAAATATGCTACATAGGCTGTGATGTAAGTGTACAGCATTATTGCTCAAACTGAGAGGCTCGCTTGCAATGTTAGAAAGGGATCAATGCCTTGTTCCCCATCAAGTTTGGTGGTTGGTTTTCTGCCTGTGATTCTTATATAGCTGGAAAGTCTGAATTTTTTTCCAAAATAAAAATTTTTTGTTCATAGTGTAATTATTTGCTGCCTGTGATATTCTCTAGCACACTATGTAGTTCCATGTCCATATAAAGGACATTTATACAGGTTAAGGAGACTTCTACTCGATGAGTATTATAAAGCATTTCTTCTTTATACGTGTTTGAACAATCTTTTGTACATTTTCCCCGGCGAGCCAGGGTACATATGAATAAACAAACTTTTTTTTTATTCTCTTAACTTATAACAGACACACTACAAATAGAGGGGGGGAGGAGAAAACTGGGGGTTAGGACGTTGAGGTTATTCAGTATATTCAACCACTCCTATCTTAGGAGTCATTTATCTACTGTCTTGCGCTGTCGCTGAGTCCAGTGTATCTGCCCACGGGTCTGAGCAGCCTCGGTTTAAATAGGTAAGTATAGTATATATTATAGAATATACTAATAATTTACAATAGGGGGTACATTATTTGTTATAATACACAAAGTTTCAGTGAGTCACGTGACACAAATTACATCACTAAGCACCAATTATAACCAGGGCCTCTATTGGTAACACTAAACACAATTTATATAGTGAATAAAGTACCCCCTGTTGTAAAATATAAGGATACTATAAGGCTGAGTGTTTTTATACAGGTCATGGAACTCCGAGATGAATTCTCTTATCCTCATATTTTGCAACTGGTGTTACTTTATTTATTATTATAATACAAGAGTTTTAGTAAGTCATCTGACAGAAATGACATCACTAAGCTCCAATTATAACCAATGACATCACTTAACACCATTTATCAGGATATAATTTACAAGATGGTGTGTGTTTGAATGTGGGAGTATATACACACACACTTATACTGTATATAGATAAATAAACAGACAGAGGAAGCATGCACAAGCAATCACAGACCCTTCATTTTAATGAAAGAACTAGCACATGTCGTTAACACTTGTACTACTTGAAGGCACAATGCCTGCAAGCTACATAGAATTAGCAGGGTGATCCTGGCCCCTCAACCGCCTGAGGCAGCTTGCTGTAGCTGCCACCCCTCCTTCCCCGTGAACCAGAAGGGGTCGAAGGGGGTCCATGAAGAAGGCAGAGGGGTCCAGAGCTGCAAGTGCAGAGAGTACAATTTGGCTCTCTGCGCTAATAGAGCCAAATTTCTGGTTTTCAAACCGGAAATTCGGCTCTTACAGTTACCAGGAGCAACATTTTTGCCGCCCCCCGTAACTAGTGTGGTGCTGCTGTCTGAGGTGAGTTTCTCAACTCGCCTAATTGGCGCAGTGCCCCTAAGAATTAGTCATAAAGGGTACACACTATGACATGTGCATAATTGTGTGCACAGTCAGGAACAGTAAGGTGAGAAGTAATGGCTTTCAATCCACTGCTTCTAGTTGGTGTGATATCATTTGCAGATTGTTGCAAAATCTCAGGCACCTGCAATTGCTTCAGCTGCAACTGTACCTGTACCTGTGCAATTATGTAACAATCACGCAGATGAGGAATATAAGCAACCAATCAGGTTTAGCTTTCATTTTTACTTGTGCAATTTAGTACATTTATATGTAGAATTGAGCATACAGGTATGTGTTAAACTACCGCAGGTGCACATGTCAACACTTCTTTCCACATCTTGGCTTCACAAAATTTAAATGGTTTCAGGAGACACAGATGGCAGCTGAAACACTCTGGTATGGCTTCTAACATTTTGCTATTTCCTGATAATGTGTTTAGAAATGTTCTTACTAATGTTCACAGCGAATAAACAGCTACGGTGATTTAATTTATAGCCAAGTCTAAAGTAATTTTCCACTGACATCATGCAAAGCTCCCTTTAACCCTTTAAGTACCGGCAACACTGTGATCTCCAAATGGGCCCTTACTTCAAACAGAGCTGACATGTAGAGGTCCAAACAGACCACATCTTCAGTGCACAGGCAGCACAGCAAAACTGAACTGGAACTGGATATAGCGGGTATACTGAGGCAAGATTGCAACAATAACCTTTTTTATCTTTGATTTATCTTTTATGTTGCTCAAGTCAAATCCCTTGATTTCTCTTACCTGAAAGGAATATGTGTCCATACAGGGGCTTTCATGAGATTTAACACAGCAAGGCTTACATTTCTATGGAAACTTTACGTTCCTTAAACTAATGGTGAATTTTTAGAAAAGCTGGCACAGATCCCACAAAGCAGATTGTGGCATAAACTGTTGACGTTATTTTTTTTCAAGCATTTTGAAATCTGTGAAGCCCTATATTTTATGGTTAATCACCCACACATTTTGATTTCTAAGCTTCCCAAACCTTCTGGTGAACGGTAAAATATCGTGAAACCACAACATCTAAGATTAAGATTAGATCTGTGTATTTTTTAATGGGAAGCACTTGGCTGTATAAAACATTACTTTTACTTAGAGAATGCGTGCAGACATTCACTTAAGAAACGATAAAACAGTTACATATACATGTAAAACTTTGAGGCAGTGCCTAACAAATTGGTGATCAAAATCACTTTCCTTACATCCTGGGCCAGAGCTTCTCTTTCCTAAAAAATGCATTGGCCCTGGTACCCTTGGCCCTGGTATAGTAAATACAGCACCGTCATCTTGTTTCTTCTTCCAGGGATCTCTAGGTGTGGTCGAGGGCTGTGCACATGTGAGGTTTAAATTAAACTCTTGATAAAGGGGCATGGCCCCTAAACGTTACACTTCCACATTTTCAAAACGCCATGGGTTAGCTATGCAAGCATACAGGACGGCCATCAGAAATCACATGGCCCCATACGAAAAAATTTCCTGGGCCCCCTGGGCTGCGCCCACCGCAAGGCCCACCTACAGGTCCGCCCTCCCCAACCCACAGGTCCGCCCCCCACCACACTTGGAGGCTAGGGTTCCCACATGTTAATAAAAAATAAAAAGATATTGGTGGTCAGGGCCCCCCATAAAAAAACATTTGTGGCCAGGACCCCCCATTAAAAAATATTGGTGACTTGTTCCTCACATAAGAAAAAAAAACTGGTGGCCAGGCCCCCCACATTCTAAGAAAATTGGTGGCCAGGGCCCCTTAAACGTCCATGCCTTCCCGAAGCCAGCAGCTCTCAGAAATATTGGCCCGGCTAATCAAGTAAGTGTGGCATGGCAGGGCCCCCTTACAACTCTCCCCCCTGTCCCCCCCTGATGGCTGCCCTGCAACCATATGCCTTGTGTGCCAGTATTTTATTCTTATTGACTATATTGGAGGTTGCCAAATCCTCTTACACTGAGCACCAGGCTGCCCATCATTGGGTGTGTAAAGGGTGTGCATAGGCTTCAACTGTTCGAGTAGCTTAAGCCCACGGCATCATCTGATCTCTCGAACCAGTGATCAGATCAGCCTAAATGGCCCAGCCCTTGGCCAGGGCACGGGGGGGGGGAGAACATGTGCTGGGGGTTGCTGTGTTATCCACAGGGGAGGATGAGGCATATTGATTTAAGGGTATATCTTAATATGACTTATTTTGTTTCTCATATGAGTGATATCCCTGCAGTGAGCACCAACAATTAGGTTTTTTGGTGTGCAACCACCATTAATGTAGACATGGTTTAAAAATTCCTGGTGGTAACATGGCTGCGTTTTAAAGTGGGTGTGGTTTAAAACAGGGAGTCGTCAACACTAGCTTCCATTATCGTCCTTCCACCACATAGGCAAAAAAAATTCTGGCCCTCAGTGCCACAGAAGTTGGACAGTGCTGTTTTAGTTTATATCTGGTGGCATGTAGGTCTGCATCGATATAAGGATTGTGAATAAATGAGTGGCCGGGAAATAACAACTTTCAGTGCATTTTGTACGGAGCATGACTATAAATCTGCCATGCAAAAAGCAGTTTAAATGAGAAGGAAAGGCTGAGTTAACTTGGGGGTACCTGAAACCCAGGGCCGGTGCACCTACTGTATCAGCAGGAAACTGCACCGGTCCGGGGGTTTTTCCAGCGAGCACCACAGACTGATCGGCTTTCTTCTGCTTTCTTCAAATTTCCCGGGGCAGAAGCATGTGCAGAGGAATGAAATAGCCGACTTCTTCATTAAAGTTCAGCTTTTCGCACTACTGCGCATGCGCACCCGTGCAAAGAAAGAAGGAAGCAATCGCTCTGTGGTGCTGGCTGGGAGAACCCCCGGACGGATGCAGTTCTGTCCTTTCCTTCTTCTTTAAAAAAAATAAATATATTGGATTGTTTGTCCAGGCCCTGACTAGGGGGCTTGGGGCCCACCGGGGCTACTGCCCTCCGGCCCCCTCTGCTGGTCCGGGGCCCCCCTGCTGCGTCGCATTTTTGAGTATGTGCACGGCGCTGGATCTGTGTGTGCGCATTAAGAAACACATCTGGGCCAGCGGGGCCCAGAAGAGCCCGGGGCTCACTGGGTTTTTTCCCGGTTTCCCGCCCAGTCCGACGTTGTGTTTGTCTAGTTAAAAATGTATAAGGGAAAGACTAAAGAAAGCAAACCATACCACTTTACACTTATTGTGACCCCATGATGTCAATAATTTCCTGTGAGGTTTAGTCTATTTACATTTGTAAATAGCAAATGGTGTATGAGATCATGGATGTGGTCAGTGAGGTAAGCAAAGGCTAAATAAACGCTTTCATGTGGACAGAAGTCAGCGTGACATAATGTTATTTAAATGACACATTCACTGTTATACAGATGGAGATTAACTTCCCTAAAAAGTGAAATCTTGGAATGCATTGCTTCCTGGATGACTAACAGTTTGTATGGGAGACACATACCCTGTTCAGGATCTCTAAGACGACTCATCAGAAAGTCACATTGAGCAAATGTTAAATGCACCTTCCTGACACTGTTTACATCAAGTCTGTCCTGTTTATACATTGTACACAGATTGTTATGAAACAGAACAAGACAGTTTCCTTCCTTTTCTAGACTATTAGCCCCCGCCACTGCAAGCTAACCACGTTGTGTATGGAATGTGGTTATAGTTTGAGTAGGTGGAAAACACCTGCATTGAAAACTACTGTTTGACCATTAGCAGATTTGCCAAGCAGAAGGAATCTGGCTGCATCAACAGTAATGTTCATTAACCATGTTTATAACTAGTTATTAAGCAGAACATTTCTGGCTAGCTTTCATCATTCAGATTACATACCTAGTAGAACAGTGCAAAATTAAAAGTATGGCTAACTATTTAAAGGAACAGTAACACTAAAGTATTTTAAAGTAATGAAAATATAATGTACTGTTTCCCTGCACTGGTACAACGGGTGTGTTTGCTTCAGAAACACTACTATAGTTTGTACTGTATATAACAAGTTACTGTGTAGCTATGGTGGCAACCTTTCAAAGCTGAAGAAGGAGAAAAGGCACAGGTCATATAACAGATAAAAGATAAGCTCTGTAGTATACAATGGATACAACATGGTGTATCTGTTATGTACTGAGTGTCCTCTGCTGGAATGGATGCCCCATGTATACAGAGCAGCTTGATTACATAAACTGTCGTAGAGTTACTGAAGCAAAGACACCAGTTGTACCAGTTCAGGGCAACACTACATTATATATTTTGTTGAAAAACATTCAATGCAGTTTAAATAAACTGTACCTGAATTTGGTAGCCTTCTCCAATGCCTTCCAGCTTCTTCTTACACTCATATATAGCTGCTTTAATATCATGCATTTCTGAGCATAACTCAATAGCTTTATCAACCTGTAAGAAAAAATAATTAGAGGTATCATATATAATGCCACAGCAGCTTCTGTCCTTGGTGCTCTTTTCAACCCTTGTAAAATGTGTATTACTGACATCTACGTAATAATAATTAAGAACGATGATAGAAATGCAGAATCCAGAGCTGGAGTCGGAAGCAATTTTGGGTACATGAAGTTGGTAAATGTACAGACTCCTAATAACTTTAAATACAAGCACTGACAACAATCAGATTGAAGAGCTTCTATGAAAAAGGATATGGTAGAATCAATTCTGTTTCAAAAAAAAAAAACTTTAGTTAATTTTAGATTTAACAGCTATTATACAGCTATATGCCAGGTTCAATTAATATATAAGTTGTTTTAGTTTTTTTATGTAGTTTAACGTTGATTTTTTTTTAGCATTACCAAAAGATGTGGTTTATATTTTTGAGCTTTGGCAGTGCTAAAATACCTTGTTTGTTGAGTACTTAACTTCTACCAACATGGAAGTATATTAAAGGTACAGTAAAACCAAAAAATTGAATCCTTTTAAAGTAATAACCATTTGAGGGTTACTGTATTTACTGAAATCCAAATTCATCTCATAATTTAATTTTAAAAAAAACTCCCATACCGATTAGACCTTATTTATTATTTAAAAAGCTTGATTAAATCAGTTCAGGCGGGGGGAACCCGCAAAAAATCATATGAAAAATCATATTGTAAGTTTTTTTTGGCCTTTTCCCCCAAATCGGACAATATTTTCCCCAAAAAGATCGGATTTTCTGGCTAAACCCAGTGCAGACCATGATAACTACCAATTAGGATAGGGACCTCTGCCAGTGACATATACACAACCATGGCAGGTCTGGACTTAAGAGGGATATAAATGGGCTGGAGAGAGTGCAGAGACGTGCAACTACACTAAACACGCCCGTTTTACCAATGCAGAGCAACAGTACTTTATAACTTAATTACTTTGATGATAAGTTTTTGGTGTTGTTTTAAAAAACAGAGGAGTCTTTACCATAAATTGAGGAATTGGAGTCGGAGTCAAAGTATTTATGTACCGACTCCACAGCCCTGGCGGAATCACATTTGATCTAATAGAATTTTAAACTGAATGCTAGAGAAAGACCAATTCTAAATATACTTACCTCATCAACTATTGCTTCTCCATTTGGTACCATGTTAATAAAATTCTGGATAACCTGAAATCGTTGCTTTGGCAAAACATTTGTATCCTGGGAGGTGCTGTTAAAAAAGTATAGAGGATAAAATTAATGTAAAGACTGGAAAGCATTACCATTGGTTTATATTTATCTGTTGTAATCTCTACAAATAAAGCAGCAAAAATTTAAAAAACAACTATCTACTAGTTATGAAGCTTACTATTACAGCAGATCCCCATTTTTACTTTTCCCAGGGAATGGTGTCAAAATGCTGTAAATCCAGAAAAAGAGGGGGGTCCTTGAAAAAAGAGGGGCCAAATCTGGGAAAACTTAAAATCGGGATACATAAAACTTTTCTGTGGCTTAAAAGGTAGAGTAATTAGTTAAATCAAGAATTAATTATGAGCACACAAAGTCTGCCAAGCTCTGCTATGTGACAAAAGTATTAGGGAGCTGTTGAATGATGCATCTCCATAGAAACCTGCTGCCATCCATAAACGTTAATATGTAAATACATCTGATTTGCATTGCCTTGTGACTGGAGAACTGCTCTGCAAAGAATGTAAAGTATTTTTCGTGTATGCCATCATGAGGCTTGAAAAAACAGACCAAAAGCAATATTTTCTAAGGTAAAAGAATTTCATTTCAGGCTAGTTATTTTAATTAAATAATGTTTATTATGGACTGTATATACCCTGCTATACACTGTATAGGGAATAAAATGTGGGCATGAGTTATACAATTAGTTATCATTTTCACAATCGTATACATTCTATTGGGGGAATGTAATATGCTTCTCTAGCGCAAAAAACCTGAGCAAAGACGCTTGTGAACCGCGAAAGACCACGATTACTTTGCTTAGCAAAGTAATCGCTTAGCAAAGGCTAAACCTTTGCTTAGCAAACTCTCCCTTATATATCTTCAAAACACAATGAATGCTAAATCATATTCAGTGTCCCAGCTTTAACTTTTTGGCAAGTTGACAATAGAGCCTTCTGATATAACTCATCTATCATAGCAGTATTAGCACTGCTCATACAAAACTGCCAGGGACCACTGTAGCATTAAACAACCTAGGCTAGGTGCCAATTTGCAAAGTCCCTGCACTGGTCAATTCAAAACGATATAAATACCTGTATTTTTCTAGTAGTACCAATGATAAATGTAAGGTAAGGCTGATCTTGAAAAAAAGACAAACTTTCTGCCTGGATAAAAAGCCTGGAGTAACATTTTGTCCCTATGTTATTAATTTTAATATTTGCTCCTGTAATGTTAGGTACATTATATATGTTTAAGCAAAAGCAGGTAAGAGGTGCGTTAGGACTGTTCACTGTGTGTGCACCTTGATGTACCAGGCAGGACATGGACTATACAGACACAAATTCTGCAATTAACAGACAATGATGATATGAATACCTACCAATTTTAATGCCTTATATTATTCTTTCTTTACTGTTTAATTTGTTAAAAAAGCAATAAAAATTATATAAAAAAGAGGTGTGTTAGGAGACCTGTCCTACTGTCTTAGGCTGTTTCAAAATTACTGCTCTTGTGCAGCTGTTGTGGTTTAAAAAGACTTGCAAGGCTGCTAGGTAAATGTTACTTAATAGAGGCAGCCATTAAGTATTGTGAGCTATATGGGTTAAAGGATTTCCCAGTAAGGGAGGAAAATCAAGATATTCCTCCTCTGTTAATGATACTTAATCCCAGCAATAAAGATTGGACTAAAGTTTAGATTCTCCCAGCATCTTAAAAATGCATCCCGGAAGTGGCAGTAAGAAGCACATCATGAGCATATAATGTAACTATTCTTAGAGAAAATAACAATACTAATCATAGTTTAAACTCAGATTGAATGCCTTTCCTGCAAAGGTCAGTCTCATTTTTGAGCCATTGTTAGCATGCTAAATATGAATCCTAATAATAATAGTTCATAATATCCAACCTATTGACCTGTATTGAAATTACTTATATTACAGTTTTAACATAGATTAATGAGGTCATCTAACACTATAACAATAGTTTTACTGGGGGTTTTTTTTTTTTAAATATAACTTCAATATAATGTATGTTTTATTCATTATTTTGGGGGAATTAAACCCACTTCCAAATAAATCCTGTCCCTTTGAATTTGACTAAATTGCATGATGCATAACAGAATGAAGAACTCACGTCTGCTTCTCACAGGATCCTTTGCGGTGATACAGGACCAGCGTTCCCAGAATCATGGCTAAGTTAGTCCTGCCCACTCCCGTCTGGCAGCTAAACAACAGAGCAGGTGGTGGGTGGTTGGCATCATGGAGTAGCAAAAAACTTGGATTTTCCTATTTAACACAAAAAAATATGTTTACAAGATTTCAAGACTTTAAAATACTTTTCTGCATGAGATTGCTTCTTGAAATACTGAAATGACAGGGAATATTTATAAAACACTGGAGCTTTTCAAATGCCCTTTTTAAAACACGGTTTAATACTATAACTGGAATCTTTGTGCAGTCTAGCAACAAAAATTGGCTTGCTCTGTGTATATAAGAATTTAGGTGGCTCCCTTCCAGTTCCGTAAAACACAAAGCTAGAGCCATTCCATCAAAGACAGTGAATGATATGGACTCATGGCCACAACAACCCTTTTCTGCACTCAGCAACCATTCCCCACAAGGCAATGTGCCCACATGACAATCAATTTCTTGTTTTGACCCTGCAATGAGCACACGCATGTTATCAAATGGATGCTTTGCCCTCAAGGAGCACTATACAAATAAATGTATACATATACATTATACTGTGGTTTCTATGAACATTAGAAGAAGATAACTGTTTTGGGTTTGAAAAATAAGGCAATATTATTTACTATCAATTCTGCTATAACACTGGGCTAGACTTTTGCACCTTAACCCAATTTTACATGGCTGTATAGTTACATATATGTCCCATTTAAGGGCAACAACACAAGTAGCCTCGCCTGCAGGGAACAAAGTATCTGAAAACACCTTCTGTAAAATGAGAATTACCACATCTTTAATACAATGCGTGTTAACATGTAGTGACCCCATTCTTCTTAAATCAAAGGTGTTTTTGGAAACAACAAAGCAACTGGCAGATATATGTATGCAATAAAAATTTGGGGTGAACTGGGATGCTGGCTTCCTATTTCCTTAAAATATTTGTCCTGAGTGGGTGTTAAATGCAGTTACTATCTTCACGTGCAGGTAAACTTTGGCTAATGATTTTGGTAAGGCATTCCAGCTGGATATCATGGTTATGCAACACAAACACCCAAATGTAATAAAAGACACACAGTTTGTCAAGGTGCAGAAACCTATAGCAACCAATAAGTAAAGAAGTAGTATGGCAGGCACGGTTTACAGCTTTCTTAATTAAGCCCTGTCAAAACTAGCACATGGCTTTGGACATGACAAGTCTCTTTGCCTCCTTTAACTTTATTTATATGACAGGGTTTACTGTACCCTAAGTGAGTCCAGGCCTTTTCATCTGCCTTATTTACAGGACACCAAGATGGAAAATGCTGTCTAAGAACACTTTCTACAGACTTATATACTCCATTCCAATTTTATTTAAATGCAACTTTACTACTTACCCTGAGAAAATTTACAAATGCATCAAACGGAGTTTCTAATGGAGCACCATCCATAGGAAGTGGAAGGCGATGGTACCTGAGGGTGGCAAATGGAATAAATTAAGGAAATGCATATATATATATATATATATATATATATATATATATATATATATATATATATATATATATATATATATATATACACACACACACACAAAAAACTCCTTCCTTGTTCAGACTTTATGTGGATATATGTGCAGTGTTGGTCTCTATTCTACACTGATATACTATACGCGATGGAAAACGATGGTGCTTTCCATCCCGATGAATTTTTTTAGTGCACTGCCCTGGGGAAAAGGTTTGGTTCCTCACTGGGAGATGCCAACAAATAAGCTTTGTTGTCCTTTAAGAATCTGTGTTTTTTTATCTAAAGGTGTCAGGCTCCTGTTTAAAGTGAAATTAAATCTTATTTACGGACAATCTAAGGTGAGTAAACTAGAAATAGAAAAGTTTAATATGAATTAGGGATTTTCCTGAGTGTAATATATCCTCATGCGTTAATTACTACAGTGGATAATGTTACAGCTATAATTACAAAGGTATCAAGAAATGCAAATAAGTATTTATCCTAAATATCACACTAATAGGCCTTCATTTGGACCTCTACATTCTTTTATGTGGACTTCCTTTTGTAGGCCATCTCCCCAGCCCCAGGGATCCTATGCTTGATATTTAGAAAACTGGTAAAATTGAAAAAAATGGGGGAAGATTTATTTTACAGTTTATATTCTCGCGTTCATTCGAGTCTCCAGTCAGCAACGATATTGATTATTTGGGTTGAACAGGTGTTATACCTTTATTAAGCATATTTCCTTTAATCCTGTTACTGAATGTACAGTGTATCATTCAAATATTCGCCACTGTTTGCTGTAATTAAACTATTTTCACTCTGCCTTTTCAAAGTGACCAAAATAAATGTTTTAGAAGATCAGTTAACTTTTAGTTAGTGGCATGAGATTGTACAAGGTGCTTTCATGCTCTCTCTTTTCAGCCCAGATCCTATACGGAGTATCTTTTTGACACTGAACCACCGCTGTCTCCCCACAGGTAAATTAACCAATACACTACCTGCCATACTCCTGCACTATAGCTGCCTTGAGTGTACAAATTTGGGTAAAATTAAATATTATAGATGATATTTGCATCTTTCCATGCATCAACATATTCTTTATAACGTTTCTCGTATGGCTGACTTACAAAGGCCTTACCTGTATGCTGGCAGTAAGAATACAGGCCTGTTGTACACCTCCTCTGTGACATGGATATCTTCTTCACACTGGATTTTAATGGAATGTGGATCATCTTTAAAATGTTCAATATCATTGTATACATAGTAGCTGTTTCCACTGAGCTGGGCAAAGTCATGTAACTAAGATGGAAAGTATAGATTAAAATTGTAATTAAGCAGATGATTCATTAGTATAAATATATATAGTATATATAAAAATTATTCAATGAGCAAAGTATGTCAGATATATCAGTCAAGGAAAGGCAACCTTTGGCATACCGACTTGTGTGCAACTACACTAGTGTGGAACTACACATCCCAGAGTCCCTCTGATGGTAAATATGCTTGAACATTTAGTTTTGGAACAGATGAAATGAAAATAAAAAAAGCAAAAAGGGATGATGAAATATAATATTTCAATAATATATATATGAACTCAGCAACAAACATGTAGTGTTGCCACCTGGCCAGTATTTTTCCAGCTTGGCCAACAAAAATAATGCTTCATGCCAATGTTATTAAATTTAATTACAAGAGAAAAGAGATTAAAATATAAGATCTATATTTTTTCCAAAAAAGGTGGCAACTATAATAACAAGTAACATAATTTTTATAGGGATGCATGTTCGGTCAAATCCAAGTGCCTGGGAGAATCTGAAACCAAAAAATAACGTTATGCAAATTAGGGTTTGGATTCAGTATTTGGCCGAATCCTAAATTAGTGGAATCGGTGCTTCCCTAATTTATATTTACTTCATATTATATGGATATTTGAAGACTTCCCATGGTTTTTTGATACCCTTATAAATACGTTAGAGGTACATTATGACAGACAGAAATGGAAAAAGGTATACTGATTTTTCATACATGGAAATGTACCGATGTAAAGAGCAATGTTACATTCCAAAATGACTCATTCGTTCTTACATAATTCCCTTCCCAAATCTCAAGTTGTTACCTGCTATGAAATGTTGAAGGGGTATTTTGCCAAACATATGAGTAATAAATAACGAATTTAATGTAATCAAATTTCTCAAACACAAACACATTTATTGCAATATTACCTATTTGTCACTTCAATTTTGAGCCTATTAGCTTTCTGTCTATTTAAGTGATCTTGATGTAAAAATGTTCCCATGATGTTATTATTCCTTATTTAGATTTACAGTCACTTCTGTAAGCACATGACAGTACTGATGCTCTATTGATGCAAAAGACTAATGTCATGCTCATGACGGGTTTACAAAACTACTTGTATACAAGTTACTAATATTTCCATGGCTTTGCAAGTTTCCTGTAAAGGTCAATCACTGTTGAGTGCATACCATTTGGATCCTGTCAGTGATTATACCTTCCCCCCCACCTTTAAACATATTTTATATAGCTTTCTCAGTGTTTTATCACCATTGTATAAGTTCTCTTCTACCTCTTTCCGGATGGCAAGTTCAAGATTTTCTGCACGCAGGCCTTTCTCCAAATCATGCAAGTTTTCATGCAAATTTTCCTTCCTTCTGGGAGTGTAAGGCACAAAGTCATCCTCCAACCGCAAGAACAATACAGGTTCTTCTCGCACACAGAAGAAGACACATTCCTGTAAAAAAAAATTATAAATGATATTACAATTGGATATTGAGTGTGGATTTTTACAAATAAGTGCTGTATTTTTAAAAGTTTTATTTCAGCTCAGTTTTTATTGTGCCTCAATGAGATACTATTTCAGAAAAGTCATTGTAGAAGCAGGTTTTTAGAGGACTAGACAAGCAAGCAGTTGATTGGTAACTATCTTCTAGTACAACATTTCAGATTATTGGTTACTCAACCTCCGCAGGTTGAACTTTTTCAGAGTAGTAACTGCTTAGCTTGTAAAGTACACTTGGATATACAGATATTTGTATTAAAGAGGAGCCCTGCACAGTTCCAATATGTAGCAGCATTTACTCTTTTCTCCTTTCTGATACTCTGGCTTCCCTCCTGTTTTGTTATTCTGGATGATTTGTTGCTGTAAAACTATGTTTGCGGCATGTGATATTTTGACATCATGGCGTGTTAAAACTCTGGCAACTATTAGTGATCAGTAGCTTTCATTTATTGGTAATAGGAAAAATGAACACCTGAATAGCTATGTTGCAAAAAACAGGGACTATCACCTAAAATATGCATTCAAAATAACCATAAATATTTTTCGACTGCATTCAGTTACCTTATGACCATTGCTTTGAAGCTTTTGCAGCACTTGTTTGAAGCCATTTAAGCTGGGCTGGCCCATTCCATAAACTTCATATCCTCCTCTGGCTTGGCGAAAGTTTGGCGCCCCACAACTACTAGTAGTGTTTAACACATCCAACTTGCTGTATACATCATGTACCATAAAGTATTTACCCTGACAGAGAAAAATCATTGCTTCTTTCAATATATTTCCATTAGCCTTTAAGTCACAGTTAAAATATTAAATCTTTGGCAAAAAAACAGTTTGAACAATATTTCTTTTCTCCAGGAAATTCTTGCTCTTCAGTCTCTAATAATTCTACTAATTGATTTGAGCAATGTTACATCCTTACTCTAACATCCCATCATGTTCAGAGTGAATGGCTATCGATGAATTTGATTGTACCACAGAGATTAGGGTAAAGGCAAAGAAATGCCAAAATGTGGCAAAAAGCCACTACGAAGTATGAGTTAATACATTTTTACTTGTGAACCCATCTGGCTCTAACTTTCCAGTGATACTCTGCAATTTGAAATCAGAAGCCATAAGCTTATGTAAACAAGTGCAGTCAGTGGTTGTGTTCTATTGCAATCACAGTGGGAACAAAACAAAAATGAATACACAATGGCTACTAAGAGTGACATCCCCTTAGGCACCACGTGTACTCATTTTATATTGCCTTCTGCTAAAGGCCACAAGAGATCAAATTCATACCATGAGGTATTTAAATATTACTTTATTCATAAGTTGTTACTGTATATGTGCTATACATTCTAAAAAAAACATATTGAAAAAAATCCAAAGGTCTGTGTTGGACCGAGTGCACAAGAAAGCGGATGATTTCGGCTGTTTTTTGCCATCTGAAAAGTACTCCCTATTCAAGTCTAAGGCCTTCAATTGAACTGCCCTATTCTACCCTGAAAAAGTGATAAAAAGGCTTACCTGGACAAGGTAGTGTTCTGGCATTGTCTCGGAAATTCTTCCAACTGAATAATTAGCTTTGAGCAGATCATCATGAATCTGAAACTCTTCTTTGCAATTATACCTGTAAATGTTTGCAAAAATAGTGAATGGTGAATAAACTGTACCAACTTGTTTAGGCAATCTGGATTTCAATTAACGTGAAAAAATGGTTGAATGAAATACTTTGTACACAGATCAAATAAAATGAAAAATTCTACATTAAATTAGAGCAGCCATTACCTCCTGTTTCTATTGGTATTTGTATGTAATCTGCTTGTTGGATGTATACAGCTATGTGGAATGTGTTGCAGCTTTATAAATACTTGGTAATAATAACATTATATTGTTATGAATTTAGAAGGCAATACATGTTTTTGTGGTTTCCCTCATAAGTAAAACAAATGAAGAAGGTGCTACTTAGTTCACACTAGAGGTCACTATCACTATCAGAATTTCTGGATAAGGTGAAGTCAAAGCAACCAATGTGGCAGTGCCCGTTAACAAGAATAAATCCAAACATGTGTAGCACACCCGTGAGTGTGTTATGAAATTGTGCTATTGGGTATGATCTTGCAAAGTATACTGGTGACACCCCAGATCCAGTGAACAGACAAACAAGAATGGCAATGCAACAGGCACAGCCTTATTTTATTTAACAGCAGAAGCTGTAAGAAAAGAGATTAGTTACTTTGAATAGTAGTAAATAAAATAACATAACAACAATATAAAACAGCTGTAAGAATAGCCCAGTGTAACCCTGGTGTGCACACCTAAGTCTCTCCCAACAAGTTGCCAGCTGGATATAGTGTGTGTACCGGTGGGGGCCCCTTGTGATGAATGCAATGCTGTCAGCCTTACTTATAATCCTTGCAGGTTGATGAGGTGACTATGCAATCCCTGAAATCACCTTCAGTAACTTTACTGGTTCACTGCAACACTCTCAGCTGATGATTGTAACAACAAAAAGGAGGCACATCTGAACACATGTGAAAACATCCAGCAATTTAGGGGCTTCTCTGTCCATAGAAACCACACAGTCTCACAGATAGAATAAGGCTGAGTATTAATCTTCCAAACTGGCAGGGCCGGGGTTAATGATGACTCACAGTTTATCAGGAACTCTGCTTCTCCTCTCACTGGATTTTCCTCCTGATCAAAATTGGCTGGAAGGCCACAACCCAGGATCACACTGACTACTGGGACCTTGTGCACTTTCCCTCCAGGGAATAACAGGAACCAACTTTCAGCAAAACTGCAGTGTCTTCCTCTGCAGATTAGTGACAGTTTCTCTTTCTGACTAATCACTAATCCTGGCTGCAACACAACTGCCCCAGTCACTAAGTCTTCCAGCACAGCACAGTCCTCCTTGATGGTTAATTCCCCCTCCCCTTCCGGTTCCTGGGTTGGGCTCCTATTGGCTGTCTCCATGCACTTCCTGGAGCAAGGGCTTGTTGGAAATGTAGTTCTTAACCCCAAGCAATAGTTCTGCCTCCAGAAATATCAAATGTTTGCAGTCTCTGTTTTATCACATCAGGGAGCAATTTAGTAATCCATTGTCCATTAATACTAATTATAGTCCCGCATTATAATGTTCAAACAGTCTGTAGGGTGCTACACTCTCCCCCCACCACAACTCTTGAGCCCCATCAAGATGAACATGGCATTAATATATTAACCACATACATATTATCTAGCACATAGGTACATAATAGTCCACCTAAAATACTTTATACGGTTGTTTCAATCTTATGTTTCACATTGCAAACATGAGTCTTATATGGGGTGCCACCAGATTTTTCTTCAACGAATGTTTCCTGGGCAGAAACCAATCTGTGTGAAGTGAGAACACTCTCTTCAGTACTATTTCCTAGAGAATTGTAAGTCAGTCTTTGAGGAGGTCTAATAGTTCTGGGCTCCCTTGGATTGACTACTTGGGCCTCATTTAAGTCTCTTAAATCTTGACCTTCATCTTGACAATTAAGTTCAAGCTGATCTCTTGAAGAGGGATCAGTCTCTGTAGAATGTATTACGCCAGTTGAGTCACATTCAAGCTCTCTGAAGGCTGATTGAGAAGCCCCTGAATTTACTATATGTAACTCTGGCGTACATGGGACAAACTCAGGTGCATTGGCATTTAAGTTCCTGTTGACTTCAGAGTTATCATGGAGAGTTCCTTCCACTGCACCATCTGAGAAGAAGTAATCTAACCCCCAATCATCATCATCATCACTGTTATCTTCACAATGCTGTTCAGATATGGTATTATCATTCCTTGAGGGAGTCTGTCCTTGTAGCCTCTGAGATCTTCTCGGTTTAGTATTCGTTTGTCTCTTTGCTGGTTGAGACCTTGTCTCCCGTGTGGCTTCCCTTAAAGGTAAAATGTGATTCCTGTGCCAGGTTTTTATAGGACTGTCCTTCCCTTCTGGGCGAAGTTGGTATACTGGTAGATTTGGTAGTTGGGAGCAAATAATATATGGTTGTGATCCCCATCGATCAGCCAGCTTGTGTTTGCCTGGGATTCCCATATTCCTTAGAAGTACTCGATCACCTGGCTGCAAATCATGATATTTCACTTTTTTGTCATATCTGCTTTTGTTTTGCTTGCATTTGTTACCAGCCGCTGTCTCAGCTCTTTCATAGGCTTGCTGGAGGTTTTTCTTTAGCCTTTCTACATAGCTCTGATGCGATTTGACAGGAGTGTCATCAGCTGTGACCCCAAATATTATGTCAATAGGTAATCTGGCCTCGCGCCCAAACATTAGGAAGTAAGGTGAGTACCCAGTGGAATCATTTCTTGTGCTGTTGTATGCATGAACAACTGTGGCAATATAGTGACTCCAGTGGCATTTCTTCTCTTTGGGCAAGGTGCCTAGCATGTCTAACAGGGTCCTGTTGAACCTTTCAGGCTGAGGGTCACCTTGTGGATGGTAAGGAGTGGTTCTTGACTTCTGAACTCCCAGCATTGATAACAACTCATGCACTAGCTTACTTTCAAAGTCTCTTCCTTGATCCGAATGGATTCTTCTAGGTAAGCCATAATGAACGAAGAAACGTTCCACAAGAACCTTTGCAACTGTAATGGCTCTTTGATCTTTGGTGGGAAAGGCCTGGGCATACCTGGTGTAATGGTCTGTTACCACCAAAACATTGCTAATACCACCCTCATCTGGCTCAATGGATAGAAAGTCAATGCAAACTAGATCCATGGGCCCATGGCTTTCCATATGCAGAAGATGAGCAGCCCTTGTTGGCAAAGTTTTCCTCTGTATACATCTGAGGCAGGTACGACAATAGTCTTCTACATCTTGTTTCATACATGGCCAATAGAAACGATCCCTTACAAGGCCTAGAGTTTTCTCATACCCCAGATGACCATGTTCATCGTGAAGGGCCATAAGAACAGAGTCTCTGTGTTTCTGTGGTAGCATCAATTGCCATTTCTCAGTGTCTGCTATACTTGGAGCCCGTCTGTATATTAAACCACCTCGTAGTTGCAGTCTGTCCCACGCTTTCAGAAGCAATCTGGCCAGAGGATGAAGATCAGTTCTGAGTAAATCAGCTTGTTGTTTCCTTAAGGCCTCCAGGGCCAGTTGACATAGAGGATCCTCACTTTGATCTCTCTTGATGTCTCCTTTGCTGAGAGTTGGGATGGTGGATGTCTCAACCGAAGTCACATTGCAATAAAGCCTAGGAATCCCACTGGAAGTCATTCCAACCTTTTCTGCGAAACATTCACTTGTTAGTCTAAAAGTCACCCCTTGACACATGCTTCTCACTCCAGGTGCTGGAATCTCAATCCATTCATCATCTGGATGCAGATTTTCATGAGGTCGTCTAGACAGCCCATCAGCATCCTTATTATTCCGACCTGGTCGGTAGCGCAAACTAAACTTGTAGTGTGCTAGTGCGGCCAACCATCTATGACCAGTGGCATCCAGCTTTGCAGTGGTTAAGATATAAGTAAGTGGATTGTTGTCTGTCTGTACTTCGAATTCTGCTCCATATAAGTAATCGTGTAGCTTATCCACCACTGCCCATTTTAGTGCAAGGAATTCAAGTTTATGAGCAGGGTAGTTCCTCTCAGAGGGTGACAAGCTTCGACTGATGAAAGCTACTGGTCTTAGTTCCTCATTATACTCTTGGTATAGAACACCTCCAAGGCCCTCCCTGCTGGCATCTGTATGCAACACATAGGGCTTAGATGTATCAGCATAGGCTAGCACAGGTGCATGAGTAAGGCAATACTTTAGCTGGTCAAAAGCTTGTTCACATTCTCGAGTCCATCTACCTTCTATGGACTCTCTGGCCCATCCTTGGCCTCGGGACTTCTTGCCTTCATTCGATTCTTCTGTCTCAGGGTTGTTTTGCAGCAACTGATTCAACGGTTGAGCCACTTTTGAGAACCCCTTCACAAATCTCCTGTAATACCCACAGAAACCCAAAAAGGACCTCAGTTCAGTAATTGTTCTGGGTTTGGGCCATCATGAGACAGCTTCAATCTTGCTGGGGTCAGTGGCTATTCCTTCTGATGACACCACATGGCCCACATAGTTCACTGAGGGCTGACAGAATTGGCACTTTTCTGGGGACAACTTCAGGCCTTCCTTCTCAAGCCGACTGAATACCTTCAACAGTCTCTGTTCATGCTCCTCTAAGGTCTTGCCAAAGACTATTAGGTCATCTAAGTATACCAGTACTTCTAAAAGATGCATGTCACCTACTGTGCGTTCCATGAGGCGTTGAAAGGTGGCAGGTGCTCCACAGAGGCCTTGGGGCATCCTATTAAATTCATAGAACCCCAAAGGACATATGAATGCTGTCTTCTCCTTGTCTTCTGGGTGCATAGGGATCTGATAGTATCCACTTCTCAGGTCCAATACACTGAACCACTTGCTCCCAACCAAGCAGTTAAGAGCATCCTCAATCCTGGGAGTGGTATACTGGTCTGGAATGGTACGCTGATTTAAAGTGCGATAATCCACACACATCCGGATTGAACCATTCTTTTTACGTACCACTACTATTGGGGATGCATAAGGGCTTCGTGATTCTTTAATGATTCCAGCAGCTTTTAGCTCTTCCAGGTGCCTGCGAAGATCTTCTAGGTCTCCTGGAGCAATGCGCCGTGATCTTTCACGAAAGGGTCTATCTTCTCTGAGACGGATTCTGTGCTGTGTGCTGGTAGCGCATCCCATATCAATGTCACTTTTGGAGAATAAATCACTGTGCTCTTTCAAATGCTTCTGTAAGCGCTTCTTCCACTCAAGGGGAATGAAAGGATTACTAAAATTGAAAACTTCTTCATCTGTGGCTTCTGCTCTATCACTCACCAAGCTACCCATAGGCATAGGACTAGCTGAGTAGACTTTTCCTAAGAGTATATGTGAATGAATAACAACAGGTTCACTGGTTGTATTTTTCAGCCCAACAGTGACAGTGCCTTGGTTCTTCTTCAGACAATCAGTTGGAAAGGTTTCAGGAATCAGCTCTACTCCAGTAGGTAGATCTATCCCTTGCCCACCTTCAATCATCAAATTCGGTCCAGTATGTCCCCAGCACATTTTTACCCTAGCTCTCATGCAGGTGATTTTTCCAGGTGGTACTAGACATTCTTTCCTCTGAAGTGACCACACATTTCCTATTCCATCTGAAGGTTCCTCCTTCTGTTGAGTTAGGGAAGTCAGTACTGGCTGTAGCAATGGGTGTATTGGGGCTCTCTGTTTCCATTTCAACTGCAATTGAGGAGCTAACATTCGCCTCACCAAATCCGTATTTGTGCCCACCACTAAAGAGTTCTGCAGGGCTCCTGGAGGTCTGGGGCACACTACCGCCAATGTCTCAAATACTTCTTTGGTCCCTGCCACAAGAGGAGAAAATTCTAATTTAATGTTGACATAACCATCATAGGGGAATTTGGTTTCACTCAGACCCCATATTTCCAGGTGTTCCAACTTCTCCAGAGGTATGTGTGATAGGTACTTCTTATAAAAATCTCTGTACAGTAGTGTCACTTGAGCTCCTGTATCTAGGAGTGCCTCGGAGTAAACACCTTCAATTTGCACAGGTACAATGAGAGGTGGACCAACCAGGCTTTTTGGTGACCTTGGCTTTTGCAACAGTTTATCTTGGTCTGGTCCACCTTGTTGACAGTTAACTGTGATGTTGTTCTTTCGATTTTGTAGGTGTCCTTTTGCTGTGTCAGTATGCCATTTGAGTGAATTACGATCACATTTATATTTTTTTGGAATTTGATGGGGAGGTATTGGAGGTTGTGAAAACGAGTCAATCTTTTTGTTTGGGGTGGCTGCCTCTCGCCCTTTAGAAATCCTGTAGGTTTTCCTGGAGCTTTCTTTAGATGGGCACCCAGCTTTGTAGTTTCCCTGTGCCTTTCTCTTCTCCTCATTCAATAATTTTGATAATTTGTCAATTACCTTCTTTGGATTTGGTTCATTGCAACATTGTCTTCTATAATGGCCTGGCTCGCCACACTTATAACATATCTCTGTGTTCCCACCAGAGTGAGCTTGGGTATGAAGAGGCTTCTCAGTTTCTGCAGCTGCTGTACTGAGCATAGTGCCAGCCACCTCTGGAGTAGATACATGAGTCTTGGCTAATTGGGTTACTAGCTCAGTTAGCATGTCTAGTTGTGCCCTCAACTGGGTAACCTCTTTGCTCGATTCCATAGGGCATATAGTTTTGACTCCAACTTTTAGTACAGATCTAGAGTTCACCATAGATCCTTTTTCCTCCAGTCTGGCCTCTTCCTCTCTGACTTCTTTAATCAGTTGATTGTAAATAAGAGTTTCTTCCCCTAGTTTCAGTCTCAACTTTAGCATGATGGGGTCAAGGGGTTGGGCCCCCTGCCAAATCTGTTTCACTCTTACCTTGTCCGCCAATTTGGGATCCAAACCCTTCTTTAGCAATATCTGGTGTAGGGTCTTATCTAGACGTCGAATGTAGTCTGATTCACACCACTGTGCAACAGCTTGAGGATCCATATTTAATCTTTGGAATGTCTGCTAACTTCTGAGGGAAATGGGCATAGTCAGTACCAGTAAGTGAAACCCAATCCCGGACGAGCCCCCAAATGTAGCACACCCGTGAGTGTGTTATGAAATTGTGCTATTGGGTATGATCTTGCAAAGTATACTGGTGACACCCCAGATCCAGTGAACAGACAAACAAGAATGGCAATGCAACAGGCACAGCCTTATTTTATTTAACAGCAGAAGCTGTAAGAAAAGAGATTAGTTACTTTGAATAGTAGTAAATAAAATAACATAACAACAATATAAAACAGCTGTAAGAATAGCCCAGTGTAACCCTGGTGTGCACACCTAAGTCTCTCCCAACAAGTTGCCAGCTGGATATAGTGTGTGTACCGGTGGGGGCCCCTTGTGATGAATGCAATGCTGTCAGCCTTACTTATAATCCTTGCAGGTTGATGAGGTGACTATGCAATCCCTGAAATCACCTTCAGTAACTTTACTGGTTCACTGCAACACTCTCAGCTGATGATTGTAACAACAAAAAGGAGGCACATCTGAACACATGTGAAAACATCCAGCAATTTAGGGGCTTCTCTGTCCATAGAAACCACACAGTCTCACAGATAGAATAAGGCTGAGTATTAATCTTCCAAACTGGCAGGGCCGGGGTTAATGATGACTCACAGTTTATCAGGAACTCTGCTTCTCCTCTCACTGGATTTTCCTCCTGATCAAAATTGGCTGGAAGGCCACAACCCAGGATCACACTGACTACTGGGACCTTGTGCACTTTCCCTCCAGGGAATAACAGGAACCAACTTTCAGCAAAACTGCAGTGTCTTCCTCTGCAGATTAGTGACAGTTTCTCTTTCTGACTAATCACTAATCCTGGCTGCAACACAACTGCCCCAGTCACTAAGTCTTCCAGCACAGCACAGTCCTCCTTGATGGTTAATTCCCCCTCCCCTTCCGGTTCCTGGGTTGGGCTCCTATTGGCTGTCTCCATGCACTTCCTGGAGCAAGGGCTTGTTGGAAATGTAGTTCTTAACCCCAAGCAATAGTTCTGCCTCCAGAAATATCAAATGTTTGCAGTCTCTGTTTTATCACATCAGGGAGCAATTTAGTAATCCATTGTCCATTAATACTAATTATAGTCCCGCATTATAATGTTCAAACAGTCTGTAGGGTGCTACACATGCAAATAAATAAGGTTTCTTGTATAGGATAATGTGTGGTAAGCAATGTAAACATTTAGAAAGACATACACCCTATTAAGGTAATACTTTTGTCACATGTTTTGGGATTTGGCTGGTTGTGACGACAGGAGAATTACTTATGTCAATCTACATTTTTTGCTTGTGACCGACCTCAGTGATCAGCTCACCTGTAGCCAAACTATATATAAAAAAAACATGTTCCCATCAGTAATAAAGACACTTGAAACTGATCAGTTAACATTTAGTAGCACATGGATCATCATTCCCATCATCATTTATAGGCTGCAACAGGTAAAAGAAAAATACACTGAAATATAGTAAAATATACTGCAGAGGACACCCATAGTTTATACTGAATGATGATGACCAGTGTAGCTTTCCACTTACATATGGTCCCATGTACAGCAACACAGGGTGCATGATCAAAAAGCTGCCCATGTCTCTGACCAAATAAATGTATGCCTTGTCTGCAATTTAACATAATTGAAATAAAAGTTAATTTGGCCAGATCAGTAGCACACCCATTGTATTTTAGTACATTTCTATTTAGCCATGGAGTGCTCCCAAAACCTTTCCTTTTTGCATTTTGTATTGCAGTAGATCTATTCTGTTCGGAAGTTTAGCAGCTATGCTGCAGGCCAGGCGTCCATGTGGTTGTGGCACCCCCACCACCATCCCTTTAAATGGTGGAACAATGCCTTTGGAAATGGGTGTTGGTCTGGGCAGTTTCTCTCTCTTAAAAGCCGCAAGCGGGGGAGGATTAATCTCATGGAACCAATGCTGGGGTCTAGGTTATCTCTCCCCTTTGAAAGCTAATGGAGGGGGAGGACTAAGCCCTATGATTGAAACCAATGCCCAGGTCGGGAGACCTTTATTTCAGGTAATGCTCTTATGCCGGGAGGCTTTAGCATTTGATATTATGACCAGAGGTAAATAGTTAGGGACCGCCATATGGGTTTTACCTTGACGTGGTATGGTGGCTTATCAATCTTATGATCATAATTTTGTAACTTAAAAAAACCCTGTCTTTGTAAATACATGCATCTGCATAGATTACTTATGTGACAGTGGACCAGGGAATGTGCATTGATCAATTTCTCTCTATCAATTTTAGCTTTCCACTTCCATATGGTCCCATGTACAGCAACACAGGGTGCATGATCAAAAAGCTGCCCATGTCTCTGACCAAATGAATGTATGCCTTGTCTGCAATTTAACATAATTGAAATAAAAGTTAATTTGGCCAGATCAGTAGCACACCCATTGTATTTAAGTACATTTTTATTTAGCCATGGAGTGCTCCCACAACTTTTCCTTTTTGCTTTACGTAAAAGTATCATTGGAAAGGTTCAGCTCAAAGTCTGCAACAAAAACCTCTGTTCCCACAGTGCTGTTGTCATGTTAAAAATCCAATATCTGCATGTTTCCATCAATGGCATATTACAACATCAAATACTCACGTGATTACTACAGGTGCCACCTTATTGGTGATAATAGACTTTGCCTTGCTGTGGATGCTGACATTCTGAAACGACTGTGTGCTCAGGGAATTTCGATCTTCAACGATTGAGCTCCCGCTGCCATTACCCTGAACATTTTCACTAGAGGGCACTGTTGAGGGTGCCTGCTGAGCTGCACTGGCAGTTGTACCCATACTCCACAAGCGCCTTCATCAAGAAACGACACATGCAATAACAAAACCAGAGAAACATAGATTGATTGATTGATTTACCACGAACAGCTGTATGTACAGTATGACAGATAACTACACATCATTAGAAACATCACTTTTACCACACCAGAAAGTATAAATTTGCCTAAACCTCAGGCATTATTCACATAACTCACAGCAAAGAGGCTAAAAATAAAATGACGATTGCACAAGTAATGTGAAGGCCAGTGTATGTTTGCAGGATGAAGGTATTTCAGTTAAATTGAGGATATGATGTGAGATGGCAATGCCTGGCAGGAAGCATCAGATCTAAATTTCAGTTTCACATGCTGTAGTACAGATAGTGCTTCCTCTGTAGTGTATAGGCTTGCACTCTGCTTTGAAGTCTATTCAGAGTGATAAACAGGCTTCAGGTAAGAGTGCAAGGCTATATGCTACAGAAGATGCACTACAGCGAGTTAAAGTCTATTTCATGCTCAACTCTCATTACTTACTCGATTGTTAAGGGCTAAACTCAATGGGAGATTTTGAAGGATGGTGCTGGATCAATAAAACGCATCCTACAAGTCAGATGCAGTCACATGGGTCAACATATAATGGAATACAATCAGGGGCGATCCGTGGGCTGCTGCCGCCTGAGGTAGCAACCCCTACGCTGGCCCCCTCTCCTGCTCCGCTCTTAAAAGTTTAGAGTCGGAGCGGATCAAAAGAGGCTGTATCGCTAGCGCAGTGAGCGCGTACTGCGATTTCTGCACTAGCAGAGCCAAATTTCCGGTTTAAAAAACAGAAATTTGTTAGGGGAGGCGGCTTTTTGCCGCCCCTTGTAACTGGCTGTTCACTACCGCTTGAGGCAGGAATGGCCCTGAATACAATTGCTGTAGGACCTTGCACACCCTCCCTGTAGGCAGTACAAAGATGCCTGGTGCACACAGGTGGAGGCTCAGCCACCTCCCAACAGTAGTCCAATGCAAAAAATCTAATGGCACACAGGCCTGCTGAAACACTTCCAAGTGTTTATTGCAGAGTGCAGTGCAACGTTTCTGGGCAGACCCCTTTGTCAAGGGTCCGCCTGAAACATTGCACTGCACTCCGCAATAAACACCTGAAGTATTTCAGCAGACCTGTGTGCCAGTGTAAACTACACTGAAAATTTTCCATTGAACAAGACATGACTGACAGATGAGAACCCTGCATGCTGCATCTTCATCTAACAAGAAAAATCTTATGGTGCCTGACCAACTTTTTCCCCCTATTGAAATACACTGACTGTCGGATGTAGATGCATGAACAAACTACATCATCCATTTTATCTGATTCAACCATTCTAGCTATAGGGGGATCAGATTTTGTTGAAATCTTGTGTTTTTGCATGCAATGACAAGGCGAAATCTGACTCACAAAATCTGATCAAAATCTCCTGTGGAGTTTTACACTAAGGTTTGCTGACAAAATGAGACACTGCTCAAAGAAGATTAACAAAGTTTTTATCTGAGAAAAAATCTGTTTAGGCAGAATTTGCATTTATGAACTCAATATTCTAGGAGAGCTTCTTACTTCATATATACAGGGAAGTATGCCCCTTTTTGTAAAATATAAAGATACAGTATTAGAATTTGCGAAAGAATTTCCTGATTTTATGATGTAATAAGGCTACAGGAAATAATATGGGTTTCTTTAGATCATAACATATAGTGCTATGAGCATAGGGATATCCTGTACATTATATCTTCCAGAGACCAGGCTTTATGTATGCTGAACTCACATACTAATATATATTTGCTGCAACCACATAACTTACAAATGAAGGGCATATAAGAGAACATCCATAGAATACCTGTGTGTTGCACAGAATTACACTGATAGGTGTTGGGCAAGGTTTATTAATAAGTGCAGGAACTGGACCTATCACTTGCATTAGATTATAGTAAAGGTGGCCACACACAGGAAGATCCGCTCGTTTGGCGATATCTCTCTCCCCGATATGCCCCCATTGAGATGGGCGATATCAGGCTGATCCAATCATGGGCCCTAGGGCCCAACAATCGGATCAGAATGGAGGCCATACAGGAGGTTGTATCGCGAGATCGCATCAACGAACAGTTGAGGCCACAATCCAACGGGACTTTTCGATCAACATCTGTCCGACTTTCGGACAGATATCGATTGGGGACGCCCATAGGATGGCCCCACACATGGCCCAATTAGCTGCCGACTCAGCTGCCGACCCATGTATGGGGGCCTTAAGGCTGCAATTTGTGGAAAAATGTGCCTTTGCGGATAACAAAAAGTGTCATGAAAAATTGTGGAATGTATGCTAAGCTTTACTCAGGGCCACTATCAGGGCCATTAGCACCAACAAGATCCCCCAGTGGATGCAAATTATTAGCCCATTAGTCACCTGGGCAACAACAGGCCCTGCCAACAAGTAGAATGGGGCCCCAATGAAAAGAAATTGCCCAGAAGTTGGCCTAGTTTGGACCATGTAATAAACTGCATTCAGATTGCAATCACGCCAATAATTTATGGTAACCAGACACCAAAGTTGAATAAGCACAGGTTTTCAGCTATCACAGCACACAATGTGATGTGTATTATTTTATCAGAGATGTAGCTCAGTCCATGAGGTTTTCCTGTTCGGTGATAAACATCCTCTGTAAGAAGTGATTAGTCACTAAAGACAACAGATGTCAGATTGGACACTACTTGAAAAAGAGCGAGACACGAAAGGATATAAAAATTTACACATTCCCTAAACAGAGTAAACGTATGTTGACTACAATACTGCAGAAAAATAAATTAAATAATAAACTCATGTAAAAAAATGCACTAGACGCTAACTGTAGTAGATTTCTTATTTATTATAGGAAGCCACAGTTAAAGAAAATTATTAGATTACAATAAAACAAATATGCATTGTGAAAGCAAATACGCACATACCTCATATGAAATGACACCCATGTCCTATACAGCATACCAACATCCCAAGGCATAAGTATGAGATTTTTGCCTTTATTTGTGTAAATGCTATTTGTGGGTTGGTTGCTTTTGGGTTAATGGAGTGCAGAAAACTTCAGCCATGTTACCGTAAAACAAGGGGCGGTAATGTGACTAAAGGTTGCTGCCAAACAAAATACAATTCATTTTTCAAAAAATAAATAGCCTTTAAAATATATATATACATATATATATATATAAACTTATTAGTACATGTTGGTATTTCTTACTATTTCTCTGCATGCACCAGGTCAGAAATACCAACATGTCTGGATATGGACTAAGAGATCATATGGAATTCCTTTGATTCTACTAGTGTTGCCACCTTTCCCTGCGTCTGAGACCGGCAGGGGGGTGGGCCGTGACGTCAGTGGGTGGGGCCGTGAAATCAGTGGGAGTGACTATGATGTCAGGGGCGGGGCTATGATGCGGCGATCGGCTGGTCGCCATGTTAATCAAGGGAATCCTGCCCGGTTTTCCAAATAAGGAAAACCAGGCAGGAAGTTTTGACCCGGGCAGCCCTTCAAAATACAGGGCTGTCCGGGTCAAAACCGGACAGGTGGCAACCAGAGATTCTACACTCCAATAATTCAGCCCTAATTTATACTCGGCCTCTTTGACCCACATTATCTTGAACCTTATCTGCTTGTCTCTTGCAGATCCCCTCGTAAATGACTTTGACACCTTACACATAGATTGATATTCCTTTTTGTTGGTCATTTGACCTATGAGCTGAATGTTGTATATATACCAGAGAACACCACAGCTTCATTGTAATCAGCTTGAAAAAGGAACTAAAATGTTCAAAAGCTTGCTATGATTATATTAGTTAGCCAATAAAGGTATCACCTTTATACCACTTATGTTATTTTTTTATTTCAAAAGGGTTGCCCTGTAACAAAGGAAATACTCAGATACTATACTACCATAAAGAATGGTAGTACAACTATGCTTAACTCACCAACAGAACTACATTATTTATATACCCTTTGCACTGTTGCCAGCTGCGCTGAATTGTTACTTTCTGTCCTGGGACATTATCACTGGAAATGCCCAGAGCCTGTTAGTACTGAGCGAGCTTTAGATACCAACAGGCATTGCTTAAAATACAATAAAATGTAGTAATGGTGCATAGCTGATGGTTGGGAGGGGGGCAATTGCACCCTATAGAGTTTTCCATTGGCACTATATTTTCTTTTATATAAATCCTTATACAGATATGGGATCTGTTATCCAGAAATCTGTTATCCAGAAAGCTCTGGTAGGCTGTCTCCAATAGAATCCATTTTATCCAAGTAATCCAAATTTTTAAACATGATTTCCCTTTTCGCTGTAATGATAAAACAGTACCTTGTACTTGATCCAAACTAAGATATAATTAATCGTTATTGGAAGCAAAACCAGCTTATTGGGTTTATTTATTGTTTAAATTATTTTTTAGAAGGTATGAAGATCCACATTTCGGAAAGATCTGTTATTTGGAAAACCTCAGGTCATGATCATTCTGAATAACAGGTTCTATGCCTGTATGACCAACTAGCCCAAATGAAAAGTTTCCCTTCAAATACTGGCTACTAAATGATTTGAGCATGCCACTAGGCAAACAAGGTCTTCTATATTGTTATATAGTGAAAACATAAGAGAACATTAGTCAAGTCCTCATATTAATGACAGGCAGTGGTTATTTATTTCTCACTATGCTGTTCATTGATTATGCTGAATGTGTGTTACTTCCTGCTAAGTGCTATATAGAAAGGTGAATTGTGCTGGGCGACAGGTCTGTTTTTCTCTTTCTGGAGGAAGTTGCCATCTCTCTCATGAGCTTTTTTATCAGACTTCCTTTCAACTGACAATGATATTTATTCACAGCTGAACACCAGCAAGTGTTCAGCTGGATGTGACAGGGAAGTCAGCCAGGATGTGGCCTTTTTCCTTTGTATGGAGGTCAACATAATCACATTGACCAGGTGCTGGATGGTCCCAAAGAGCTAAGGAATGCTGCATGCATTTAAAACAACATAATAATTATCTTAAAATAGTTTAGACACAATATTCAACAAAAATGTGATTTTGGTTTTCT
Organism: Xenopus laevis; assembly: GCF_017654675.1. Taxonomy (NCBI): domain Eukaryota; kingdom Metazoa; phylum Chordata; class Amphibia; order Anura; family Pipidae; genus Xenopus; species Xenopus laevis. The sequence goes on along the minus strand of NC_054383.1, from coordinate 39,901,800 downwards.
TTTGTTGATTTATTTTTTGTGCAGGGTGGTTGCTAAGGTCGCTAACCTAACAATCAAACAATGCAAACAAATCACTAACTGGAAAAAGAATAAAGCTCAAGGGCAGAGACACACAGTCAGAAAAGGGGAGATTAGTCGCTGGTGACAAATCTCCTCTTCTTCGGGGCTACTAATCTCTAAGAACTGCCTCCAGCCGGCTAGAATGTAAATCGCCGGCGGGATGGCAATCGGGACGCTTCCGAAGTCAATTGAAAATCTAAGAAGTTGCTGCACAAGGGAAACTTCGTCAACTTCGGAAAACGAAGCACTCCGATTGCCATCCCTCTGGCGATTTTCATTTTGGCCGGCGGGAAGGCAGTTCGGGGAGATTAGTCATCCCGAAGACGAGGAGATCCCCCCTTAATCTGACAGTGTGTCTCTGCCCTAAAGGAGAAGGAAAGTCACTATCACTATAGGGTGCAAAAAGTTAGGCTGGGCCTAACAGTAATGCCAAAAAAGTGTTTTCATGTAATGAAAATATCATTTACTGTTGCTCTTCACTGGTAAAACTGATCTGTTTGCTTCAGAAACACTACATAGTGCACACTATAGTTAATACAAATTGAAAAAAAGACTATATGGCACAGGTTAAATAGTGGATAACAGATAACATTATGTTCTATGGAGTTTATCTGCTATCTGCTGTGTAACCTGAGCCTTTTCTCCTTTGAATAGCTGCCCCCATGGCTACACAGCAGCTATTTACATAAACAAAAGTAATTTTTCTGAAGCAAACACAGCAGTTTTACGAGTGCAGGGCAACACTGCATTATATTTTTATTACTTTAAAACACTTATTTTTTGATGTTACCGTTTCTTTTAAGTTCAGCATGTGCACCCCTGCACAAAAAGAAGAAGAAGCAGGCAGAGGATTGCACTGTAAACGCTAGCATGTTGCAGTTTTTTTTTGCTAACAGGAGCACCAGCCTGGAGTATCAGGTAAATTACTACAATCACTGGGGGGTGCCTAACATTTGCCACCCTCCAGCGATTTCATATTTCCTTCTCCTTTAAACCAAAACAAAATAATTAAAATACAATAAAACCTGACCTCACAATCTCATTATGAATTTCTACGGTTATCGACTATAGATCACATGGGTTAAAAAAAAGTTTCAAAGAGCGGGTAATTTAAAATAATGACCAAATGCAAAGCCGCATAGATTCATTCTGTTTACAAGATGGCAAAAGGTAACTACACACAACTGCATGTACTTTGTACTTTCATGTAACTCTGTTAAGATATAATAAGATGCGTTTGTGGTTTGATATCTGTTAAAGCAACATGTCATGTATTTCTGTGGGAAACAAAAGTCTATCAGACTTTTAACGTGTCAGATTTAAATGCTACATGTTGAGCCTTCTCCCAAGAGTCATATTAATCTTAGGCTAATCTCTCATGTACTTAATAAATTCCAGTGTTTTATACTGTTATCAGACTTGTACTTGATCTGGACACATCTGGGAAAATATCTTGCGGGGTTCACTCCTAAACAAGAAAAATCAATTGTATTGTTTGAGCCTAATAACAAGATGGCACCTATAAAATTACATATCAACGCAGACATTGCGTATACCCAGACAAACCCTTTCACTTACAGGAGAATTGAAGTCTAAACGTTAAATTATGGCTAAAAATGCTGTATTTTATACAATTAACTTATTGTACCAACCTAAAATTTCAGCTTCTCAATAGAAGCAAAGATCCAAGACTTCTAATTTGTCATCGGGTCACCAACTTCGAAAGGGTTTGCAACACTCACATGCACAGTGGGCTCTGAGCAGCTGTTGAGAAGGGGTTGTTGCAAATTATCAAGCAGAAAATGAGGTTGGCCTGTCATTTAGGCTACAGGGCTGATTATTAAATTCTGATGCTAGTTGTACTGGTTTCTGTGCTGTCATGAAGTAATTATCCCTAAGCTCAGTAACAGCACAGAGCATGTGCAGTGAATCAGCAAAAAAGATGATGGGGAACTACTGGGGCATCTTTGGAGACACAAATCTTCCCTGCTAAAGGCCTGCGAGTGCTTTGGGCTGTTACAGAAGCCCAAAACATAATGCACAACATTTCTAGCCTACATCTTTAGTTAAGATTAGTTCTCCTTAAAAGTAGGTTAAATTTGAATTTCAGTTGCTGGGAGTCTCCTGGAGGAAAATGAATGACTCTGCCATTGTGAAAGAGATTTTTCTAGTATGTTTGGTTGACACATATTCCAATCAACAGTTTATACCTGTGCCCTGGAGTTGCCCTCACAAGTTATGTGAACCAGCAGACCTTAGTAAACACAACTGACAAGTCTTTTACATGACAGCCATCCTCCTGAGACTGTGAGAGAGAGAGACTAGTTCCCAGCAGAGGACACACCATAATAGGCAGCATTTATGTTATCTGAACAAAGCAAATGACTGCATGACTGAGACAGTGTGAAGTTTTGAAAGCAGCTGGCAGCACGTTGAGCTTCTTTTTTTGATTGAATTGCATGCTTTGTATCAACAAGCCCTCCTTAGATCTCTCTGCATTTGCAGCCCTAGTATTTTATGAGGCCTTCAATTCATTGCACTACACTGTGCTGAAGATAAACAAAAAGCAATGTAAACAGTTTGCATGCCAAAACAGGTTGACATAAAGCACCTTTTTGTGCACTGAAATAAAGTAAAAAGAAACCTTTCAATTAGATTTAACTTTCATCTATCCCCTTAAATAACCATACTCGGCCTGCTGTACATCACGAGCATCACTTTTCTCTATGACCACTAGAGGTGCTCTTGCTTTCATATTAATAGTGGAAACCTACTGCTTCCTCTGTTTCAAAAGGTAAAATTGCTTGTCAAGTTAACAGTGGTATAAGGTTTTAAGGCCCTCACACAAAGGCAATTTCACCATGTGTTCTTCTGCAGTGTGTTCTCCTGAGATGGATTTCTCCTGCATTCTACCAATGGAATGCAGGATAACACAAAGGGGGTTATTTATTAAGGTTCGAGCTGTTTTTTCCATGAAAATTCAAGTTTTCTAGTTTTTTTTTTTTTGGTTAAAAAAAACTAATAGCTCGAATTCGAATATACACCATCTACAACCTGTTGAGTTCATGTAGGAGTCAATGGCAGAGGTCTATTGAATCATTTGGAGATGTTAACTCGCAGAATCAAATTTTTTCCATTCGAGTTTTTTCATAAATAAGATACCATTCCAGTTGTGAGTTCATTCGATGTATAATAAACTCTTACATTAGACCTTTAATAAATAACCCCCAAAGTAAAGCCTGGTGAAAGGGTCCTTAAAATGTTAGACAGCTTTATTTAGTCTGTGCATAATTTAAAGTGAACTAAAGAGTAACAAAGAAGTAAGCTAGAAATGCTAAACATTAGGATTTGGGGTTCTGTACCAGGCTAAAGTGACCCCAGCTCTTTAGTGGAGATGATCTGCGACTCAGAAGATGACTTCAGTGTCTCCCCATCCTCTTCTCAGTTGATTTACAGAACACGTTCTGTGCTGCTGTCAGCTACTGTATATATAGAATATTAAACTGTTAGGATACAAGGCTAATTGATAAATAATTCAGATTATCAATCACCAGTGCATTATGTATGAAAATGTAATAATACGTCCTGTTGCATCAACTTCTAGGACATATGAACTTCATTTTCTGCTTGATAACAGTGAGCATGTGCACTGACACACTGTAGACAACATTGATGGTATAGATCATAATGGTATGCAACTGCTGAAACTGGGCTGGAGCAGCCTAGCGATATGCATCTTAGATCTCCTTTCACTAAACTTCATTTTGAAAGGAACATATTAGACCCTAATTACATTTTTACCATGTTAAGATGTCAGACAGAGTAGAAATGTATCTTCTAAAGGTTCCCATCAGTCCCCATATCAAGAATCTCTCTTTTTTTTGTGGCTCATCCACCCCATGATTCTGCTTTTGGGATATACAGTACCCTAGGTTGATTGGTGCAAGGCTGTCTTAATTGCACAGTGCTGTTATTGCTAAGCATAATCCCATTGTGGGAGGCACATGTACAAATGTGTATATTTTTTTCAAAGAAAAGAAAATACATCCTATACTGAAGTAGGCTCAGCATATGATTCAACTAAGGGGAACATAAAAAAAAAAAAAAAGTTAATAAGGGTTTTTATTTACTGCTGGTAGCAAATAGCATTTTTTTTTTTCTCCTTTCCCTCTTTCTTCTAATTAAGGGGGAGGGGTTAATCAGGTAAATTCTGAACAGGCTTTGAGTGCTCTGGTTGAAACCTTACACTTGTGAAGGCAAAGCGAGTGTGGGAGCTGCTTAGCGAGTGTTGCATGTGATCGAAGTGTTGCATGTGAATTAAGTGTTAAGCAGCGTTAAAAACCTTAAGGCGTTTAAAACTGAAAAGGTGTTGGTGAGGAAATACATTTGGGAGACTGTAAGTACCCAGTGTAAATATGAGTGGGTTTGCTGGTATTACTCAGTGTGTGTCTTGTCACATGTATGTGGTGTTGGAGCAGCAGTTCCATGCAGTATTTACATGTGAGAGATGTCGGTGGGTTTTCATCTTGGAATCTGAGCTGCAGACTCTAAGGGGTGAACTTGCAGCACTGAGAGCATCGGCAACGAGGGGGAGGAAAGGAGGCTCGCAGAGCAACCACTGGCAGGGGCTAGTGGAGTGGGGGGAGGAGAAGGGGCAGTGGAGGCTAATGAGGGAGGAAGGTTTGTGACAGTCAAGAGGGGAAGTAGGGGACAGAAGAGTAGGGGGGCTGGTCCACAGTTTGTCCAAAACAGCAAATTCGCCGTTTTGGCTGAAGATGCTGGGGAGGAAAACTCCGAACTGGCGTGTATGGAGCAGGCTGACTCTCGGAGCACCCCGGGAGGCAGTGGCTCTAATACGGGTGGTGGGGGGAGTGCAAGGAAGGAAAGGCAGGTTCTAGTTATAGGGGATTCAATTATTAGAAAGGTGGATAGGGTAATCTGTCGCAAGGCCCCTACATGCCGAACAGTCTGCTGCTTGCCTGGTGCTAGGGTTCGGCATGTGGTGGAACGAGTTGACAGATTATTGGGAGGGGCTGGGGAAGACCCAGCGGTCTTGGTACACATAGGTACCAATGACAAAGTTAGAGGAGGTGGTGAAGTCCTCAAAAATGATTTTAAAAAACTAGGTTCAAAGCTGAGGGCGAGGACTTCCAAGGTAATTTTCTCAGAGATATTACCTGAGCCACGAGCAACGCTAAGGAGACAGCGGGAGCGTAGGGAGATTAATGCGTGGCTAAAAGATTGGTGTAGGGAGGAGGGTTTTGGGTTTTTGGAGAACTGGGCTGATTTTTCAGTCGGCTACAGGCTCTTTGCTAGGGATGGGCTGCACCTCAATGATGATGGGGCAGCTGTTTTGGGAGAGAAGATGGCTAGAGGGTTGGAGGAGATTTTAAACTAGGTGTGGGGGGGGAGGGTTCAGTAAAAGATTCAGTGGTAGACAGGTTAGATGAGATAGTGGGCAAAGAAAGGGAAAATGGGGGAGGAGATTTGGCTAGGGATACTGTTAAGGATAGGGAGGACCACATGTCATATGTTCAATATGGTGCCAGTATTAAATGTATGTTTACAAATGCAAGAAGTCTGACTGGTAAAATGGGAGAGCTGGAGCTGCTGGTGATGGAAGGAAAATATGATGTGATTGGTGTGGCCGAAACATGGCTGAATGAGTCGCATGACTGGGCAGTAAATATCAGTGGCTATACTTTGTTTCGGAGGGACAGAGGCAATAGAAAAGGAGGAGGGGTATGTCTGTATGTTAGGCAGGATTTAAAAGCTCATATAAAGGAGGAGGTTATGTTAGAAAATGAGGGGCCAGAAGTCGTATGGGTGGAGTTCTTCACCAATTGTAAAGAATCCAGCAAATTAATTGTAGGAGTATGCTATAGACCCCCTAATGTAAGTGAGGAGGAAGAGACAAAGCTCCTAATGCAAATAGAAAAGGCTGCTAGTTTAGGTAAAGTAATGATAATGGGGGATTTTAATTACCCAGATATTGACTGGAGCAACGGTACTGCTAGATCAGTTAATGGGAAAAAGTTTATAAACTTATTGCACGACAATTTTTTAGCACAGGTTGTTGAGGAGCCTACCAGAAAAAATGCTATTCTTGATTTAGTGATCTCAAATGACCCAGAACTTATAGCAAATGTGCAAGTCATTGAACCCCTGGGTAATAGTGACCATAATGTTATATCTTTTAATGTCTGGTGCAAAAAACAAAAATATACTGGGGCAACAAAAACCATGAATTTTGCCAAAGCTAATTTTAGTGCCTTGAGGGCTGCCCTACAGAGCATTGATTGGGGCATTAGGTTTTCAGCTAAAAACACAGAACAGAAATGGTTGTCCTTTAAAATGATATTAAATCATTACTGTTCTCAATTTATTCCCTTAAGGACTAAACGTAGAAGCTCTAAGAATCATCCTGTGTGGCTTAATACAGAGGTAAAGATGTTAATGGGAAAGAAGAGAAAGGCATTTAAAAACTACAAATCTGTAGGGACAGAAGCTGCATTTAATGAATATAAACACTGTAATAAATGTTGTAAATCAGCAATCCGGAAGGCTAAGAAAAGAAATGAAGAGTTAATTGCGGTGGAGGTGAAAATTAACCCTAAAAAGTTTTTTAAATATATTAATAGTAAAAAGATGCAGGTTGAGAGTGTTGCTCCATTAAATAATGGTACCAGTATGGTTGTAACAGATACAGATAAGGCAAATGTGTTAAATCAGTTCTTTTCTTCAGTGTATACATTAGAGGAGTCTGGGTTCACAGGCTCACTTAATAACTGCATGAATGGTTCAGCTCAATCTAGTCAGTGGCTGACTCAGGATATGATTCAAAAAGCTTTAATACAAATTAATGTAAACAAGGCTCCAGGGCCTGATGGCATACACCCCCGGGTTCTAAGAGAGCTTAGTTCAGTTTTAGACCAGCCCTTATTTCTGATTTTCTCAGATTCACTGTCATCTGGTATGGTGCCTATGGATTGGAGAAAAGCTGATGTTATTCCAATATTTAAAAAGGGATTACGATCTCAGCCTGGCAATTATAGGCCAGTAAGCTTGACATCTGTGGTGGGCAAATTATTTGAAGGCTTGTTAAGGGATCACATACAAAATTTTGTCCTAATGAATGGCATTATGAGCAACAATCAGCATGGCTTTATGAAGGATAGGTCATGTCAGACGAATTTGATTGCATTTTATGATGTGGTAAGTAAGATTCTGGATAGTGGGGGGGCAGTAGATGTGATCTATTTGGATTTTGCCAAAGCGTTTGATACTGTGCCCCACAAACGACTGCTTTCTAAACTAAGGTCTGTTGGGCTTAATGAAGTCGTTTGCACATGGATAGGAAACTGGCTACAGGATCGGGTACAGAGGGTGGTTGTTAATGGGACATTCTCTACTTGGAGTAAGGTTCTTAGTGGGGTCCCCCAGGGCTCAGTATTGGGTCCACTTTTATTTAACTTGTTCATTAATGACTTAGGGGAGGGTGTTGTAAGTAATGTATCAGTGTTTGCAGATGACACAAAATTATCCAGCCCAATTAATTCCATCCAGGATGTGGCATCCTTGCAACAGGATCTTGACAAACTGGCAATCTGGGCAGCTAAGTGGCAAATGAGATTCAATGTTGATAAATGTAAAGTCATGCACCTGGGATGTAAAAATATCCAAGCCACTTATACCCTTAATGGGACTGCACTAGGCAAATCCATTATGGAAAAGGACCTTGGAGTCCTTGTAGATGATAAACTTGGCTGTAGCAAGCAATGCCAGTCAGCAGCATCAAGGGCAAATAAGGTCTTGAGCTGTATTAAAGGGGCATAGAGTCACGGGAGGAGGGGGTCATTCTTCCACTGTATAGAGCACTTGTAAGGCCCCATCTAGAATATGCCGTACAGTTTTGGTCTCCATCACTCAAACAGGACATTATTGTATTAGAGAGGGTACAGAGAAGGGCAACTAAGCTGGTAAAAGGTATTGAAAATCTTAGCTATGAGGAAAGACTGGCCAAATTGGGGATGTTCACGCTGGAGAAGAGGCGCTTAAGGGGTGATATGATGACTATGTATAAATATATAAGGGGATCATACAACAATCTCTCTAATGCTTTATTTACCAGTAGGTCTTTCCAGCTGACACGAGGTCACCCATTCCGATTAGAAGAAAAGAGGTTCCGCCTAAATATTCGGAAGGGGTTTTTTACAGTGAGAGCTGTGAAGATGTGGAATTCTCTCCCTGAATCAGTTGTACAGGCTGATACATTCGATAGCTTTAAGAAGGGGTTGGATGGCTTTTTAGCAAGTAAGGGAATACAGGGTTATGGGAAATAGCTCATAGTCCAAGTTGATCCAGGGACTAGTCCGATTGCCATTTTGGAGTCAGGAAGGAATTTTTCCCCCTCTAAGGCAAATTGGAGAGGCTTCAGATGGGTTTTTTGCCTTCCTCTGGATCAACTGGCAGATAGGTAGTTAATAAACAAAAAAAAGGTTGAACTCGATGGACATGTGTCTTTTTTCAACCTTACTTACTTACTATGTATAATATTTATCATCATGTTTGTATCTATTGGAACTACCATAACTTTAACTCTGCCAAAATGAACGTGTAACATTTTTTATTCCAATGAAACAGTGCACCCATGGCTAAACTATCATAGGAAAGATTTATTGCTTGTTTTGCTTTTCATAGCAACATGGTCTGATTGGGGCCTTTCAATATAAGCAATAGCATCAGCACTCTGAAACCATCAATAATAACAAAAATGAAGAATAGTGCTTTGCATATCAATACCAGTGGAATTTCCTGAAATTTTTATCTACTGTGTGTTTCTCATCTCGTAACAGTGTCAGAGAAGAAAGAAGCATCATAAAATTGTGCTGAATGCCGAGCTCCCAAAATAAAAAGATAATTTATTCTCGTGAGGTTTTCAAAATTCTTTGCTGTTTTATAGTTTCCATTACTACATTTACTTTAAATAATTTGCTTATTCATTTCAGTTATTCTTTTTTGGTTTCCTTTCAACTTTATAGGTAGTTCTTTCATATAAAAGTGGGCTCAACTCTCAAAAGCCCATGAGCATGATCTATAAATCAGAAGAAAAGATGGGAAGATACTTCTTTGGGGGCCAAGATATTCACTGCTACGGTTTGTGGTGGTGGGATGGTATAGGAGCCCAAAATATAAGGTGTTAAATTACCAACATAATTAATTGTTGAACTTTAGTTCTAGTTTAAAATGCAGAATGTGTCTCTCATGGGACCTGGTAATACAATGCAATCACAATAACTTTATTGTAGCAGTACTTTTCTGTGCATTTTGCCACTACTCTCTTATCCACAAATCCTAGTAACCAATAACAATTAGTCAGAAATTTGTTTTAAATAGTATATCATGTAAATGCTACCTACACTAGGGGGCACATTTACTAATGGTCGAATATCGAGGGTTAATTAACCCTCGATATTCGACCGTCGAAGTTAAATCCTTCGACTTCGAATATCGAAGTCGAAGGATTTATCGCTGTTCGTTCGAAGGAATAATCATTCAAACAATTTTTTGGTCGAACGATTTTTAGTTCGAATCGTTCAAAGTCGTAGTCGAAGGTCGAAGTAGCCAATTCGATGGTTGAAGTAGCCAAAAAAATACTTCGAAATTCAAAGTATTTTTTATTCTATTCCTTCACTCGAGCTAAGTAAATGTGCCCCTAGGGGTTACTAGAGAGAGAGAAAAAACTCACAAGTCCATATCGTGGCCACTCTTTCGTTGTGTCCAGTCCCAATAGTGTGCTGGTTCCCTCTTACTGGTCTCCAATCCAGTGGACATCATATGTAGGGGATTTGGTGGGTGAGAAAGCCATTCCACACACTTGGGGTAAAAAAAAAAATCACTGTCCAGCTTTATTGAAAAAATTACCTCTGATGAAGTGCCAGAAGGGGGCATGAAACGCGTCAGGTGATTCAACATGTCATAGGGTAGGAGTACATCTGTTAAGGATGCCTGTTTGTTGTTTTAATTTTTTCAATAAAGCTGGACAGTGATTTTTTTTTACCCCAAGTGTGTGGAATGGCTTTCTCACCCACCAAATCCCCTAGGGGTTACTAGACCTGTAATATAACCTATGATTTAATTTTCATCATAATAGGATTATATTGAAATACAGGAATGGGACCTGTCATCCAGCATGCCCGGGACCTGGGGTTTTCCGGTTAACGGATCTTTCCATAATTTGGATCTTCATACCTTAAGTCTTCTAGAAAATCATATAATCATATCTTAAGTCTACTAGAAAATCATGTAACATTAAGTAAACCAAATAGGCTGGTTCTGCTTTTAATAAGAATTAATGATATGTAAGTTGGGATCAAGTACAAGGTACTGTTTTATTATTATAGAGTGAAAAAGAAAATCATTTTTAAAAATGTGGATTATTTGATTGAAATGGAGTGTATGGGAGATGGCCTTTCCTTAAGTCTGAGCTTTCTGTATTTGTGCAATTTTGTATTTGGATTCAGTTTGGTATTCAGCCTAATTTTTTTAGAGGATTTGGTATTTGTCCTAATTCAAAATTTGGTGATATTAGTAATACATTTTGTAGTGTAGTGTAGATTAATTTAAAAAAATGTTACCATGCAAAGTCATATAAATTTTAACCACACAGAGGAAAACAAGTTGACTCAGGAACTTGGTGGGTTTTTTCATTTTGCACGAGACACAATGCTCACAGAACCCTGTGTGTGCAAATGCAGATCCTGTAAGCACTTTCACACACACACACACACATATACATATATATATATGTTACATTGCAAACCCAGTGACTGCCCTGAATCATTAAATCGATTTAATAATTTCTATAGCAAAAAGTAATTTGCCAGGGCACAAGAGCTCTAAATCTGAACATATTATCCATGTTGCAGATTGAAAAGGCAGATTAGAGACAAAAGTTGATCCTTATTCCTAGTCTGTAACAAATAATAGTTCAACATAAAACATTAAAGTATTACTAAGGGCTAGTCCACACGAGGAGATTCGGGGAGCTTTGTCACCTGGCGACTAATCGCCTCGTCTATTGCGCGACTATCTCCCGAACTGCCTCAGTGTTTTTCCCCATAGGCTACAATGCAAAGTCGCCTGCGCTAATGCACAAGCGGGGAGATAGTCTCGCAAAAGACGAGGCGATTAGTCACCAGGCGACAAAATCTCCCCGAATCTCCTTGTGTGGCCTTACCCTAAACCTCCATTTTTGATTTACTCTTTGTATGTCTACTAGGGATGCACTGAATCCAGGATTCTGTTTGGGATTTGGCAAGGATTACTTTTCCTCTGTAATAACAAAACAGTACATTTGAATTGATCCCAACCAATATATTATTATTCTTTATAAGAGGCAAAACAATACTATTGGTTTTAATTCATGTTTAAATTATTTTAATTAGACTTAAAGGGGTTGTTTTTTTTCAGTTCGGTTGTTTTCAGATTGTTCACTAGAAATAAAGACTTTCTTCAATTACTTTACATGTTTTATTTTTGACCGTTTTTTTTTCAGAATTGAAGTTTAATGTTCCTGTCTCTGGTGTTTCAGTCTGGCAACACGCAAAGACAAAGTCGTACGAATCTCCTTTGTTACGATTTTTGGACCATGTGTGGATCATCCCGACATGTTTCATACCATGGCGATCAGTTGATCAAACAGGTCAGAAGATTTCTGTCGGATATCGATAATTTCTCTGCATGTATTGCCTGACGATATCAGTTGGTGACTGCACTACTATTTGTTGGACATAACTTTCATATGATTGCTTTCTTTGAATTAGTAGCCAGAACATCGTGTGATTTGTTCTTTTTACTACTTTATTTAATCTGTATGGTTCGTGGTAAATCGGGAGACTGCCACAATCAAGCGTTCATCGGACATAAGGATATATCTGCAAGTCTATGGCCAACTTTAGGCAGGTCATATATAGACATAAAAAAGGTTGAGCTTAATGGACGTGTCTTATTTCAACCAAACTTACTATGTTACTATACTAAAAAAAAAACATCAGCTTTCCAAATGCATATGGAGATCAGGTGCTGCCTTCCTATACAGTTATAACATTTCCATGGAACTATATTCAGAACTTAAAAAAAACAGTCTAAAGATAGGCTGGGTTACATAGCAAGGAGAGTTATATTTGTGTATATTAAAACGTCCAGCTCCTTAAAAATGCTTGGGGCAGACACAAACATGATTTGCACCATAAAGTGAACTCCTAATACAGTATTTCTCAAGTAATCGTGTAATGAAGGCATATTATCCTGCCAGTAACCATGAGGAGAAGAGAGGGTATAGTATAAATATATTTTGTTAAAATCCTTAACCTAATTTATTCCATCTGTAACTTTTTTAACCATTCATTTTTGGAAGAATATTTATAATAGAATTGAATGGCAAGAGAATAGAATTTCAAGAAAAACACAATGTGCATTTTTATATCAAATCTGTTACTTTTATGCAAGTGACCATAACTGGCTAATGTCACACAGGATTGTCTTTGTCCCACTCACTTATGCAGTAAGCCAAGAAGAATTTACACCTACAATTTCTAGGAAGGTGATCAATTAGCTGGCTGAAATAAGCTGAAAAGTGCCCAGTGCGCCATTAGCCTTAGGCTACTTGAACATAACGTTTTCTAGAAAAGCCCCATCGGTCACTGTCCACTTCTTAGTGTGTGTGTGCACTGACAGGCATGGTATCCATGTTACTGTACAAACAACAAGGGGCAGACAGGAGCAAATTGTCTCTCTCTTTTGTTATAGATATGCCAGCAGAGAAAAAAAAACATCTGTATTGTTTCTGAAATAATCAAGTTCATCTTCACTATTTCGCTCTCAGTATCTGTTTCTATTGATTCTCTCTTCATGCAGGAGTTGGGTGTCAGATAATCAACTGACATTTAGATCCAATATATATTATAGGGGGGGGCTCCTTGCCTAGAAGATGTATTAGAGCTCACTCTATTAAAATCACCAGAAATCATGTCTCTCTACATGCAGAATTTGTGCAAAAGGCAGTTATTTTGTTAGATTTTGTTTGTACTGGAATCAGTTATTTGAATGAGCTCTAATACATTTGCCCCCCTATAAGATATATTGGATCTAACTGTAATGGACTATCTGACACCCAACTACTGCATGAAGACAGAATGAAGAGAAACAGATGCTGAGAGAGGGATAGTGAAGATAAACTTGATTACTTCAGAAATGATGCAGAATATTTAATTGATTTGATTGATGTGCCTGCTCAATCTCTTTTGCAGTAGTTAGGGTCTCTCTATACATACTCTTCTTTGTACAACCTCAGTACAGGAAGAGTACTTTGTTCTAGAGTAGGCCCTTCGTTCTTAGATTGTCTCACCCTTACTGATAACGCATAGTCCCACAATGATCAGAACACAACAGCACATCTCTACTAAACTGAAGCGAAAGAGAATAAAATAAGGAGAGAGGGCAGCTATTACAGAGTTTTATACTGCACAGTGCTAAATATAGGCCAGTGTCTGATGGAATATAAAACCAGCACAGCTGCAGGATGCATGTGTCCTGTACTTCATGGATCAAAAAGGAAACAAACCGCAGCTCTTTCTGGGCTATTGTGAATAGGATGCTTAAAACTGAACAATTCACTCCCTAAAACCCTCAGGGGGCTTCCATTGTGAATTTCAAATGGAAAGCATTGTCTAACAGCATAGAGGGGGCCCTGCTTTCAGGAATACTAAGCACACAAATACTGGGTTTTACACAATGCCAGTCCATCATTGAACATGTAATTCATTTCTAAGCATTGACTTGATCATTTACAAAAGCACGAAGCCTGGAGGCAGAGAAAGGATGGGGTGTGTTTGATTAGATCCAACAAAATCAGCTGCCCAAGCCATAGCAGAAAAACATCTTGCATAGAAAACGTTTGATTCTAAAACATGGGGAATAAAGGATCTGCCACATGCTATTCTGCATAAGACACAGTAATACTCCCATAGCCAGTGGCATTACTAGATATTACTGGGCCCCACAGCTAATTATTTTTTAGGCACCCAAAATGTCTAGAGGTTGACCTGTTTTACCAATATTCATTGAAATTGTATATGAATTAAGGCCTTGTGGGACCCCTATGCCTCTTGGGCCCCCCTGCAGTCGCAGGGTTTGCTTCCTCTGTAATTACGCCCCTGCCCATATCCTTCTGCTCCATACGTCCATCACAGTCATGGACAATGCCTAAGCCATTGAACTTTACTAGTAAAATTACAATTCTCAATTAATGCAGGCTTCTCCAGACTACTTCTATATCCATTTCAGTGCAATCTCCACAAATAAATAATAACCAGAACAGCTGTCAGAGGCTTAACTATTGCACCTCGGCTTTGAGATATATGGAGGGAGCATGGGAAATTAGCTATGCCCCTAATTACTGTACTGAATATTTTGTCCTATAAATAGAAAATAAATATGTTTGGACTACCAGTGGCATAATCAGATATTACTGGGCCCAACAGTTAATTATTTTTCAGGCCCCCAAAATGTCTATAGGTTGACCTGTTTTTTTATTAAAATTGTTCATGAGTTAGGGTCTTATGGGGACCCTATACCTCCTGGGCTCCTGGGGATCTTTACTTTATATGGATCACTAGGCCTTAAATCTGCTAAAAAATCATTTAAACATTAAAGGAGAAGGAAAGACTTGGTGCACTTGGTGGTGCCAAATGTTAGGCACCCCTAAGTGGTTGTATTGACTTACCTGAAACCCGGAGTTATACCAGTGAGCACCACGGAGAGATCTTCTTCCTTTGTCTTTGCGTGGCTGCGCATGCGCAGTAGAACGAGAAGCCAAAGTTTAACTAAAAAGTCAGCTATTTAGTTCAACTGTGCATGCGTTTGCCCCGGGAAATTTGAAGAAAGAGGAAGACAGAAGTGGATCGCTCCGTGGTGCTCACTGGAAGAACTCCGGGCCGGGGCAGTTTTCTGCTGATAGGAGCACCAGCCCAGGGTTTCAGGTAAGTCAATACAATCACTTGGGGGTGCCTAACATTTGGCACCCCCAAGTGCACCAAGCCTTTCCTTCTCCTTAAAATAAACCCAATAGGATAGTTTTTGATTTCCAGATAAAATAATGCTGATGCAGCAGCTATTGTTCCATTGATATTACACCTGTTATTTACAAAGCCGGCATGATTTGAGACCATTAAACAGTGTATTCCAATCAACAAAAAAATTCAGTTAATCAAAAACTTTTGTCTGAGAACTGGTGCAAAGTGGAATTAAAAGTATGTGGGCATTAAAAGAAAGATTACTTTTGTGCTAATGTCAGAATATAAAATAACCTTTCAGGAAGTGATGTAAGTATGCCATTTCCCTCTTAACATCCTGTCAAACCAATTCTCTCTTGAAAAAATAATGTAACTGTTCTGTATCAATGTCACATTTTTCCTACATTAAACAACCACTGAATTATCAACAAGGACAAATATGATTTAAAAATGCAGTTTCAGTGACAGGTTGAGAATATCCTGCCTGAATCAGCATTGCTTCTTCATATTTGAACCTAGCCATCTGATACACAGTAGAAACTGCACATTCATTTTTCAAGCACATACAACTGTGTCCAATATATTGACACTTTTGAACCCCCCCAGTGAATATATTCACTTACCTCAGATCCTGGGCCAGTGCTCTTGTTATGTGAAAACTGCACTGGCACAGGGTCCTATGGCAGGAGCATCACATCGCTATTTTCTTCTGTATAAACTTTCTCGCTTTTTCAGTCAAAGTGTGTGTTGACAGCAAAAGCTGGACTTGAAAGAAAAAAGTAATCCTTTTGCTCTACTGTGCATGCACACCCAGCCAGAGCCGAATGAAAAAGTGGAAGAAGATGTAAGTGTTGTTCTCCTGCAGAAGTAGGGCGTACAGAAGCACCATCCTTCAGTCTCATTGGTACCTAACCTTTGGCACACCCTAGTGATTACACCTTTCCATCTCCTTTAAGATTATAGAACTTTGTTATTCCTTTGTGAAATTAACACATCGTTTTAGATCTCAAAAAATCACACTGACAAAAGTATTGACACTCGAGTGAGTAACTTTGAGTGAAGGATTCGAAGTTAAAAAACTTCGAATTTCGAAGTTTTTTTTGGGCTACTTCGACCATCGAATGGGCTACTTCGACCTTCGACTACCACTTCAAATCGAAGGATTCGAACTAAAAATCGTTCGACTATTCGATCATTCGACCATTCGATAGTCGAAGTACTGTCTCTTTAAAAAAAACTTTGACCCCCTAGTTCGCCATCTAAAAGCTACCGAAGTCAATGTTAGCCTATGGGGAAGGTCCCCATAGGCTTGGCTAACTTTAATTGATTATATATTATTATATTCCTTCGATCGTTGGATTTAAATCCTTCGAATCGATCGATTCGAAGGATTTAATCGTTCGATCGAAGGAATTATCCTATCTGCGCTTAATCCTTCGACTTCGATATTCGAAGTCGAAGGATTTTAGTTCCTAGTCGAATATCGAGGGTTAATTAACCCTCGATATTCGACCCTTAGTGAATCGGCCCCTTAATGTAATATTTGATAGCACACCCAATGGAAAGAATAATTGAAATGAAACACTTTCTTATAGCCATCTATCTTTGCAGTTTTCAGATCTCTCCACAAGTGTCCAGTGGGATCTGGACTCATTGCTGGTCACTGCCAACCAGTCCATTTTGGGGTGACCATTTCTGGGTGAAATTTAAAGTGTGCTTTGGGTCACTGTACTGCTGAAAGACCCATAACCTGTGATGGTGACCCAGCTTTCTAACAACTCCAAAATGTTAATCTCCCAATTTCACACTAAAGGCAATTAAAAAAAAATAAACTTTCCCTACTGTAAAAGCAATATACAAGTTCTCAACAGAGTCTAGGGCACCCTCCAGCCTTAATACCTTCATAAATCCAAAATATAAATTCATAGATCCTGTTCTCCTGAGTGAATTTGTGTTTTGGACATACTAAAGGCAAGTAGTTCCATGGGCAGCATTGCAACCATAAAACATCAGCAAACCTCCTCAATTCAATATCTAATATAAATAATTTAAAAAAAAACAAAAAAAATGGACTTGCTGGGTAATAAATCTTCATAGTCATACTCCCCAATTCAATTGTAGCTGTGGTGTTCTTTTTTTACCATAAACAATTACATGTTGTACTTAAAAACAATCTAATTTCATATCATCTGTCCACTGGATTTCTCCCAGAAGGATTTTGGCTTGTTGAGGTACATGTTGACAAAGTAGAGTCTGGCTTTCTTATGTGTTTCTGTCAGCAGTACAGTCATCTGGGTCTCCTGAATGTGATGACAGATGGTGCCAGTAGAAGCTATTGTATCTTGTGTCTGAACATCAGCATGAATCTGTCTTGCAGTTGACCAATGTTCTTACACCACAACTTAAACAATCCTTCTCTGCAATCTTTGATACATTTTTTGCCCATGTTGGTTAAAGATTTTCTGTCTCACCTCCTCAGATTTTCATTCTGATCAGAGTGGTGCACATAGAAACAATACAGCAGAATGAAAATCAACCTTTCTCAAGTCAAAATGGTTTTTATGTTGCAGGAGAATTACCCCCTGGTCATCCAACTTCTAAAAGGTGCCACTATTTTTTCACTTTATTTTAGGATTCCTGTTTAGAGTAACTTGGGGGTGGGGTTTTTTGTAATTGAGTCTGCTTCTCAGAGTCCCAGAATTACTGCGAAGCAGAATTTGCTGAAGATAGAGAATAAACGGAGAAGCTACTTCCCCTGGTTCAGAAAGCTCACATGCTGAAAAGAAGCGTTTCCCCTTGTGTCTGGTTGATAAAACCAATAAGCATTATGCACAAAAAGCTAAAGAGTTCATTTCCAACATATACTTTTATCACAGAACTGGATAGTCCGTGGGAGCCTTGCTGTATACAGCACTTGCTCTTTGTTGTCTTGCAGATAAGCCAGTACTTTTGCAAGCAAGATACATTTATATATTTTTTTGTCCCACTAGTCTCTATAATATTTTTCTTGGCCTAGGTGGATACATATGTATTTTTTAATGGCTTAATAGTATTTGTTATAAGAATAAGCACAGGGAAGCTGAAAGTATTGAAGAGAAATATATTTGCCAGCCATAGTCCTGTTTATACACTTGGGCAGGAATGTATTTGTAGTGAGTAAAGCAGCAAGAAGAGCCAAACGATACATCCTCTGTTGCCGGAAAATTCTGTAATCTGTCAGTCTTTCCAACAAATTTTCTTCCTGTGGTTTTAAGGCTGTTATCTTTAAATGTGTTTTTATTATTAACATGCTGCATTAGGTTTAGAACTCAATAGGGTATCAACATTTTCTTCAACATTTTTTTATTTTGTATTTAAACCCTAATCCTATTTTCTTTTCTATCTTTATGGTATACTTGGTGATTTAATTCCAACATTTTTTCCAGACAAATGCCATAGTGAAAATATGCATCAAAATTCTTAATGCATAATAAACTTTTCTTTTAGAAGTTCAGTGGTTGGCCCATTACACAGGAGAAGTGAAACGCTTAATCAAGCACAATTTATTTAAAAATACATACATATTGCCCCTGCTTCAGTGAAAAGCCAACATTCCACCACAAGGAATTGGACAAGATATGCAGGCTTTCTGCATAAAGCCTTATCCAAAGTATTTTAATGCAATAGAAAAACATCTCGTCTGTGACAAGAATAAACCTGACTTGTGGTTTTACATTTCCAAACATAGTGGCAAAGCAAAATAGCCACAACATATTTTTCAGTGAAGGAGCTCATAGGCATCTTCCTGAAATGATTTCAAGTTAGAGGATTAGGGTGAGGATTATGTGTAAAGATGGTATAAGACTTACACGATTATCCACAAACAGTTTACAAACTGTTAATAGCACAAAAATACTTCCCCCACACATTCAGAACTTGCTAGTACAGTTTTTTTTTATTTTTTTCCCTGTAATAAAAAAAACAGTACATTGGCAGTCGTTGGTAATGGCCTGTAATGGCTCACTTATGCATCTGCACAAAATGTACCCTTTGAATTCTTATAGGACATGTACACAAAGGTATGCTTTGAAGATACTTTTTAAAAGCTGTCACAATTCAAAATGAAATTGATCAGATCAACACAGTTTGTATCATACAATTGCGTCCAATAGCACAATCAGCCCGATATTCTGAAACTCAGCATGGGGTAGTGGGTGTGAAGGCTACCTCTAACATGTAGCTCAGTGTAGGAGTGTGAGATAATATGGTACATGTATTTTCTGGAAACCCATTATCCAGAAAGCTCCGAATTATGGGAAGGCCATCTCCCATAGACTCCATTTTGATCAAATAATTTGAAATTTTAAAAATGATTTCCTTTTTCTCTAATAATAAAACAGTACCTTGTATTTGAGGCTAAAATATAATTAATACTTATCGGAGGCAAAACAATCCCATTTGGTTTAATTAATACTTAAAACGATTTTTTAGTAGACTTAAGGTATGGAGTTCTAAATTACTGAAAGACCCCTTATCTGGAAAACCCCAGGTCCCGAGCATTCCGGATAACAGGTTCCATACCTGTAGTCAGTACTGCAAGCAGAGACTCCAACAAAGAAATCAGAACAGTTAGTACCCCAGGTTCATCTGTAAGTGTAAGATATGAAGAAGGTAGGCTCACAGAAGCAGGGATTCCCATGAGGCATCCTCAGACATTGGGCTTGAATACTTGCGAGGACACTATCACTGACTGTTACCCCCTCTGTGCCTGTGCCATATGGAGAAGCTAATAGTGTACCAACATTGTGCATTATTAAGTCCAAAGCAAACACAGTTTCTGTTATTCTTAGGAACCACTGGTGTAAATGTTATATAAGCCCTACCACCAATTTGTCATAGAGAGTTCTCATATGACCATGTAACATATATATATATATATATATATATATATATATATATATATATATATATATATATATATATATATATATATATATATAATCAGTATTAATGGATTGACATGGATTAGAAGGGACTAGTGGGGACCAGCAATAAATGGCCATCTCAGATAGACTTGATACAGTTTGCTTCTGTCACAACTTTCAGACTTTTGCTAATATCAGCACATCTCCCCTCCAACTAAATGATGTTTTCAAGAGAAATAGGTCTAAGCAATAAAGCAATAAATACTGTGTAGCAGTATGCAGCAAATTCTCAGGACCCTCAGAGAAACAGTAGAGAAAATAGGAGAGTAAAGTATCCTCAACATATAAACCAGGATTTGAATCCAAGCCAAAGCTAACGAGGAGGTGACTGAATGCTTAAAGTAAAAGTAAATCTGACTAAAGCAGTTTTGACTAAAGCTTTGTGAGCCAAAATACATTCTGGGAAGAAGGCATCTACTTCTAGGTACTAAACAATGATTTCAGATAAGCCTACGTTAATGACTCGTAATAATAATCAGGTCAATCGAGTTCATTCTTTTAGAGATATTGCCAAAAAGTTATAGATATTTACCTCTTATAATTCAGATTCACAGGGGCAGACATGCATGTACCATCAAACACTAATACAGATATAAATAACCTTTACAAATAGGACACAGTTGGGGAAAAAGGTGGTTATTGATTTTAGTTAAATTTAAAACAAAAAAAAAGGTTACTCAACACAGGTTTATGTCCACAAAGGCAAATTAAATATTAGTATGCCAAATAACCTTAAAATGTTCACACATTAAAGTTTATGACTAAATGATATGACCATTTTTCTGTGGGTCTCGAAAAGTGTACAGCTGCAATCTGCCCTTATCCCCCAAAAAATAAGATCATCAACCCACCAGTATACAATTGTACCATCTTGCTTAGTGATCCCACATAAGATAACATTGTGTTAAACCAAATGAGCCATTTTCTCTGCCAGTGTATTTCAAGCCCTATTCAGTGAGCTCTTGTTCAACAAGGGCTATAATGCCCCTTCAAGATATAGATAGATATATATATATATATATATATATATATATATATATATATATATATATATATATATGATGGCTTGAGTTTGTAAGCCGAAACGTTGAAATAAATCTACCAGCTTTTTTTCACTTATCAAGACCTATGTGTGCGGAAGTTTTTTTGCTTTATAGATATGAATTTTGTTCCAGCACCTAGGCATCACCATGGCTATCTGAGTGCACCTATCTAGTTATATGTCTATATATATATATATATATAGCAGTCCACGGGTAGTTAGCAGCGCACACTGGAATTTTAAAAGATTTAATTTATTTATTAAAATTTTAAAAGAGCATTGTACACGCATCGAAGTTTCGGTCCGGGCCTTGGACCGTTATCAAGATGCAGCATGTGATTAAAACAAAAACTTTATACTCTTCTATGAATCTAAACAGGAAATGAAGTCACTGAAAAGTCACTAGCAAGTAGAACTGGAGGTTGTCACAGTGTCAGTAATCATTTGAATATAACAATACAGCAACTCCTAAACACATTTGTTAAACCTGATACATTATTCAGGTTTATAGATAAACAGAATATACTTAAACATTGTATAACAACCTCCCTTCTTAGTGATACACTGTAACAAACATGATACAATTAACCAGATCTTTCTCTTTATCTCTGTTTCAAAAAGCACGACAGGGACAACTGTTCATTAAGGCCATGAGGTGCCATAGTATTAAGTTTCTTAATCCAGAAGCATTCTCTCTGGAGAAGCATTTTGGACCTATCACCCCCTCTCCTAAGGGGGGGTATATGGTCTATACCAATGTATTTAAATGTTGGTAGATGGTGACCCATTTCTAAGAAATGCTTAGCAACAGGCTTCGTGGTATAGTTGTCCCTGAACGCTGTGCTTATAGCCAAACGGTGGGCATCCATCCTAAGCCGCAATGTAAGATCAGTTTTGCCAACATAAGAAAGACTACATGGGCAAGTTATTAAATAAATAACATGTGTAGTGGTGCATGTAATGTGCGATCGAATAGCAAATCTTTTTGAGTGAAACTCTGACTAGGGCTCATATATCTACATGAAGTGCAACTAGGACATCTGAAGCACCCCATTTTACGATTGGTTAGCCAACAAGTCTGGGCTTTTTGATAGCACTCTATCGGATCTGTCTTCACCAGAAGATTCAGAAGGCTAACTCCTCTCTTATAAGCTATAGTGGGGGGACTGAATAATACTGTTTTCAGACTACTGTCTGCCTGTAAAATGTTCCAATTCTTGTGTATCCCCCTTTTAATTTGTCCTGAAATATCTCCAAACTGTGTGGCAAATACCAGGCTATTCGGTGCACGATCCTCCTTGTCACCCCCCAATACTCTTTTTTTAGCAATGTAAAGAGCACGTGTTAGCACCCTTTTTGGATATCCTCTTGCCAAAACCTATCCTCCATCTCCTTAAGCTGTTTGGCCCTAGTTGTCTCTGAGGAATTATTGTGCACAACCTGGCAAAATTGAGAAATAGGGAGAGAAGATTTCATGGTTTCCGGATGCTGTCTCCTAAATTGTAACAACGTATTATGGTCAGTGTTTTTTTGGTATAGTGAGTAATCAAACATAGTACTGTTGAGAGTGATTTCTACATCAAGAAATTGAACACTCTTACTACTAGTTGTAGCTGTAAACCTCACTGGACCATCAAGATTGTTCAAATAGGACACCATATTCAAGAAGGACTCCTCACTACCCCTCCAAAAAATGTATATATTGTCTATAAAATGTTTGAAAAATAATAGACTTGTTCCAAAGTGTGGCATAATATTGTTGAGTTCAAATTGATGCATAAATAGATTTGCATATGCAGGTGCCATGGCCGCTCCCATTGCCGTACCAGACACCTGCATATAATAATCATGCTCAAATCTAAAATAGTTCATAGTGAGACACATATGTAGTAGCTGCAACACAAACTCTACATTATATATACACACACAATTTTTCGTTTTATTATTACAGAAAAAAAATGAAATAATTTTAAAAAATTAATTTTTTTGAATAAAATGGAGTCTATGGGAGACGGCCTTTCCATAATTCAGAACTTTCTGGATTACGAGAGATTGCTTTTATGGTGTGGAAATACTAAGTGAATTAAGTCTTGCATGGCTTTTAATGTTTTGAGAAACATATGTCACAGTTATGTTTGCCTTCAAGGATGATAATAATATTAACAAAGGCTCATAATTTCTAGCAGATGGAGAAGTCATGTAATGGGACACTAAATCATTTCCAATTATAATTAGGGATATCGCGGACTGTTTGCCCGCGAACTAATTCGCGCGAACATCGACCGTTCGCGTCCGCCGAATGTTCGCGAACGTCGCGCGACGTTCGCCAATTTGGGTTCGCCTTAGCTGGCACTTATTTTTGCCCTCTCACCCCAGAGCAGCAGATACATGGCAGCCAATCAGGAAGCTCTCCCTCCTGGACCACCCCCACACCCCCTGGACCACTCCCCTTCCATATATAAACTGAAGCCCTGCAGCGTTTTTTCATTCTGCCTGTGTGTGCTTGGAAGAGCTAGTGTAGGGAGAGAGCTGTTTAGTGATTTGAGGGACAGTTGATAGTAACTTTGCTGGCTAGTAATCTACTTGATACTGCTCTGTATTGTAGGGACAGAACTCTGCAGGGATTTGAGGGACAGTGAGTTTAGGTTAGTTAGCTTTGCTGACTAGTAATCTACCTTCTACTGCAGTGCTCTGTATGTAGCTGCTGTGGGCAGCTGTCCTGCTGCTGATCTCTCATCTGCTGACTGCTGCCTGTAACCCAATAGTCCTTGTAAGGACTGCTTTTATTTTCTTTTTTGTTTTTTTTACTTTGCTACTGTAAGAGCCCAGTGCTATTAGTCTAGCTGTGTTGGGGAGTGGGACTGGTGTGCTGCTCCTCCTAGTAGTTCACCACTACCAGCACCAACCAGAGTCAAAATTGTTACAAAGTATCTTATTTGCACCTGTTAGCTGTTCTGAGCTCTCTGCCAAAAGCTAATTAAGTTAGAAACTGTTTTTTTTCTGGCTGTTCAGTTCAGAGAAAAGAGGGACTTTCCAGTACAAAAGAGGGACAGGGGGTTGAGTGGTCAAAAGAGGGACAGTTGGGAGGTATGCAAGTGCCACCTAGCTGTGTGAGCTTTTTCACATTCTGTCTAAATAACAATAATAATTCCGTGTCCGTAAACATCACCTGAGTGATGTTTTTACAGCAGCAATAATATATTCTGTACCCACTACTGTATACGTTGCCCTTGCAGGCATTGTTTGCCCAGTCTTTAACCAAGTGCCACCTAGCTGTGTGAGCTTTTTCACATTCCGTGTCCAGAAACATCACCTGAGTGACGTAGTGTGATTTCTGCCCTTTACAGCACAAAACGCAGCGCTGTGTCAACAATGTATTTTTCAGATACATTTTTGCCCTTGATCCCCCTCTGGCATGCCACTGTCCAGGTCGTTGCACCCTTTAAACAACTTTAAAATCATTTTTCTGGCCAGAAATGTCTTTTCTAGCTTTTAAAATTCGCCTTCCCATTGAAGTCTATGGGGTTCGCGACGTTCGCATTTTTGACGCAAGTTCGCGAATATGTTCGCGAACATTTTTTCCGCCGTTCGCTACATCCCTAATTATAATGTAGATTATAAAAAACAACAGCACATGCATATCCATGCGTCAAAGAACACATGAAGTTCTAAATGGTTCTCTGGTATAGCAAATAATGTCACTTCAACAAAGAAACCAATGTAAAACTGCCCCACAGTCAGAACTCTTTATTAGAAGCCTAATGCATCTGTATATATGAATGATCCTTAAACAAGCCCTAAGGGTAGGGTAAAGCTACATGAGGGCCTTTGTTGCAGATATTCCTTTTTTATAAAATGTTTAAAAAAAGATTGAAAACAATGGGGGTGCACTGCTGCTAGATGTGTAGCTAGCCTTTTAGGGTATGGAATTCTTGTGCTCAGATCCCATTATATGTCGCTAAAGGCTCTCAAAGTCCATGTACTGCAGTAACAAAGCTATATGGGCAACATAACCATAGCTTTGGTGTCTAATTTCTATCATCCTTAGTTCCAGCAACGTGCATAGCTCTACTTATGGTAAGTATGGTAAGTGTGGCAACATCATCTGATACACACCAAAACTCTCCATAGCTTGATAGAAAAAACAGACATGCAGCCTTACTTCCTGATCTGGCAGAGAACATGTAAATTATGCAAGCAAACAATACTTTAACAATTTTAAGAGAAAAACATATTCTACCTTATTTTAAATTTCAGAAAAAAAAGAAGAAGAACACAACCTTTCGCAGGATTCCATCTCTCACACTACAGTATCACTAGGTGTAAATATTATGTATTAAATTTAGACCAAATAGATCAGATGCCCTTAGGCTTTATACCAATATACCAATAAGCAGTTTTACATGTCTGACGTGCAGAGCAGCATTAGGTGCTCCACTGCATGGCAGTACATGTGTTACTCTTACACCTTGATTTATACATTACATCATTTAAAGTTTTCTAGGATCTTACACTGTTTTTGTGGTCCCACGAACTGTAATGCATTTCAGTGGAACTTTCTCAGACTTTACACAATGTTTTTCTGAATTTTTTTCACCCAACGTTTGCCCAGTTTGTCCTAAAAATGGGTTTTCCTCTGTGAATGTTATTTTTAGTGAAATTAAGAGATTCAGTAATGTCTCGTGTACCCTGCCCTGGGTTCTTAGTGAAATGCAATGCACCTGTTATGGTCATCAGCAAATCACTTTACATTAGGTTGTGCATCTGTCCCACAGCAGAGTATTATTTTTGCACTGCTTATATTTTGTCATTAACAAAGTATAGTTCAGGTATGGGTTACATTATCCAGAAATCAATATCCAGAAAGCTGGAAATAATGGAAAGGCCGTCTTCTATAGACTCCATTTTCTCCAAATAATCCAAATTTTAAAAAATTCTTATCTTTTTCTCTGTAATAATAAAACAATACCTTGTATTTTATCCAAATTAAGATATAATATTTCCTATTGGAAGAAAAAACAGGCTATTGGGTTTATTTAATGTTTGAAATATTCTCTTGTAGACGTATGGTATGAAGATCCAAATTACAGAAAAATCTGTTATCTGGAAAACCCCAGGTCCCAAGCATTCTGGATAACAGGTCCCATACCTGTACTGTGCTTGTATCCTTCAAAGTATACAAGCACAGTACAGGTATGGGACCTGTTATCCAGAATGCTCGGGACCTGGAGTGCTCAAGTACTTGGAATTCAAGGGCATTGCCCAAATTTTACACCATTTTTTTCTGCCTCCCTAAAAAAACATAAAATGGGGTTGTACTGTACATGCTCAATTAAAGGGTGGTTAACATGTTGCTCTCCGACCCCTTGGATGTTGCTCCCAGTGGCCTCAAAGCAGGAGCTTATTTTTGAATTCAAGGCTTGGAGGCAAGTTTTGGCTGCATAAAAACCAGGTGCAGTGCCAAACAGAGCCTCAATGTAGGTTGACAACCACATAGGGGCTACAAAATAGCCAATCCCAGCCCTTATTTGGCACCCCAGGAACATTTTTCATGCTTGTGTTGCTCCCCAATTCATTTTACTACTGAATGTTGCTCACGGGTTCTAAAGGTTGGGGATCCCTGCTCTACAACATACTAAAGGTTAACTTAAAACTACCCCTTTATACAATTGTTCATGTTCAAGAAAGTGCTTTTATGTGTCCAAGTTGAGAAACCCAAGCAGTGCGGAATGTCCATTCCTTTCTTCCATGTCATGCCATACAAGCACAGGTCCCCATCAGTAGAAGCAATTTAACAGATCTGTTCCCTTGAGTACATCCTTACAATGAGGTGTTGTGGGAAATCCAGCATAGAGAGGCCTTGTGTTATAAGTGCAATAAATTGCAGACTCATTTATAATGGGCACCTTCAAACATTTGCCAACACCTACACCTTTATGTCACCCTGTAGCTTGGGGCCCATCAACAGCAAGCAAGACTCAGAGTCAGTCATGTAGGTTCCAAGTAAATGTCTCAGCTGCTTGACACCACCCTAAGGTTTGGCTTCCTATAGCAACTTTGTAGGGCAGACACTGATACATAAATCATACACTAGTGAATGCTGCAATTAGCAGAAAGATATTACACAATTTTTTCCTGGTTCCTCTGTCAGTTGTTACTTCAGGCTTTGGGTGGGATAACGCCCCCAAACTTACAGCCGAAACAGAATTAACCAGGACAGGAAAATGACTGTGAATACTACCACTTTTCCCTTTTGCCTGGGTCTCTCCGCATCAGTTAAGCTGGCCATAGACGCAAAGATCGGATCTTACAATTCTCCATTTCGTACAATTTTCAGGGCCGTGTGTGGAGTGTCCCGACATTTTTCGTGCCATGATGATCGGACAGTTTAAAAGATTTCTGTTGGCTGCCGATAATATCTCTGCATATATTGCAGATCTGACAATATCAGTGGGAGACTGTCACCAGCTTTTGTCGGACATCATTTTTGTACGATTGCTGTCAGGGCAGAACATCTGTTCTTTTTTCTACTTTATTTGATCTGATTGGTTAGTGGCAGATCGGGAGATGGCACCGAACGATAGTTTGTCCAATATGAAGGTAAATTTGCACGTCTATGTCCACCTTTAGACTTAGAAAACCAAAGTACTAGGAGAAAACCCTTTAGATGGCAGGGCCCCAGTTAACTCTTCAGTCGGTTGTATTAGTCTGGCACTTTATATCTGTATACTAAGTAAACATACAAATATGTTGGCGCTTTATAAATATATTTTAATAATAAAAATAATTATAGATATAGAGAGTAACCAGGATAGAATTTAATTCAGGATCCTAGTTCAAGAAAATATGAATGCAGTTGAGGTCCAGAATGCACAGGCATTTGCCTTAAAGGGATAAGGTCATGGGAAAACGTATTTTTCAAAATGCATCAGTTAATAGTGCTGCTTCAGCAGAATTCTGCACTGAAATTCATTTTTTAAAAGAGCAAACAGATTTTGTTATATTCAATTTTTAAATCTGTCATGGGGCTAGACATGTTAATTTCCCAGCTGCCTCCAGCCATGTGACTTGTGCTCTGGTAAACTTCAATCACTCTTTACTCCTGTACTGCAAGTTGGAGTGATATCACCCCCTCCCTTTCCCCCCAGCAGCCTAACAACAGAACAATGGGAAGGTAATGAGATAGCAGCTCCCTAATACAAGATAACAGCTCCCTGGAAGATCTAAGAATAGCACTTAATAGTAGAAGCCAAGTCCCACTGAGACTGATTCAGTTACATTAAGAAGGAGAAATAACAGCCTGCCAGAAAGTAGTTCCATCCTAAAGTGCAGGCACAAGTCACATGACTGGGGCAGCTGGGAAACTGACAAAATGTCTAGCCCCATGTCAGATTTCAAAATCGAATATAAAAAAAATCTGTTTGCTCTTTTGAGAAACAGATTTCAGTGCAGAATTCTGCTGGAGCAGCAGCACTATTAACTGATGTGTTTTGGAAAAAACATGTTTTTCCATGACAGTATCCCTTTAACTGCTCACAAAATCAGAAATATACTATGCCATTTTGTTCCAGATGGATTTTTCTCTACATGGCAAGGCTTATGCCCACAAGTATGGGACCTGCTATCCAGAATGCTCGGGACCTGGGGTATTCCGGATAACAGATCTTTCCATAATTTGGATCTTTATACCTTAATCAGGGATCCCCAACCTTTTTTACCCGTGAGCCACATTCAAATGTAAAAAGAGTTGGGGAGCAACACAAGCCTGAAAAAGTCCCTTGGGTGCCAAATAAGGCATGTGATTGGCTATTTGGTAGCCCATATGAGGACTGGCAGCCTACAGGAGGCTCTACTTAGCACTATACTTAGTTTTTATGCAATTAAAATTTTCTTCCAAGCCTGGAATTCAAAAATAAGCACCTGCTTTGAGGACACTTAGAGCAACATCCAAGGTGATGGAGAGCAACATGTTGCTCACAAGCTACTGGTTGGGGATCACCTCAAGTCTACTAGAAAATCATGTAAACATTAAATAAACACAAAAGCTGGGTATGCTTCCAATAAGGATTAATTATATCTTAGTTTGGATCAAGTACCAGGTACTGATTTATTATTACAGAGAAAAAGGAAATCATGGTTAAAAGTGTTCCCTGTTGACCTAAGAATGTTGCTAGAAAATAGGGAGCAATGCAGAGCATTTTCAGCAATGTCTTGGCAATGATTAAACACTTAAGAGAAAGCTACCCATCTGACCCAGCCAAAGGCAGTCCTTCATGTAGTCATAATTAACAAAAGTCTGATTTTGCAAGAAAGAACTACACATTAATTCCTTACACACTAAATAATCATAAGGGTAAATATGCAGTTTGTGTGGGCTTATGGCATGAGAAAAGCATGATATAGAGATAGATCTTACAGCATGACACCGTCAGACACTGTCTGACAAAGGAACAGCTTATTTAGAAACCAAACACTGCAATTTCAGTCTATTCATAGAAAGCCACTGCTGTCTGATTAGAAAGTTCAGAAATTACAGAAAACCTCTGTTTCCAAAGCCTGTCATGTTTACCCCGTGCTGCTCTTCATTAGTGCCACCACTCTCCGAGTGCAGAAAAGAGCTATAGAACAGGCCAAGGACCGCAGTCAATCCAGATTTAATTGACACCTGCCACCTTCCTAAATGAATCCACTCACTGCAACAGTAGCAAAGCACTGCATTAAGTGTCTGTACTCACTTCCAGATCTTTGATTTACATCTTAGTTAAAAGATGGTTTAGAACTCTTAATGCGTTTGTGTTCCATTGTATTTAATTATTTGTGCAGAACCTTCACTGCAAACTCTTTAGGCTAGTGGAAGCTAGCTTCTAAAGTGAACGGAATACTGTATACGCTGCAGCTATTGCACACTGTAGTACAGGTCAGTGATCTGAAAACCAGTTATCCAGAAAGGCCGTCTCCTACAGACTCCATTTTATCCAAATTTTTATCCAAAAATGATTTCCTTTTTCTCTGTAATAAAAAAAAACAGTATCTTGTACTTGATCCTAAATAAGATATAATGAATTCATTGTAAGCAAACACAGACTGCTGGATTTATTTAATGGTTTCATGACTTTCTAGTCTACAAAGTATGAAGATCCAAATTACAGAAAGATCCCAGGTCCAAAGCACTCTAGATAACAGGTATATAAAGCCTCTGCCATACCTTCTCCCTATAAGATTACATCTAACTTGAGGATTTCTAAGCTGGTCGACAAATAATAATCATTTTAAGGCACAAGCATTCTCTGTTATAACGATGTATTTGTGCCTGGTAACAAGCTGACCCTCACTGACTCAGCATTATTAACAACAGGCCACACGAGACAAAATTGCAGGCTTATAAAGATCATTTACCCAAATGAGTGAGCACAGATTTATGCAAGTCAACCAGAGAACAGGCTGGTACAAAAAAATGTGAGAGGTTTGACATGAACAAGCACCACACTTGTTCCACTTAGGAGTGGTCTAATAAAAACATTAAGATAAGAATGTGCATGTATGGGAACTGTTATGCAAAATGCTTGGTACCTGGGGTTTTCCGTATAAGGGGTCTGTAATTTGGATCTCCACACCCTACTAAAGTCTACTAAAAAATATTTAAACATTAATTAAACCCAAGAGGATTGTTTTGCCATCAGTATTGATTAATTAGTTGGGATCAAGTACAAGGTACTGTTTTATTATTACAAAGAAAAAGGACATACGGTACTTTTTAAAAATGTTAACTATATTATTACAATGGGAGATGGACTTCCCATAATTTGTAGCTTTCTGATGTTTCCGGATAAAGGATCCCAGAAAAATATATGAATATTTACCTCTTGATCTATTTTATCTAGTTCCTACAACGTTGCTTCTTCTTCAGCTTCTATTTTCGGCCTTCTCTATGTCTCAATTATTTTCTTACTGGCTGGTCCCAACCATACTTACACTCTCCCACAAGTCAGTGCAGGTGACTAAGTGTGGCTCACTCCAGACTTTTAATTCCTAGTACACACCCCGGCCTCAGGTGTAGACATCAAGTGCAAAATATCCAAGGTTTACTAGGAAAAAGCCATAAGCAGATCTTGCTGCAAAAGTGTTTTATTTCCACAATTACACTCTCCCACAGTTCTCCTGTAGTAAGAGGAGTTGTAAACGAGGAATGTTTATAAAAAAATATTTATGCTAAAAAAAAAAATTGTAAAAATGGAGCAAAATGTATTACTTCTTTATACAGCTGTGTTCTTCTTAAGGTGGTCTGTCGGCAGCTTTTATCGGCCCGTGTATGGAGGCCTTAAGGCAAGTGGCACACTACGTGCTTCTTCTGACTGGGGGAACGCAGGTTGAGAAAAGGCTAAAGCACTTTGTTTCATTCAGTGTTACTAGTGCATCAGCCTGTGAATACACACACACGGAGGGGATTTCAGTGCCACTGACCTTACACATAAATTAACAGCATATTAATTTTACTTTTACATATACACATGAAAGCATCCAATCTCAGCCAAAATCTCGACAAGGCTCCATCCCATGCATAGCCTATATTGGAATACAACTGTGCAGCTTATTGCTGCCTAACCACCTAGCCAACTTTTAGGTTCATGTAACTTTCAGCATTATGGGTGGGGCCCATTTGCCCTAAAGCCACCTCCCATATATAGTAGATAGTTACTTTGGGTTGAACAATGACAAAAGTCTATCAAGTTTAACCCCTCCAAATGATCCCCATTGCAAATAAATATACATATAGAAACCTATTGATACACATTCACATTTATATATATAATCAGAAAGTCAAACCGGACTGATCGACATTAGTGATTAGCAAAATTTTTCACCAAGTGAATTGTCACGCATTAAAAAAATTCAATGCATTTTGGCGAATTTTCGCCGTTTCACGATTTTTCAGAAAAATTAAAAGGGTCAGATTCAACCATCACTAATCAACATTAGTCCAATTTTAGGTCAGATATCAGTCGGGTAGCAACATCAGAGGGCCCCACACACGGACAGTTAAGATGCCAATTTGGTAAATCAGCAGCTTCAATCTGGCCACCTAAAAGGCATTAATAGAATACTCCATCACAACCTCTGCCCTTACTGTGAATGTTCATAGTCTCAAGTCTAAAAGGATGGTGTCTTGTTATTTTCTTAGTATATTTTGAAAATAAACCCCCTCTGTCTACAACTTAAATCATAGTTTAATTGCTACATTTTACCAGTTTATTTGCACATCTCTGCACACTTTCCAGCTTATTAATACCCTTCTTATGGACTGGGGTTTTAAGACTGGGGTTTTAAGAATATATAACAATCAACCTATGCTGGCGTTGTCAAGTGACAATCCCATGGGAACGTGGAAGTGACATTGCTCTGGAGACACTTACTGGACTGGCTACTTCCTGGCAGAAAATATGAGTCTTCCTTCTTGATGCCTTCCTCCTATTGTCAAGGTAAAGTCCCCCTAGTGAAAGGAATGCATTCGGGTAGTGGGGCCAAGGACCAAAGGGTCCATATGTATATTTCAAAATAAGACAGTTATTGGTGAACTACTACTACCAGAACCCATATGTTCAAGTTAAAGATTTTTTTTTTAACCTCAGTTGCCTATTCAGCCAGATTGGGACAGCAACTTATCTGCCCCTTTATAGAGGCCCAGGGCCGACTGCCTTCCCAACAGATCGACTGATGGGATGCAAAGATTTTACATTGAGGATGGGCGAGGAACCCTGCAATAAGCTTCAACATGTTATATCGCTTAACAAAAGCATATACCACACACATGATAATACACCCTAAGCACTGCTGTTTCACTGCTACAGTAGAATGAAACTGCGTTGCCCAATCTAACTTGTATCTCACTAAAGCCTGAAACATAAAGATGAGCAGCAGATTAAGGACAAGGTGTAGAGTTACAGGAAAAAAAGGGGCTGGAAGAAGAAAACAAATGCAGGGGGCTATGGGGGATCTAGAAAGAATCTGAAAGGCAGTGGATAGCTTTCAGCCTGTGGGAAAAATTTCAGCATAAACACAAGTAAAGTGTGCAATGACCATTTTCCTTTATGTGCTACTGATCCCAGTGGGTCCCCAGCCAACAAATGGTTGTCAGACCATACAAAGCTTGCTGCTCATTAGCATTGCAATCAGGGGAAGCATGCACTCCATTTAACCCCCCTCACTTCTGTAGGGCATCCCATATTAAGATTTCCTTTCCCCAAATAAATTTTAAAAAAAAACAAAGGTAAAAAAATAATGCAACTTGACCCAATTCTGCTCAGAAACTTTTGTTAAACACTGGCATCAGGATTCTGCACATTACAAGACATGGACAACTCCTACAGAGACTTTTCAGCAGCTACTGGATCTTTACTGCTTCAGCTTGCAACAGACTCTTCAAGCTTCCTTTTCCTGTGATTGCACTGCTGCTTTGTAAAAGTGGTGTGGCTAGAAGGAGCCACTATACCCCTGGAATCAATGTCGCCTATTTCTCAGCATTTCAACAGTAATGTTCCTATGATCTTTCCTAAACCCTCAGATCTTGGCCTAAACAGAAGATGCCTTAAGGAGGAGTGACAGTGAGTGCCTGTAACCGGTTGTATGCCTTGGAGTGTGCTTTCTTTAGCAATGTCCAGATGGGCCACATTACAATAAACACATGTGCACAGCAGACCACTATATAGTAGCAGGAATCTGCTACTGCTGCACTGAATCTAATTAGTCACTACTTTCAGTTCTACCAAGCACATAGTAATTTCCGTAGCACTGTTATAATATCATTATAAGAATTATAATGTTGTTATATCTGTACAGTTCAGAGGATGTTGCCCTGCAGCAGCCCCCCCCCAAGGAGGTGTTAAATTCTAATGACCAACATCCTGGGAAGGCTGCTGGTCATTTTTAGCCCATAAAGAGGCATATATTGTACATAATGTACAAGCATGTGGCCCATTCACTGAAACACTTTATTGCCTGAGTCAAGTCTTACAAATTAAAGCTGCAAATCACTTACTTGCAATAAGGCAATACTTATCCTCCAGCAAGTGTCAAGTCATTAGAATCCCAGCAGTAAATATTAAACAGACTGTCATCATTCAGCCTGCCTTTCCCCTAAATTCCCTGGGACAGGAACAAACTTCTGTTTATGTTGTTATTCAGCTGAGTCTGCTAATACAAGTGTTCCTGTTCCTCTCTCTGTACCCCAGTTCTGATGCTACAGAAATAAATACAATAGATTTAGGGACACCCCCCCCCCAGGTTATTTCCTCTGTTTCACACATTTCTGTCTGATTCCACCCCTAGAAGGAAAGGCTCTACACAAATTAATCTGCAGAAAATTCTGTGTCTCTGCAGCATATTGTTTCCGCAGCACGTGTGCTTTAATAGGTTTCTCAATTTAACACGCAATTAACTAATTAACCCAGCTCAAACTACCACTGCAAAACGTCTCACTTCTGTGCATTGCTGCAAAGCTTCAGTAAAGTGGAGAAAGCATTAAGCAACTCCTGTAACCCATCAGAAGCAGTGTAGCTAAAGTGCTGCCTGTGGTCCAACTACAACTTTCAAAATTCAAGGCAAACAGGACATGCTGGGAACTGCAATCTAACATTATAAGCTACAAGAGAAATCTTATTCACATAATTGTTAACTATTCAAAGTGTGTTAGGAGCCAGTGTATAGAAAAAAGTTTTAGAAATGCATAGTATTCCACATATAAATGTGTTTATATGTGTCAGGGCCAAATAAAGTAAATTAGGAACTCTTCTGGCAGTGGCAGCCCTGATTTAACAAATGATGGAATGAAAACAATGGCAGATTTCCACTAGTAAAATACATAGTTGTGTTAATGACAGCACGGCTCGTCGTCTGTATGTCTGTCTAAGTAAATAATATTGCCGGTGGCTGCAGTTATGCCAGTTGTCACTAATACCTTATTTCCAGATGTCCAGCTGTTCATTCAGTTTCCTCGGTGCTCCACAAACAGGGCTTAAATGAAACGTGAAAACCAGGAAATGCGATCACAGCTCATTTCAAAGGTTTTCAAAGCTCGTTGTGCATCTCAGCAAAATCCATAGAGGAGCCCACAGCGGTGACACCACGGTCCCAAGTATCACACAAGTTTCTGGGAAGGGAACAGCGGAGGGGGCTGGGCTGGAAGGTAACAAATCCTTTTCAGAGTGTTGTTTTCCCTGCTGAAGGCTGAGCACGTTGAATTAGAAGGAGGCTGTGCTGGAGCAACATATTTCCCTTCATAATAGCCTTGACTGTCTGTGGGCTGGAGGATGTGGGGGAGGGATTACAGAAAGAAAGCCAGAACCATCGGCACAACTCTCTGCCAATCAAAGGCGGCAGGCTCCTGGCAACAGAAGCAGCATGGAGGAACACACAGCTCACATGAGGAGACCTACAAAATACAGCCAGGACCATCCAGCGACTGCTAGCAACATGGCAGCAACAATTAGCAGAAGACAATGCTACACAGAAGCAGCTGCACTGCCCTCAAGGAAGCCTGCCAGGCACACACATTCTTCTTAGTCACTTCATTCACACAGGAAAACAGATGCCATATTCATTTATAATAATATTACTGACTAGTACACCACTAATTCATCTGTCATGTAAAGGAATGAACAAATGCTAGAAGTGAGCTCAAGAGAGACTTGTAGGACATTTTTTACTTCTAAGTTGGGGTCACACGTAAAGTTTTTACGCTGTGGTTTTAAAAAAATGCAGCCGAGCATAAATATGCACAAAATGAAGCCCTACTGAAAATAATGGAATACGCACAATAGTAAATCCCACAGGGTGCTTGTGAGCCAACATTCGCCATGCGTAGGGTTGCCACTTTTTCTCGGAAAAAAAAAACGGCCTTCCTTTATTCTTGCAGTTTTTTCTTATTAATAACATTGACATCAAGCATCATTTTTACCGGCCAGGTGGCAACCCTAGCGACGCGACACCAGCATTCACGTTTTTCAGCAAAAACGCCAAGGAAACATCATATTATTTAACTATGGGATCCGCAGGTTTGGAAATACACTTCGCTGAAATATGCTGCGTATTTTCAATATGGAGGCCAAACCCTCGCGAGATGGATTGCCCATATACGTATTTGCGCCATTGTATGCTGGAGATGTAATTACGTTGCATATTGAAAATCAGTACAGCTACATTTTGCATGTACATTGCTTTTCCGCTTGACTTTTTATCACAAAAGTTTAATAAAATTCTTCAGAGTGGAATTGTGGGGAACGAGAAAAAACTGAAATGAATGTTGGGAAAAGAAAACTACAGGCAGAAAAACACATATTATCATGCATGTGTGGTTTCATCTGTGTATTTACGCACGACTGTGCTTTTTTAAAAACATGACGTAAAGACGCCATGTGTGACCTTGTCCTTAGAACCACACGGGCACGTGTTTGTGGGACAATTGTGTCTTTAGCTACTTACACCAGCAGCCTATTGTGCAATGCAATTTTTGGACGCAATGTTTTATTCCCAAAAAAATTGCAGCCAGAGTTGTGTCTGCTGCAACTGAGCCTGATGTGTCAACATGAATGCAATTGTCAGTGTGTGTTTTTTTAGGGCTGAACTCCACGGTGCGTCTTCATCAGATCCGACGCAATGAGAGGAAGCGGATGCGGCGAATATAAGGTAA
Source organism: Xenopus laevis (assembly GCF_017654675.1). Taxonomy (NCBI): domain Eukaryota; kingdom Metazoa; phylum Chordata; class Amphibia; order Anura; family Pipidae; genus Xenopus; species Xenopus laevis. Next base: position 39,864,978 of record NC_054383.1, on the reverse strand, counting down.
GTAACAGAAATGTCGGACCTTGTCGGATGCACGCAGCGATAAGGTCCGACATTTCTGTTAATTACCTTACTGTCGGATAAAGACGCAATGTGCAGCGTTCGAATCCAACAGTCGAGTCATGCCGGATGCACTCAGCGACAAGGTCAGACATTTCTATTACCTTACATTCACCGCATCCTTCTCCCCACATCCGCTTCCTCTCATCGCATCGGATCTGATGAAGACGCACCGTGGAGTTCATCCCTTAGGGTGCAAGTTGCATTTAATATTTTCTGAATTGGTGCGACATTACATCTGGTGAGTTAAAATTACATTATAGAGCATGATTTATTTTTTTTTCGTTCCTGCTGTGCCTGTTTACACAACTCACTGTGGGAACTCTGGTATTACCAGGGGGTCATTTATCAACTGCAGGGTTCAAAGTGCAATCAACTGGCACAACCTACCATGTTTTTTGCACTTTGTGCCAAGCTCTGCATCTTAAAAAAACTGCCCTATGGCAGGCTGTAAGACAGGACATCTCACATTGGGTATCCAGTTGTAGAACTAAAACTCCTTAGGGTTGCCCTAGTGTTACTTTTAAACTGGATGCCTATAAAAAACATGTTGCATGGCTGATGTCAATCAGCTCAGAAGTACACTTCTACAATTAAACCAGTTTCTGTGCAGTCGTGTGATGTTCAAATGAACTAATTATGAATTAGAACTATATGATGTGTATGATGCGTTATTGGTGTCCTGTTTCTAAATAAACTGGTAACCTTGACAAGAAAGCCTTTCCCACATAGTAAGGTTTTAAACCCTAGAGAGAGGAATGTAATATTAGTGCCCTTTTACTGAACCCTTTATATGCCATAGAAATAGAATGCATAGTGCCAGTATAAAAGACCCATCAGACAGCTTTGATTCTACTGTTTCATGTCTAGAGGCAACATGCATCATGGCAAGATTAAGTGGATCTAAGCATGGAAAGAGTTATACAGAAGTAAATTTATAAATAGTATACAGTCATCCTAGTAAATCAAAATAGCACTAATCTGAGATAATGTACAAGAATTATTATGGTCAATCATATTTACTAGCAGACGCAAACTGTCTCTTAACTATACATCAATGACACTCTGTGGCCCAGTTTTAGGGAAAAAGTACATTGTTTGAGGACTGAACTTGATGCAATTAAAATAATAAAACAACAAGGCATACCAAATCCCACAGCCTTATATGTAAAACCATCAGCTGCTAAACTGAAGACTCTATTTCAGGACAGCCTTCAAGGAGTAAAGGGGTCCATTTGTGGGGTTAAGTCATTGTTAGGGTCCTAAAAACAAAATTTAGTATGATTCTTTATGGCAGTGGGGGTAATATATTACATCTTGATGCCAAAAGCTCAAGGGAGATTCACCTCTAGGAGGTTGCACTCTAATAGGAAGGAAGTGAGTAATGAAGAAACCCAGTGAAAATGTTATTTGTGTTACTTGCTGAGTGAAAACAATGTAAAGGAGGAAATACATGTTGTAATACCAGGGATGCACCACCTCCCACACCTTTCCTCTCAGGCTACGTCTTTCGGATGTACCCACAGTGCAGTACATGGTATGCGCATGTTGAGATGATTTTAAGGAAGTATTACAGAAACATGCAAATTTAAGCAGTTGGGTAGTTTTGCTTTGCTCCCACCTAATGGTACATTGAAATATAACAATCCAACATAAGCTGCTCATGTCAGCTGTTGTGAAATTTACTTTGCCTAATAATTCCTACAACGCTTCATACCACAGACATGTTGGTTATGTCACAGGGTGATGAAATGACAAGCATCTAGGAAAATGTATGCTTGTGATTTATATTATCAATACCATAACACAAGGATATTCAGACTTTACTAATGTGAGGTCTACTTTTTGAAGTAATCACATCAAGTCTACAACCTGAAGACTTAGACTGCCATGGAAACTGTAAATTCATTGCAAAACATGAAAGAAAACTCAAAAAAAAGGTTATTAAATGAAAATGAGGAGAGTCCTGGGCTGCTATCTATTGGATTTACTGGTAGATCACAAACTACATGTTGTGCACCCCTGTCATTATCAGTTATTTTTTCCTGTGCTCATCTTCCCTGACTACATATCCAACAATTTATACAGGAATGCAATCTATTATCTGGAATCCCTGAGCCTTTTCTTTTGCAGCTATGTGGTCTGTCCATAATTTAGATCACAGCTCTCTCTCTACGGACAATGACAGACGGGGAAATTAGTCACCGTGATTTTTAAAAACCTGATCATAGCGACTAATCACCATATCAATATTCCTATTGTTATAGATTTTGCAGCTAGTTGTTCAAAAATGGTCCAGTGGCGACTTGGAGCAACAATGGCTCCGGGGTAGACCTGTGTATTTTACATGTGGCGACTTGCAACTTGTATGTTTGTGTATGGGAGGGGACCTGTGCCACCATGATCTGGGTTTTTAAAAATCATGGCGAATAAAAAGCTTAGTTACCATCAAGTAGAAGGTACAGTTTTATTTTTACAGAGAAAAAGGAAATAATCAAAAATAAAATATGACTTGTTTGCTCAAAATGAACTGTGCAAACTGGCATTTCTGTATAACTGAGCTTTCTGGATAATGGGCTTGTATTGGGAATTCCCACTAATTCAGCATATCACTTGTGTAAAGCTGGCAGCCTAGGCTTCCATCTATTGCAGTGATGCCCAACCAGTGCCTTGTGAGCAACATGTTTCTCTCCAACCCCTTGGATGTTGCTCCCAGTGGTCTCAAAGCAGGTGCCTATTTTGAATTCCAGGCTTGGAGGCAAGTTTTGGTTTCATAAAAACCAGGTGTCCTGCCAAACAGAGTCTCAATGTAGGTTGACAATCCACATAGGGGCTACCAAATGGCCAATCACAGTACTTATTTGGCACCCTAAGAACATTTTTCATGCTTGTGTTGCTCCCCAACTCCTTTTACTTCTGAATGTTGCTCACAGGTTAAAAAGGTTGGGGATCTTTGGTCCAGGCCTGGACTGAGAATTAAAGTAGGCATTTCAGGTACACAGAGGCCCAAACAGCCCCCACCAGCCCACTAAATACTGACTTTCTATGACACCTTATAGCAGCCCCTCTGGCATTTGCCAGAACCCACAGATTGCCAGTCCGGGCCTGCTCTGGTCTATTGTGTCAGACTAGTCCTGAAAGACCATACTGATAACAGGAATACTGTCTTGATTTTTTTGGTGTAGTTTGTATTTCTAAATGACACAGTTTACACTGCAAACAATTCATTCTATCATGTAAAATGTCATTCCTGAACAAACAAGTATATATTATAGTTTTAATATTGGTGTATAGGCAGCAATCTCAGGTCATTTTGCCTTGTCGAAGTGTGGCATGGATTTCTACTTTTGAGTGTTGTTCTTAGATCTACCAGGGAGCTGTAATCTAGATACCTTCCCATTGTTCTACTGATGGCCTGCTAGGGGGGGAGGGGGGGAGTGATATCACTCCAAATTGCAGTGCAGCAGTAAAGAGTGATGGAAGTTTATCAGAACACAAGTCACATGACTGGAGACACCTGGGAAACTGACAATATTTCTAGCCCCATATCAGATTTCAACATTAAATATAAAAAATTCTGTTTTCTCTTTTGAAAAAGATTTCAGAGCAGCACTATTAACTGATACATTTTGAAAGAAACTTGTTTTTTCATGACAGTATCCCTTTAACATTATTTTTAAAAACAAAATTAAAAGAAACCAAGAATTAACATTAAATGAAAGGAAACAGTAAAAACATCTATTTTTTTTAATAGTGTTTACTTTTTGCCTCAATACATTTTTTTTCAAAAGGACTGTGCTGGAGTGATATAACTGACACAGGAAACGTCTGTCTGATAATCTATGTCAAATGTTTTTTTTTTAACAGCCTCCATGTAATTATGGTGGCTCAACTTTAACAGAGTCAAATACATAATGGAGCTAAAACTTGCACAATAATTCCTCATTGATTCCTGCAAAAAAAAAAAAAGTTAGAAAACACCTTCAAAATAGAAGCTGAGCCTCCCCCTATAATATTGTGAATAAGGCACCCCCTCTTGTAAAATATAAAGATATGAAGGAGTTCCATGACCATATAAAAACATGAGGCCGAAGGCCCAGTGCTTTTATACAGGGGGTACTTTTTTATTATTATACATACATATCAGTGAGTCACGTGACAAAAATGACATCACTAAACTCCGAATATAATGATGACATCCCTAAGCACGGTTTATAGGGATATCATTTACAGGATATTCATGGCTCTTGTGTATTATACATGGATAATGATTAGGATCAGCTGGCCCCCATACACACATAGATAATTGTACAATTGTAAAGTCTTATTTGGACATATATGGCCACATTGAAACTGATGACCAGTAGATCACCGTGGCATCAAAAGGCATATCATAAATTTGCATCCGTTGTTATATGAAGAATGGTATAGAAGGATGATCTCAAACAAGTCAGACCTTGTACAGAAGCAACCTTAGGCAGACCAGGGCCATACAATTCCTTGATGGACAGAAGGACCATCCTGTATAAAACTACATAATATGTGTGGGTACATCAGTGGTGCATGTAGTGTTTGTGATCTGGAAGAACTTTCTTCAAAGAATGTTGTCTCTACTGTCCAGGCGCTCTGAATTGGCACTTGCCATCAGGAAGAACTATATAGTACATGTATTGGACCTGTTATCCAGAGTGCTCGGGATCTGGGGATTTTAAGGATAACAGATCTTTCTGTAATTTGGATCTTCATACTTTTAAGTCTACTAGAAAATCATTTAAGAAATATGTATATCTCAGTTTGAAGTACAAGGTACTGTTTTATTATTACAGAGAAAAGGGAAATCATTTTTGGTCACGTCCCTGGTAAAAATGAAGGGAGAAACTTCTCACAGTGTTTCATTATTGTAATGCTGAAAATCAGGCAACAAAAATAATCTTTCCCATGCTAAATCAATTAGAATAGAACACAGCAACCCTAAGGTCAGCTTGGGTCTTCCTATTTAATAGTGCTCAATAGACATGTGATTCACACATATTATACGCATCTTAGTTTTGGCATTGTGTGCCCACTATGTTCGGATACATTTAAATAGTATCCATCTTCAGTGACAGATTCAGTGTATAATCCTGTCCCTTTTCTATTTTGCTAGCAGGAGTTGTGAGAGATGGATGAACTGGAGTGAGAGGAGTGGAAGAATATGTTTCTTAATCAACCCCTCAGATATCCTTGAGGATATGTACACCTGGGTGGTAGCATTTTTGTAGTGTAGTTTATTGTAGTGTAAGATTGTCCTGCAATGCTTTTCATTTGGAAGGTTTATGCAGGTTTAGGCTGGCAATCTGTGGGCCAGAGGGGCTGCTTTAAGAACCCATAGACAGTCATTTGTTTATTGATGTGTACTTGAAATGTCAGGGCTTATTTTGAATACTCAGGTTTTGCACACATCATAAAATCAACAATTCCAGCTGTTAGAACCTGACTTCCAGTGCCATAGATGTTATTCTTCCGAGTTCTTCTTTGATTTATGCCATACCACATACTGCCTGGCAACATCTGTTGACTCACGTTACATTAGGTGTAATAAATTGTTTCCCAAATTGCAATTACAAGTGGAATAATTGGTGCCAAATTGCACCCTTGCTGTTCATCCATGGAGCACTTCGCTCTCCACCTTACCTGGATTAAAAATAAATGATGTAAATGATGGAGTTGGGTCAAATTTTGAACCAGTGTCAATAAGCATCTAACTACAGGAATGGTTTTCATTTTGGAAAGATACTAACTGCATTTGAATAATGGTTCATCTATCCATAAGGGCTGTGAGTTTGTACTAATCAAATGGCCAAAGATCTTGTGCCCGTAATGTAAATTTGAAAGAGTTCTAGATGAAAGTTTTTAGTTATTATTATCACACACACCCATACATCACTCTCATATAGCACTCTGTCATATATCTATAACCTGCATGCAGAAAAAAGTGCAGGAGTTCATGTAGTCCGTGTTAGGGTGGTGTCAGCAGCAGATTTGTTAAGCAATACAAACCACAAGTGCTGCACCTGTTCATCGTTTCTCTGTATTGCTTTCATGTTAGACATAAATTCATACATTCATTCCAGCATCTGCAACACCAATAAAATACAATATATGTTATCAAAGCCAAGAAGATTGTCCTCTTCCAAGAATAATCGTTTTGGTTATTAACAAGAAAAGGCAACACTGCTAATTTGGCAGGATCGTTTGGCTGAAAGTGGGTTAAATGAGATTGTGTCAGACATGTACCATCTGCAATAGACATCAAACCACATTATAACCTTGTTCTATTATGCTCATAGGACTACGCAACTCACATGAGTCCAAGAAGGTTTATTTGGCTATTAATCTATTCATTTTGACTCACTTCCTCCCTAGAGGCTGTCTGCTTTTGAAACGTGTGTCCTTCCTCCTTATCAGGGCAATCTGATTTACAGGAAGTAAAAATAAATTGTTTCAGAGAGGTGTTTTGGGAATAATACCAATTGGAGAAGACACAAAATAAGTGCAAGCATTTCTTCTTGTGATGGCACAACACTTGAGTTTCTTCCCCAAAATCAGCCGTGTGTACCTGCAATCCTGGCTGACACAACTTGGGGTGCAGGCAGGACAGGATGCTAATGGCAGCATAGGGGCTGATTCACAGCTTGCATATTTTCAGCAGACTGATTTTCAACCTTGTCTGGCATTAACCTTAGGGTAAGGCCACACGAGGAGATTCGGGGAGATTTTGCCGCCTGGCGACTTGCATTGTAACCTATGGGGAAAACTGCCAAGGCAGTTTGGGGAAGATAGTCGCTCAAAAGACAAGGCAATTAGTCGCCAGGCGACAAAATCTCCTCGTGTGGACTAGTCCTAAAGAGAGATGCATTCTGTTTTTTATTGCTGTTATTGTTAATTTATGACCTGCTAATCCCTTAATCAGATATCCCCACAGTGCAAACACAATCTCTTGAGATATCTTGGCTCATTTTAACTGTTGTCCATCTGTTCCAAATAATTACAATAACCATGAGCCAATTTTCCCACTTGATTTAAAGATTACAGATTATATTCCTATGGTAAACCAAGACTCAATGCAATTTTACATTAAAGCTGAGTAGGTCCTACTGATCCATTTATTATGGTTATCCTCAAATAAATATGAGTGATTCATCCCATCAGATTAGAAGGATTATTAATGACCTCACCTCTAGTCAAGAAATTAAATCCTACTTATATTAGTATAACAATTCTAACAATCTTACCCAGGACACGTATCATACAGATTAGGTATATTAGGTCATTAGAACACACTGATGTTAAATTCTGCGCCACTGTCAAGCCTCTTAGTGTATTTTTTTGTTATAACTTGTTTTTATTAATACTTATAATATAATAATCACTCATTAGATATATACAGATGTTTTGAAAAGTTGACAGAGAATTTGTGATTATAACTTTTTGTGTATTTTTAAAAAAATATTTAGAAATTACTCACATACTTTAAGATGTCATGTTGGTTGTTAAAGGGGAACCATCGCCCAAACAAATTATTCCAAATCCTAATTTATTACATTAGTCAAGCAAAATGAACTTTATTACACTATATAAATTATTTGAATCTTGTTTCCTTCGGTGTGGTAATAGCAAGGAGGCAGGAGCCATTTTTGTGGACACTGTTATTAAGGCAAGTCTTGCATCATCTCAAAATCTTATCCCAACAGAATGGGGGACCTGATGTCCATCCCCGTGTACTGGTTACACAATTAAGTGGTGAAGAGACAGGGGGAATGTGGGGAGTGCAGTGACATCTAGTAAGTGCTGAATGGAAAGTGAAAGTGAAAGCCTAAGGCATAGAGGAGGGGCAGGCAATAGTTGATTGACAGCTAAGATTTTTAATTGTGTTTACAACAGCTATGAATGCTGTAATAAAATGAAGAATTTGGATTTCATGTTTAATTTCAAAAGGACTTTTTATGTCTGGGTGACAGGTCCCCTTTAAATTCAGTTTGTTATGTGCTGAAACAAGCAGGTTACAATCCACTCACATACAACAGGGGGTATTGTAAATATACATATACGTATATCCCACTACCAACAGCAGTAAAATCACTGTTCTCTGTATTTAGCCCTAGCTTTGCTGTGGTGTCTCAGGATTAGGCCTAGAAAGCCATCATTCCTCCTGCCTGCAGATGATTTGCTGCTCTCTGATCTCCTTGTGTTGTTTTAACATCCTGTGGTTACTGTTTATTTAGTAACATAAGATATTGGCACATTCCTTTGAGAACTTTCTATACCCACTCACCTCACATGACCCTTTCTCATATAACCCAATATCAAAGTAGTATCAAAAAAGAGTATTGCTGTTACCCCATCCAGTTGAGTATTACTTGCGCTGAAATAGTTCTGCAATCATGCATCCAACAAAAGCAAGGATATCAAAAATACCCCCACTGCCTTACGATCACATCCCTAAAATCTATGGAATAATAATAATAGTCTAGTCTAACATTGAAGATTAATCTGCAGAGCAATTTGAAGCATGAATGTGGATAGTTAGGGAAACTGCTTCCCATCGTCCAAACATCAAGCCCACTGATGCAATTCTCTTTAAGCAGCACAAACAATGGAGGATAATTTAATTTTACCCAATCTAATCTATTGTCCCAATATATCCAGTACAGTTTGCTCTCAACCTCAAAAGTAAAGGGTGAATATGTACATTAACTATGGATAGAAAATCGAACCAGAAGATCCCTGCAATCAATCTCCATTTTTAGAAACACTCAACAGTGTCTTTTGGTTCAGAAGTATCTTTTCCATTCCGCTTGCAAAGTTCTCAGCAAATATACAGTATTGTTTTTTAAGAATTATAGCTCATTGTGCATGAGAATGCACAAACATGACCTTCCAAATATCATGAGACATGACCATTTGCTCCCAGGGCACCACCGCAAGTCAGTAAATATAAAGGGCAAGTAAACTTTACAGGAACATTCTCAACAGCACAGATCTTCTCCTTGTAAAAAAACACCCCCAGTACCTATTAGTCTTGTTCTGTCACCATTTTCACAATAAGAATGTATTTTTCACTCTATTCACCAATATTTCTAATTCCACCTAGACGGCTGCAAATCTGGATATATGTTATTAAATAAGAGCTGACATTCTACAGCAAAATCACCAAAGAACTGTGGGTGACTGCTTCAGAGAAACAAAAAAAAGGGAATAAAAGTATAACAAAAAATTGTTTTGCTGAAAAAGATGAACCAGTGAGTTTATTTTTGAAGAAAGCAATGCAAACTGAGGGAACATGCTGTTCATCCAAGTCCATTTGCAGTTTTAGAGTGTTTACTTGTCAAAAAAATGTTGATACGCAAGCGATCACAACACTGTGTGTTTGGAAGACTGCTCTTGTGTGCTTATAAACCTTTACTTCACAAATCGTGTTTTAAAGGAGAAGGAAAGGCTTAGTGCACTTAAGGGTGCCAAATGTTAAGCACCCCCAAGTGATTGTATTACTTACCTGAAACCCCGGGCCGGTGTTCCTATCAGCAGAAAACTGGAGTGAGCACCACGGAGTGATCCTCTTGCGTCTTCCGCTGTCTTTGCACGGCTTTGCATGCGTAGTAGAACGAAAAGCCGAACTTCAACTAAAAAGTCAGCTATTTCGTTCAACTGCGCATGCGTTTGCCCCGGGAAATTTGAAGAAAGAAGAAGACGGAAGTGGATTGCTCCGTGCTGCTCACTGGTATAACCCCGGGCCAGTGCAGTTTTCTTCTGATAGGAGCACCGGCCTCAGGTTTCAGGTAAGTCAATACAATCACTTAGGGGTGCCTAACATTTGGCACCCCCAAGTGCACCAAGCCTTTCCTTCTCCTTTAAACCCATATTAGGTCTGATTGGTGATGAATTAAAAGTATTGACCCCAAATTTGAAACAGCAAGCATGCTGGAAGTGCCATTCCAGCAGCTATGAATAAAGTCGGCTAATGGTGTGCCTTCTAACCCATGTTTCCAACCATGATTCTTCCCTTCATTGTAAAGATGTGGGCATCAATAAATTGCGCAATACATTGGCAGATTAATTATTAAGAGGTGGCAGAATGTAAAGTAAAAGTAAAGTAAGTCTTCAGACTGAGTTACTAGACCTGCTGTGCAATTGGTAGCAGGTTTAATAAATGGCACACTTACCTCCACGGTGCACAGGGCCCTGTAGCCAATCCCTGCCCTGCATCAGAAGATAAATACATTCTGTGTATAAGTTGCCACTAGGTCACTTCTGGTCTGGTTAAAGCTAAGTGACCAATGACAGGGAACATTATACACTCATCTAAATTGTCCTTACTATGAAATATTTTTATGTACTATATGAATTACTTATCTGCTTTTCTGATATTTTTTTTTTGACATTTAAAACATTCCCGTAATGTGCTTATATGTAATTTTATGTAACATTCAAATTTCCACGTACCATGTATAATTAGCAATTTTAAGTACAGTCGTTGCATTTCCTGTAAACATATCTGGATTCTCTTTTCTAGCACTTTGACATTACTGGCCCAGCCGAGAGTATAAAGGACGTTAAGGAAGATTGGCTTTATATGTGCACAGTGCACGTTATGATAAGCTAGGAAACACGGTACTTTTTGATCATACAATCAACAGATATGGGCAGGCAAGAACTGAAATAACAGATCATTGCATAGAATCTGAGACTTCATGGTTACTTCCATGAAACACTCCATTTCACAAACATCACTGTTCTCCATATCCTGTCCTTATACAATTGTGCAAAAAGTGGTGCAAAGGCAAACCGTAAAAACTGACACTTATTCCAATGGAATCACAGTTACTTGAACTAATTCCCCTTGGTACATAGGCCTCCCTAATAAGGTGGGAACATTCTAGGAATGGTGTAATGGCTTACATAGAATGTACCCAAGCTAAAACGTGCCATTAGTCACCCACCACGTCTGTTGTCTCTTTGCTAGAAGACAATGAGGACAATATGAAATGCTAATTTCCACACTGTATTGTGTTACACAATGATTTATTCTTTAGCATGTTCAAGCCTTAGCTGATGAGTATTAAGCAGGCAAAACACAGGCCAATACTCGGTACCCAACCAAACAGCCTGCAACATGGAGAGTGTATGAGGGGCCATACATTTTATGGTTGCCTTCCTACTGTTCTGCATGCATGAACCATCAGAACAGCAGGAGTTAAACAGAGCTGCAACTTCACTTTACAATCAGCTGATACACTATAAACTGGCGCATCAACTTTTAGATTTTCAAACATGGCAAATCCATGATCCAACCAATAACCATAGTACATGGATATCTGTCAAGAAAGTCGACTCACTATACAAGTATAGAAACAAGTACAGAAACTGCAGAGAAAATTGTTACATGCTATTATTGGTACGTGTATGGCCAGCTTTACATCAGATTTTGGGACATATTTCCAAGTTAAACTGGGCCGTGATGCAGGCCACCATCCTATGAAATTTATAACCTCTCTTTTATTTAATTTAAATAAAACATACAGCCCTTACATCCCTTACTCCACAAAAATCTTTTCTACTGAGTCTATTCTTAAAGGGATACTGTCATGTATCCATTTTTTCCAAAACACATCAGTCAATAGTGCTGCTCCAGCAGAATTTTGCACTGAAATCAATTTCTCAAAAGAGCAAATAGATTTTTTAATATTCAATTTTGAAATCTGACATGTGGCTAGACATTTTGTCAGTTTCCCAGCTGCCCCAGTCATGTGACTTGCGCCTGCACTTTAGGATGGAATTACTTTCTGGCAGGCTGTTATTTCTCCTACTGTAACTGAATCAGTCTCAGTGGGACTTGGCTTTTACTATTAATTGCTGTTTTTAGATCTTCCAGGGAGCTGTTATCTTGTGTTAGGGAGCTGCTATCTCGTTACCTTCCCATTGTTCTGTTGTTAGGCTGCTCGGGGGGAGGGGGAAGGGAGGGGGTGATATCACTCCAACTTGCAGTACAGCAGTAAAGAATGACTGAAGTTTATCAGAGCACAAGTCACATGACTGGAGGCAGCTGGGAAATTGACAATATGTCTAGCCTCATGTCAGATTTCAAAATTGAATATGACAAAATCTGAAAATGGATTTCAGTGCAGAATTCTGCTGGAGCAGCCCTATTAACTGGTGCGTTTTGAAAAAAACATGTTTTCCCATGACAGTATCCCTTTAATTGTATTTTAATACAAGTTCTGCTTTATATTAAGCCCCAGATCTGGTTTTGCATAAAACTAGAGGAAACAGGTAACTGTTCCTGCGGTGTATAAAACCAAAGTGTCTCAGTAGTACATCCGCCTGCAGACAGATCTAGGATGTGGCTCACAGGGCGCTGTCTAGCAGGCAGCTTACGATTATGGGAGCCCAACTGCTCAATTTACTTCTACTAATGGCTCTTTCTGAAAAAGCAAATATATTTGCTTTATTTAAGAAACATATTATTTTCTGAAAAGTACAAAGAGTAGTGCTGATATTTATAATATTATTTGCATGTGTATATTTGATATACATTGTATATGTATTATATATTTATTATTATTTATTATACATGGTGTCCAACACATTTATATATGTAAATAGTCCGTAAATTGACGATGAGTTTCAAGTATACAGGATTTTGGGCACCAGATTTGTCAATACTTAGATATGATATCCATCCATCAATACCAAATGTTTATCAGTGCTTGTATAAAAAGTACATTAAGTTAATTAAAGTTAATTTAATGGCACCTCCATATATAAGCAAACTGATCAAAACATACACGTTATTAGTAGCATTCTAAAAAGGACTGACCTGCACTGCCACCTGCTGGTAGGTTAGAATAATACTTATACTGTAGAACCCACATCCCCTGATTTTAAGTTTTCCCTCATTTTACATTGTTGTTTTGTGGTTCCACCCAGATCCGAACTGAGAATTAAAATAGGCCCTGGCATTTCAGGTACAGGTATAGGATCCCTTATCCGGAAACCCGATATCCAGAAAGCTCCAAATTACGGAATGGTTTTCTCCCATAGACTCCATTTTATCAAAATAATCCAAATTTTTAAAAATGATTTCCTTTTTCTCTGTAATAATAAAACAGTAGCTTGTACTTGATCCCAACTAAGACATAATTAATCCTTATTGGAAGCAAAACCAGCCTATTGGGTTTATTTAATGTTTAAATGAATTTCTAGTACACTTAAGGCATGAAGACCCAAATTACGGAAAGATCCGTTATCCGGAAAACCCCAGGTCCCGAGCATTCTGGATAACAGGTCCCATACCTGTACACAGAAGCCCAATCAGCCCACATAGAGGCCCAAACAGCCCCCACCAGCCCACTAAATGCTGACTTTCCATGGGACCTTATAGCAGCCCCTCTGGCATTTGCCAGAACTCACAGATTGCCAGTCCGGGCCTGGTTCCACCTATATATTATGCATAATACATTTCCCTGATTTTACATTTTCCTGGATTTTACACTATTTTTTTCTGGTCCCCTGAAAAAAGTAAAATGGGGGTTCTACTGTATATTACATATTCAATTTTTACATATTCTGTTTATGTTCTGTGTAACCAGAGTAATACAGTACATGTAAAGATATTCTCATCTGTTGCGCAGACCTTTGCCCAAATTGGCCACCAATATGATGAGCCAAACTATGAGCCCATAATGTGGGCTCTAGGCAGACCAACTGGGAGAAGGCTATACAAGCGGCTCAGAAAGATTTTGTTATACCCAACATATATCTGTCCAATTTACAGGTAGGTCATTGACAAGGTTGTACCAATAATAGGCTAAAATCCTCTGAACGGGTGAGTTATACAGGTTTATGTATGGAATACATGGAATCATTCAAGTGCACATAATGCCAGGGGTTTACACATTCTGACAGGGGTTTAGGGTTTGCTTTTTTAACCCTATGGCCTGAATTGGGTCTCCCAACATCCAGGCCAAACTTAAGTTAAAGTGTGTGTATGGGGGGGTTAAAAGAAAAAAACACTGTGCTGGTTTTCTGCCCCCTTTTTTAAACAATGTATAAGGTAAAAATAGCAACTTTTGGCATTTTAACCCAGATTGCGGCAGTATGACTTTTATCACTGCTACTGTCAACTTCACTTGCTTATTTAATCTTCCTCTAAAAAGCAATATTTTGTGGAGGATTCATGTTCATATGCATTGCTTGCTCTGACACCCCTGATTCTAATGAAGCCCACTTACTATAAAGGCTTGGAAGTCATGATATTTCTAGTGACTAAATGAATAAAGCAAGAGAATGGGAGGGGAAACATTCGGGAGTAAAGCTGGCCACAGACGCAAAGATCCGATCGTAGGAATCAATGTACGATCGGACTTTCCCATCTCCCGACCTGTCACTAACCATTCAGATCAAAGTCTTACCATTCCGACCAAATAAAGTAGTAAAAGAACAGATCAGCCGATGTTCTGCCCCTGACAGAAATCATAGGATAGACAAAGCTAGTGACAGTCTCCCACTGAAAATCGTAAGATCGGCAATACACGCAGAGATATTATCTGCAGCTGACAGAAATTTTCTAACCTGTCCGATCGACCAAACGACCGATCTCTGCCGGACGAAAAATGTCGGGACTCTCCACACACAATCCGAAAATCGTACGAATCGAGGATGAGATGAGATCTTTGCGTCTATGGCCAGCTTAAGAGGCTATAATCCTTCCTTAGACAGCTGCTTGAGCCACCCTAAATCTCCAAACCTACATTATGCTCTTGTAGGATCTACAGTATTTAAGGCAAATTATTGGATATACAAATGCTCTGCTGTACGTGGCAACAGTCCAGATAAGGACGCATTTAGGTTAATTTTTTAAAAGAAAGAACTCTTTCATGCTATCAGCCTTTAATTACCTTTCCTCAAATGTGCTTTTCTTATGTCACATCTAAAGAGGAACAACATGTAAAACAAGGATTACTTTATTTCAGAGAAGTTCCCCAACATCGTGGAACAGTGTGTTTCCTTTATTAACAATATGCTTCACTGAGGTGATAAGCAGAAGTCACATTTGTCCCTATGTGTATATACAGTATACACAGCAGTGTAGCAGCAGTGTTATATGGCAATGGAAGAGAAGCTTGCACACTAACGGCAAGTGAACAGGCCTGAAACTAAGCCTTATGACACAGTTAGCAATTTTGAGTGTTTTGGGGTTTACATAGGCATAGTGATTTGTTCCTGGAATATGTCACTCTCCAGCTGCTGCTAGAATCTTCATCCTCACATCTAACAGAGAAAAGGTTTCTGTTGTGTTGAACTCTCTATCATTGCTAACCATTCGGAAAAGTATAAATTACAACATCCTTTTCATGACTTCAAAGCACTTCATTCCCCCACTACATCTCTCACTTATGTCTCCATATATTCCTGCCTATGGTTCACCTTCCCTATAACCCTGTTCAGCAACAACCCTGCACAACCTCAGCAACCCTCAAGCTTCCCACACCTATCTTTTTCCAACCCTCAAACCCCAACCCCAACTCTTACCTCCAACACTGACATCAAAAGCCCAGCACTAACAAACACACTCAATTCCTCACCCGATACTCACCCCTCCCTTTGGTACCAAAGCATCCAGTCCTAGGGCTAACAAGCCTAGCGGCTGCCTGACATTGACTTGGCCAAATAAGGGGTAAGGCCCATGGCCCAACATCTATAGGAAGACTGAGTGTTGTAGGAAGACATGGGATGCAGAAAACACCATATGAATACAGAGATATAACATAAATCTATATACACAAAGAACAACAGTGTATTTTTGGAGTCCTTACACTGATTATCTCCTTCCCAAATAATTACTCAGAGATCCACAAAAGAAACATCTGCAGCACTATTAGTTCCACATGCAAAGACTCATTTACCAGTGGAACAGACACAAGTGCTTTGGGGAAGAATTAGCCCATAAACAGCACAAGAGAGCACTGTGTAACACCTGACTCTGAACACACACCAGTAACGACAGGCAACAACATGGGCATACTGTCCAACAACAGGAGTACTGACACTAAGGCTGTGTGCCTGTCCCTTCAAGTTATAAATGTTGATTTCTGAACTTTTACACATATATGTATACATTAAGGTATATACTGTACAACATGGTACATAAAAATGGATATACTGAAGAATATATATACAGTAGCCCATTTCTACACCTTCTGCCTTAACCCCTTCTCCATTTAGATTGTAAGGGTTGGACAGGGCCAGCAGGACAACTGGAAAAAAATGGTGGGCCCTGCTGACCCAGGCCTGCTCCCTGCTCTTATCCTGGACTTTCAGTGCTTCTTCCACACCCCCAGTGGCTGCAAAAAGAGGTACATGGAGCAGCAATTGAGGTTAGAGGTCTAGGGGGCCCTGAGGTGACAGCCCTGGTGCGCACTAGACTCCTCAGTCTGACATTGGTTATTGGTTGTTTTGTATGTTTCTGTGTATCTATTGTACAATGTTGCAGGATATGTTGACATGTTATAAGGGAATCATTTATACAGTGTTATTCTCCCATAGGATTGAAAATACAGCAACCAAGGCAGATCTTATAGGGGCACTAAGTTGCAGGGACACCAGAAAATTTAAGGAACAGTAACACCAAAAAATGAAAGTCTT
Organism: Xenopus laevis; assembly: GCF_017654675.1. Taxonomy (NCBI): domain Eukaryota; kingdom Metazoa; phylum Chordata; class Amphibia; order Anura; family Pipidae; genus Xenopus; species Xenopus laevis. Next base: position 39,848,239 of record NC_054383.1, on the reverse strand, counting down.
TTAAAGTAATGAAAATATAATGTACTCTTATGCTGCACTGGTAAATCTGGTGTGTTTGCTTCAGAAACTCTAAAATAGTTCCTATAAACAAGCTGCTATGTAGCCATGGGGGCAGCCATTCAAAGCTGAAAAAGTAGAAAAGGTACATGATACACCAGAGATAACAGATAATTTCTGTAGTATACAATGGGATTCTTCAGAACTTATGTTATCTACTGTGTATCCTGTGCTTGAATGGGTGCCCCATGGCTACCCAGTGGCTTTTTTTATATAAACGATAATAGTCTTTTTGAAGCAAACACACCAGTTTTACCAGTGCAGGATAACATTATATTGTCAATCCTTTAAAACACTTTCATTTTTTGGTATTACTGTCTCTTTAAAGGGATACTGTCATGGGAAAAAACATTTTTTTCAAAATGTTTCAGTTAATAGTGCTGCTCCAGCAGAATTCTGCACTGAAATCCATTTCTCAAAAGAGCAAACAGATTTTTTTATATTCAATTTTGAAATCTGACATGGGGCTAGACATATTGTCAATTTCCCAGCTGCCCCAAGTCATGTGACTTGTGCTCTGATAAACTTCAATCACTCTTTACTGCTGTACTGCAAGTTAGCGTGATATCACCCCCCCTCCCTTTTCCCCCCCAGCAGCCAAACAAAAGAACAATGGGAAGGTAACCAGATAGCAGCTCCCTAACACAAGATAACAGCTGCCTGGTAGATCTAAGAACAACACTCAATAGTAAAAACTCATGTCCCACTGAGACACATTCAGTTACATTGAGAAGGAAAAACAGCAGCCTGCCAGAAAGCATTTCTCTCCTAAAGTTCAGGCACAAGTCACATGACCAGGAGCAGCTGGGAAATTGACAAAATGTCTAGCCCCATGTCGGATTTCAAAATTGAATATAAAAAAATCTGTTTGCTCTTTTGAGAAATGGATTTCAGTGCAGGATTCTGCTGGAGTAGCACTATTAACTGATGCGTTTTGAAAAAAACATGTTTTCCGATGACAGGATCCCTTTAAGTGACTTGTCCAGGATCACAAGGAGTCCCCGCAGGGATTCGAACCAGAGTCTCCAGTATGGGATCCCACATCAAAAGCTGCTCATTTGTCCTCTAGGCCAACTCCTCCTCCATGTTAATAATAAATATCATCATCATTTCCATAATGCCTTACACTGAATACTGCAACCTAGTCACATGCATAGATAAACAGACTATAATTTTCAATTTTATGAACAGACTGTCCTTAAGCCCATTACTTTGTTTGGTCTATCTTTACATGAAGGAATACTACAGTATTTTTGTTACTCCAGTTTTGAAGTATTGAAGTCCACTCTGCATGAGCACAAAAGCACACACACACAAAGATTGATTCATGCATTGTGTTCTGCAGCTATAAATGCATATATTACTACCAATTATCAGGTTATTTAACTTGAAAGCCAATGCAGAAACAGGCTGCTGGTGGATGTGCTAACAATAACGACAGTTTTCCTGATATCTGACGGTAAAAAGTCGTTTCTATAAACAAGCTGCTATGTAGCCATTGGGGCAGCCATTCAAAGCTGAAAAAGTAGAAAGGGTACAGGGAAGATACCAAAGCTACAATAGCAAAATGGGGGAACTATATGTGTGACTTTCTTGCCCAATAATCAGCTCTGATACAGAACGAAGTGAAAAATTCAGACCATAATACTGATGTCAGTCTGGTGATGTCACTGGCATAATTATGCAACTCATCTATGATGTCACTCATGACTATTTGTAAGCAGCTCCAGACATCGGGGGGGGGGGCAATGCAAAAAGGCTGAGAGCAGCAGCTACCAAAAAAAATTGCAAATCTGGCTTACCCAATTTACACACTTCCATTTGTTGTTCAACTGCAACTACCAGAACGTGGCCAGCAGCCTTTGGTTTCCAGGGAATGTTTGGAGCTATCATTCAACCATAGCAGGAGGGACACAAGCTGGTTATCTCATGTACAGTATATACTGAAAATATCTATCATATTAACACATCATTTGCACTTTTATCTTAAAAAAAAGCCCTTGTTTCCATGCCCTAATTAAAGAACCAAACACATTCAGAGTTAACATAACTCTAAATACACAATGAACAGCTATGTATTTCTACAATCTGTACACTAATGGTCTGAGGACTGTTTCAACAATAAGTAATAACCCCATCTAATTTGCAAAAATTAAAAAAGCGACAAAAAAAAACCCCTGCAGCAAGACAGCGCAGCTAAGATGGTTTATGAAAGCATTTCAGGATAGTGGAAACCTAAGGCCAGAAATATTTTCAGGAAACGGTTCCTTCCCAAACCTACTCTACTTTTGCTGAACACATGCATTTTTTTCCCCCTCGAACATCTCCAGTTACAAGAGGCCAATGAAAAACTAAAAAAGTGAGGTCATCGCAATCTGACTGCAAAAATCCAAACTCTGTGACACCAACACAAATAATGCACCAAGAATTCCCAGTCATCATCCTATAATAAAAACCACGTTTTCTCCTATAACAATACTAAAGTGAGTATTTTCGTTTAGACTTTTGTGTTAGCCTGCCCTTTCATTATACAGGTATGGGACCTGTTATGGAGAATGCTCGGGACCTGGGGTTTTCCAGATAACGGATCTTTCTGTAATTTGGATCTTCATACCTCACGTCTACTAGAAAATCATGTAAACGTTAAGTAAACCCAATAAGATGATTTTCTTCCAATAAGGATTAATTATATCTTAGTTTGGATCAAGTACTAGGCACTGTTTTATTATTACAAGGAAATCGTTTCAAAATTTTGGATTATTTGATTATAAGGGAGTCTATGGGAGACAGCCTTTCCATAATTCGGAGCTTTCTGGATACTGGGTTTCCGGATAACGGATTCCATACCTGTACTGTTTTTGGTACAAGGTTCCATTAATGGTGTGGAATATAAATGAACCGGATAAGCATTATCTTTAAATCCCACTGAATTCCCCCATTTTCTCTCACATGCAAAAACAAAAACTGCATATCCACAGTATAACCTGGTGCCAGTTGAATACAATGTTTTCCGAGGAATTCCCACCCTAATTGGTGCCTAAAGGAAATCCTCCTATTAACACTGTCAGCTGAAGTATTTCAGATAGTGGATAGGGAACAAGTATTTGGCAGAGCATTGAAAGGAGCTCATTTATTTCCAAGACTCATAGAATGTTTTCAGGGTTATTGTATGAAGAATGGGAGGGATTAAGATTAAAAAACGAATATATAATATATGCATTCTAGTGATGTCACATGCAGGATACCTGCAATGCTCGGCAAACTGTTAATGAAAATGTTCACCTTTAGCTTTTTATTCAGCAGCTCTCCAGTTTGCAATTTCAGCAATCTGGTTGCTAGGGTTCAAATTACCCTAGCAACCATACATGGGTTTGAATAAGAGACTGAAATAGGAATAGCAGATGGCCTGCATTGAAAGAAGAGTAATAAAAAGTAGCAATAACAATATATTTGTAGCCTTACAGCGCTTTTTTTATGGGGTCATTTGAAAGCTGGAAAGAGTCAGAAGAAGACAGCAAATAAATCAAAAACTATAAAAAAGAAAAAATGAAGACCAATGGCAATGTTGCATAGAATTCTATAACATTAACTTAAATGTGAACCACCCCTTTAATCAATGTGACGGCATCAATGTGTCACCTCCCAGTTATTATAATTGCTAACCTCAGACCCCAGGCTGGCACTCCTGTTTTCTGAAAAATGCAACGATCCAGCATATTATTCAAATAAGCGCCACCATCTTGTCACCTGGCCCAGGAATTGTGTGCACACACAGTAGAACATAATCCCAGTTAAGTGTCCCATGAATGCGTACCTATTCTTAGCAACTCATTTCATTGAGTCTTCATTATTTATTTGTGTGGTTATTATCCTTTCTATTCTGCCTATTTTCCATCTGCAACTGAAAATGCTATCTGGTTGTTATGGGCACTGACCCTGGCAACCATAAGAGGATTCAGTGTTACCATTATTTTTAACGGCTTATTGTCCTTTTCAGGTCCTCTCTTAAGGGGGTTATTCACCTTTGAGTTAACTTTTAGTATGATGTTGGGATTAATATTCTGAGACAATTTGCAGTTGGTCTTAATTTTTTTTTATTTGTGGTTTATTTAGCTTTTCATTCAGCAGCTCTCTGGTATGCAGTGAAAGCAATCTGGTTGCTAGGGTCCAAATGACCCTAGCAACCATGCATTGATTTGTATGAGCATATGGAATATTAATACGTGAGGGTTGGAACCGAAAGATGTGTAAATCTTTGTGTAGCTTTAGAGATGATTTGTTTTTACAGGGGGTCAGTGACTCTTTTTTCAAAGCTAGAAAGAGTCAGGAGAAGAAGGCAAATAATTCATAAACTATAAAAAGATAATGAAGACCAATTGAAAATTTGCTTAGAATGAGCCATTCTATAACATACTAAATGTTAACCTGAAGTGAACCACCCCTTTAACAATCTTTTTTTCTAAATTCCGAAGGACTGTCTGGTTGCTAGAGGAATTAAGTCATAGCAACCAGAATACAATTGAAATGCCAAGACTGAGAGCTGCGTTACAAATAAAACATTAAAATGATTCCAATCTTACCAAATCTCTGTCCATATCCTACTAAAAAGTTAATTTGATGGTGATCTCGTTCTGTTACCCAGTGGCAGATGCGTCATCTATGATTTCTTGTTTTTATATATGACCCCAGTGTTGCATAAAGGGGGTTTACTATGACTTCCATGGCAGAATAATGAAAGAAACAGTTTCCTACCATGGCTGCGACTGTTGCATGGCTCCAGCGGGGCTGTCGCTCCTCCTGAAAGTTGCTGCAAAGGGAAAATGCCAAACTGCAGGCTGAAAGAAACGAGCCGGTTATTATGTGGCACAGGAGAGTGAGAGAGGAGGGAGCTCAAGACTTAGGGAGAAACACAGGCAGCACTAACACAACTCAGGGAAAAGCTTCCAAGTCCCGAAAGGGTTAAAAAAGTAAATCGTTGTCTCTCGCTCAGCTCCTGCAGCTATGTGACTTCTTCTCTCTCACTGTGCTGGGTACCCTGCTTCTATGGTATAGTCTCTTCTTCCTGCACGTTACAGATGTGGCTCACAGAGCTATGGCTCCTCCCAGGAACACAACCATCCGCTGGAATGGGGGGGGGGGTGATGAGGGAAACACATAGCGCCCACACAAATTTACAGCCTGCTCACTGGTATTGTTTCTAGTCAGAGAGTCTAGTGCTTCACGTTGCTCTTGCCTCTGGCTGCCATACAAATATCCCACAGGCTGTAGAACAGGGTATTACAGAGCGAGGGGGCTCAACCTAGAATCCTTCCACATAAATCCTGCTTAGAACGTCTTCCCAACAGTTTGGTAGAACAATTTCAATTACCAGGATGCAGATTAAAATGCTGGAAAGAGGCCAGGAGAGATTTCGTGTAGTGAAAGGGGGAATTCACGGGAAGGAGTTGCCTTTAATGGGATGCTATGTCATCAAACATTACCCATAATAAAGTAGTTATTTGTGTCTGAAAACAATGTGTAGTGACAGAAGAGGTGGCAACCCTAGCTAATAGCAAAGTATCATCAAATGCTTCTCTCTCCTTTCTCTGGAAGATTAAACAGCCTGTAGCACTTTCAGGTTCAGAAGATTTTCACTGCATTTTACAGCTGGCAAAACTTTTCCAATTTAATGATGTTTCAGTTTCTCAACTCGCCTCATGGCAGCAGCTCCCCTGCCTGTAAAATATTAATAATGCATTAAGGATATATTTTAACCAGTGAGTGATTTTTTTGGGGGGGATTTTTGCCAGCAATACTTTTGTGTGCACTATTAATATTTAAGGCCTCTGCACATTATGTACTTTGAAATGCACGTGCATAGAAGCTATCAAACTATGGAGAAGAGACTGGTGCATTTGTATTTAGGAATGATGTTCTTTGTTATGAAAATAAACATATGGGATATACAATACAGCTAAGTGAAAATTCCAGGATATTGTGAAAACGTAAAAAAATATAGAGAGAGAGTCTGAAGGGCAGTGCTCTCGCCCTAAAGAAAAGGCAAAAAGCCCAGATGCTGCCACAAAATTAATATCAGTATGAAAAACACGGAGCACTCTTGGGATGCTGACATTTAATGGTGTAAGTCCTATGACTGCTCCATGTTCTTCATGCCCAATTGGATCAGCAATCACCAATTTGTGTATATATGTTCTTTATTTCACACAAATTTACATCTTATCCGACGTTTCGGTCCCAATACATATTAATTGAACTCAACGTTTCGATCCCCCACAGGGATCTTCGTCAGGAGTGTACAGACAAAAATATAGTTAGTATAGGTATGGGTATATAGAATTTAATTAAAAGTAGGGAGGGGTGTGTGTATGGATGCTGGGTTTTCATTTGGAGGGGTTGAACTTGATGGACTTTGTTTAAAGGGTAAGGCATTTTTCAGTAGCAGTATGCACAAAATGTCTCTGTCTTAAATATATTGATAATGGGTTGAGTGCAGTGGACTCTTGTATTTCTCTCTCTCTCTATATATATATATATATATATATATATATATATATATATATATATATATATATATATATATATATATATATATATATATATATATATAACTATATATATAAATGTCCCCCAGTGCCCACAGTGATGTTCCCAAAAAAGAACATAGGTTTGTAATCCTAGAAATAACTGAGTTTTATAAGTGTTCATAAGACACCTGGCAACTCAAATTTATGAAGTTTCATCTTCTTAAGCAAGTACAAAGTATGAGGTAAAAAGTCATAAAATGCAAGTTTTGAGTCAAGATTTGGGCAACCTGTTGAAAGACTGGTACTTTGGCAATTAAGAGAAGGGAGATACATATGCCCATTTTAAATTTTGTTAGAATGTGTACTTCACAAAAATATATGGTTTTCTATGTCTGCTTACTGTTAGGGCCCATTTACCCCATGCAGTCTAAGGGCTCTTACACACGGCCGTTTTTTCCTGAGCTCCCCTGCGTTGAGCTTTCTTCCGTTCAGCCACAGGGGAGCACGGGAGTAGACGCACTCAATTATTGTGGGGGCCGTACTCACACAAACGCATGTATGCACCAAACCCAGGTGAAATGCAACATGCTGCACTTACATGCGTCTGTGTGAGTACAGCCCCCTTCACAATAATTGAGTGCGTCAACTCCTGCGCTCCCCTGTGGCTGAACGGTAGAAAGCACAAAGAAGGGGAGCACAGGAAAAAACGGCCGTGTGTAAGAGCCCTAACACATATACTTCTAGTGCTGTTCTTGAAGGGGGGTTTTGAGCTATAAATATCAGGCCTTTCCATAAAAATGTAAACATTTTGTACTGGTGGGCTTGTGGAATAATCAGCTCACACCACTGGTTTCATGCATGACCATTCTCACATTGCATAAGCCACCAAATGAATCTTTTTTTGGTTACACCCATGGCAGCTAATGTGTGTTCATCCTACTTAACTTTTAAACTGGGCTGTCAGGTATATATAGGAGATCAGATACCGTTTGCTGTAAAGCAAGGGCTAAGGGCTTTTACAGATTAGCTTTTTTCTTTACTGCATTCCCCAGCACTGGATCTTTCATGCATTCCAGTGCAGGGGAATGCAAGTAGAAATGGAGCAGGCATGCACCAAATGCAGGACGAGTGCAACTTTATGTGTTTTAACTGTGTTCAGTGCTTTCCTAAGACCAGGGCCAGACATAGGGGTAGGCAGAGTAGGCACGTGCCTAGGGCGCAAATCTGAGGAGGCGCCAGGCACGTACCTGCTCTGTCACCTACCCCGTGTCCGGACCTGTCTCTCCTCGACTGGCACTGGCGTAAATGCGCTTCTGCGCATGTGCGCACACATTTCGCGCATGCGCACTGGAGCGCGCACACAGCCGGCGCCTTGGCCCGCCAGGCTGCCTAGGGCACCTGGCCTGGTTGGCCCGGCTCTGCCTAAGACACAATGAGTACAACCTCATTGAAAAGTACAGGCTGCATTTTTCTTCCTGTGGTGGAACCCATAACAGATCCAGCACAGGGGAATGTTCATCTGTAATTAGGGTTGCCACCTTTTCTGGAAAAAAATACCAGCCTTCCTATATATTTATCTTTTTTCCCTATTAATAACATTGGGATCAACCGTCATTTTTACCGGCCAGGCCAGTAAAATACCGGCCAGTTGGCAACCCTATCTGTAAGACACCTAAAGGATATTTTAATGCTGTTCCTCAGCCATACATTACTCCACCTTATACTCTGAGAGCTGTAGTTCAGCAACATCAGTTTTTTGATAAGCAATGATGAGCAACTTTCTCAACAAACCATTCTATGGCTTTTCAGGATCAATGGTAAACAGTTCAACACTGTATTTGGTTACACACACACACACACAAAGACCTTATCATGGTGGGCATATATGATTTGCCATTCCAGGGTTCCTTCTACATCACTGCTCGTTTAAAATGGTTATACACCTTCCATAGCAGTGTTGCTCGTGGACTACAGCTCCCAGAATTATGTGGCATATTGTTGGGGTTAAAGAGGAAGAATTAAAGCTTATATACTGAACTTACTTTTTTCACAACTTTTTGCCCCTCTTTCAATTTGAATGTAAATTCACTTGTGGGATGCCAGTAGATAACCTGCCAAATTCAATTACTACATTTATTTCCAGGTATTTTCTGTGGACAAATGCACCAGTCCAGAGATCTTCTAAAGCAGCCTGTGTTGCCTTGTTACCTGTAGTTTCCAGATGTCCCTTGCTTGGCTAAAGTCTGTGTGAGTGAGTCCTTTGAAGTGGGATCGAAACAGAACCACACTTTCCTCCAGTTCTTGCAGGACTACAAATGCCTGCACCCTTTAACATATCAAGGATTAAAGCATGCTGGGAACTGTAGTCCAGCAACATCCAGCAATGTTGCTCAATTCAACTTTTCCCAGCTAAAATGCAAAAAAATCCTCCAATGAGAATCCCACCTGATCTGTTCTTTATTCCTGCAACTAGAGCTGGCCCTAACATTTCTTTCTGAAGCATGATTGATCTCATGCTAATGTTCCCACGGATATCAATCTGAATTTGTTGCTAGTTCTTCCAGCCTTAACTAAATAAAAAGACATTAAAGAATCTATGTTTATTACATTATAAAAGTGACTGTGCCTGTGTTTTGGCTGCTCTGCTGGAGATTTGAATGAATAAACGGATTCCTTTTCTTAACTCTGTGACTGGAATCAAGTGTTGACGCTTTCAGTTCCCAGCTCAGCTGTCAAAACACAGAGGTGCATGTGAAGCACTCAAGGAATCTTGTTTTTTTACACTAGGGCCAAATCCCCAAATACAGTTCAGGCTGTATTTGCAGGAATTGGCTGAATCCTGAGTGCATGACTGAACCCTAAATATCAAGTGACTTTAGACAACTGACCAACTGAAAGTGACATTTTTTTCTCTTAAGCTTTTATTTTTTTATTTTGCTCATCTGCATATACACATTAGCGGTTTGGATTTGGTCCAAGATTTAGATGGATATTTATTATTTAGCCAAATCCTAAAGTTATACATTTGGTGCATCCCTCCTTTGGTCAGGTACTATACCAGACATGCATGAATGTAGAAATCAGTTCAGAATATGCCCAAATCTCAGCATTTTTACTGTAGGTGTTTAGTACACACCCTTAAAGTCATGTGACGATGGCACACAGGCAGTTTGATCAAAACTCCTCTTCACAACGCATTACACAATGGTGGGTCATACAAAACTTCAATATGGGAACACTGGAAATATTTCAATGTATATACTACAGGACTTTTCTTAAACCAGCCCTCGTGTCTCTGTTTACCTTCTATTTCTTAGTATTTCTCTTCCTCTCAGGCTGGGGTTTCTACTCAATAATTTTTTTTCACATTTTCAAAATTGTTTTTTCTGAAGCTGTTTAGAGTCTGGATGATCCAGACTTGTTTTTAAAGAGGCTGAATAGGCTTGCTGGGATAACCTCAACCATAAAGGCTATGCAATAGCAATAGTTTGTTGTCTTTCATGCAGTTATTTTCCAGATGCATAAATATTAGCCATCATAAAGATCTAGCAATTTGTAAATTTGTTCTGTGGTTCTTTAAGTGTTTGCTTTGCAGTACACACACCACAAACAAAATGTAATGTTTTCATTATACAAATTATCACAAACAGAAATACTTTATCAAACCATTTTACTACATATCAAACACCTCCCACAAACAAATACATAAAATAATTAACTATTCTTTCTTCTCAGTATGCAAAATTTTCATTAACCATCACTGGACCTTGAGCACAAGGCACACACATGCACATAATGATCCAATGATGGTCCTGTTTGGAAAATGCCATCAGTTCTTACCTTTCATTGGGACTGGGAGTATGTCATCCACTAGAGTGCATCAAACAGTGACTCATTTAAGGACATGGGACTGATCTTTGGCTAGGGAGTGCAGTAAATTCCTTTTACTGAATGAAAAAATAGCATCAGGGAAAGGGGCAGAAGTGGTAGTGAGGCCATCAAACAAGTAGATATATGCCCAAATTGGCTTGCCAGGTGGTAGGCCAAAGTAGGCTGATCTAATTGTCTGGCCCAGGCCAATAATTGGACCACAATTGCAGACTATGCAGACCCATAGAGAGAGGACCATATTTTTCTATTGTTGGCAGTCATGTTATTCAGTTCTTTGGGGCTTCAAATGTATCAGGTCTAACTAGATGGAATTCTTATACTGGTATATTGTTGGCTAAACACTGCTGCCAGCAGAAAAACTATATGGTAAAAGATTACTTCGGAATTTGTCAAGATCAGGTATGGATTTTTCAAAAGGCCTCTGAATTTTTTAAGGAAGGTAACTGTTGCTCCCAGTATCCTCAAAGCAGGTCCTTAATTTTGAATTCCTGGCTTGGAGGCAAACTTTAGTTGCATAAAAACCAGACAGAGCCTCCTGTAGGCTGCAAGTCACAGGGACTACCAATAGCCAATCACATCCCATATTTTTCCACCTTTTCAATGGGGGTCTAAAATAAGAAATGCTCTGTAAGTCTACACATTTCTTGTTATTGCTACTTTTTATTACTCAACTTTCTATTCAGGCCTTCTCCTTCAGGCCTTTTTGTCTAATTCGATGCAATAAGCTGATATGGCTACTAAAGCAAATAAAGTTCTATCTTTCATAAAAAGGGCATTAACTCAAAAGATGAAAACATAATTTTGCCTCTTTATAGGTCTTTGGTAAGGCCTTACTTTGAGTATACAGTGCAGTTTTGGACTCCATTCCTTAATAAGGATATAAATAACTGGAGTGCAGAGACTTTTTCTCTTTTAACATAAATTGATGCCACTTTATGTTTATGGAGTCCTGAGAGAGTTGAAATTGTATATAGTTTAACTATATGTCTTGTGCACCCAGAGGGTATAGGAAACTGTACTCGCAGAACTAGTGAAATAGGAAAGAGTTATTTATGGAGACTGATGTTTCAGCTAGAACACCAGCTTTCTCAAAGTAAAGAGCAATACATAAACTTGTCTATAAACACATGTGGTGATGAAAAAGGCACAATAATGACGTCATCTAAGACATTGTGAAAAAGAAAAAAGGAAAAGAAAAAATATATCTCAAAACATAAAAAAAAGTGAAAAAAATCAGACCAAATAGTAAAGGCATAAAGGCAAGTATATACTCAATCTATTGCTGAGCTAGTTACCTGATTGTGATGTGCAGGTCGGGATTCTTTATCCTTAATCATTCTTTACATTCTTCAGGATTCTTTAGTTCCATCTTCATCCTCTCACCTAACATTCACAATTTTTTTTTTTAAAGGTAAGTTTTATTTCACACATTATTTAAACACACATCAATCATACATACAACAAATAAGTACACTCGCAGACTAAACTGTACAAGTTTGGCAGGATGAAAACATGGCACAGGCTATCACCAAGCATAACACAATACAGTGATCGAGCAGTTGAGATGGAAACTATCAAACTCAGGCGAACTTTACATCTGAAGGCTTGTTTGGGACCCTCGAGGATATGTAGGATAGCTAACCATGAAGGTTTTCATAATAGGAGATGGACTTGGTTAAGACTTGCTATAGAGGGGTCGGGTCAATGTCATTCCACAATCCCCAAATTTTATCACATTTTGTTGGTGTTCCCCTAACTTCGTAGGTGAGCTTATATAGGGGTACTGCTTTGTTACCAGTTGTATCCAAGCATTAAGAGAGGGTGAGAGGTTACCCATCCAGTGAAGGGCTACAGTTTTTTTCGCATAAAAGAGTAGGATACGAAAAGAGATTCGAGTATACTTAGCTGGGATTATCTCTTCTAGGACCCCCAAAAGGCAGACTGTAGGTGAAATTATTCTCGGAAAGTCAAGATTGTCCGCTAGATAGTTTATGACTTGTGTCCAAAAGCTCAATATGTAGTGGCATTCCCAGATTAAATGATTAAATGGAAGAAATCCGCAGCTTGTTGGTGACACCTGGGACAGGAGTCGCAGGGGATCTGGCCCATCAGTTTGAGTCGTGTGGGAGTTATGTAAATATGATGCATCATTTTATATTGTATTAGTTTGTCTTTCAACAATATCAGGCCAGTGTATATGTGATCTGTTGCATCGTCCCAGTTATGCTGTTCAAGGCCTACAATTTTGGTATTCCACCAGTCTTGTGCTGATCGAAAAGGTTTGGGGCCGGATAAAAGGAATTGCTGGTAGAGCCGGGACACCAGCTTTGCTGGGTTGGGATCATGAAGAATTTCTTCTATGACTAGGCAGGATTGCTGGGGAGTAAGACTGTTAAATTGGGAGTGGAAGGCATGTCGTAATTGTAGGTACTTAAATAATGGAATTTGTGTTGGCTGGCACTTTTGTTGTAGTGTGAAAAGGATGGCAAAGGTTTGATTCTCAAGGAGGTCCTTCAAGCATTTAATGCCTTGCCTTGGCCAGAAAACAGAGTGTTGCAAAGATCTAAAGTTATTTAAATAGGAATTTCCCCAGAGTGGGAGGTGAGGGGATAGGAGGGGTAGTGAATGGCCCAAAAGTTTGAGAGCTATCAGCCAGGCCATCCATGGCGTAGTCAGTGTCGTCGGTAATGGGCCAGAATCCCTGGGACTCCGATAGGGAAAGTTGCGGAGACCTTCCCACGAGGATAGTAAAAGAGCTTGTAACTTCGAGTTTGGGTTATATGGGTCAGGGTTAAAGCACCAGTGGAGGTAATATACTTGTGAAGCTATGAAATACCAATGGAAGTTGGGGAGGGACAGTCCTCCCACGTCGCATGGTGCACACAGCTTGTCACTAAGTGAGAGAGACGGGATAGGGATGGAGTCCAAGAAGTGAAGGAGTTGGGTTCTAGAGTGTGTTGTTGTGGTAGAATATAGGTTTTGGTAGAAGGTGGCAAATTCTTGTGCGATGAGCTTGGGTTCAGCGACTATGGAGCCATCATCTAAAATAAGGCGGGGAACAGTGGAGGATGTTGTCTGTTGTCTAGCCAAAAATTCCAAAAGCTTACTGTTTTTGACGCTCTGGTCAAAGATACGCTGGTTCTGGTAAAGCAAGAAAGTATCTAGTTAGTGATATGGAGGCTCTGGAAAGAGAGTTTTGAGCGCTTAGGAGACCAGCATAGTTGGCAGGGGTAGGGTTCAGTGTATGTGCTCCTGAAGCATTACGGAGTTCATTCTCCGTGGCTTTAACCTGGTCTAAAGTATCATTCCTTGCTTGTGAGATTGCCCCCATAAGTGCTCCTCTCATGACCGCTTTAGAAGCATCCCAAAGAGTCAGAGGGGAGGTGGACCCCACGTTATGGACCCAATAGTCGCCATAGGCCTGGGCATTCGCCTCGGAATTTGATCAACCATAGATAGGAGGTCATGAGATACGAGGGCCAGGTCTATCCTAGAGAAAGTTTTGTGTGTTGGAGAGTGGCAGGAGAAGGTTTTTTGGAGTGGGTATTTCCACCTCCAGGGGTCAGTTAGTTGTTAGGCTTCTGTCCACGTGGTGAGCTTAGTAAACGTATGGGGGTCAGGGCTAAGTTTATCCAAGGACGGATTTAAGCAACAGTTAAAATCTCCCATAATATAGAGGGGGCTAGGTGGGAATTCAGACAGTTTAGTCATCGTTATATCTAGGATGGACACTGCAAATGGCGGAGGCATATATAGATTGACCAAAAGAATGGGTTTGTTGGCGATAAGGCCATGTATTACCAGGAATCTGCCGTAGTGATCTAAGTGGAGCTTTAGAAGTTCAAATGGCAGACCCTTGCGAATTAATGCAGAGACCCCCCTTGAGTGAGTTGAAAAAGTAGAGTGAAAATGCCATCCCACCCATGGTTTCTTAAGTGCGAGAAATTTTTGTCCGGAGAGATGCGTCTCCTGGAGGAGAAGGATAGAGGGAGGATATCTCTTGAGGTAATTAAACAGCAAGCTCCTTTTAAATTTGGAATTAAGGCCCCTCGCGTTCCAAGAAAGTATCGATATATTAGCCATAGCATACAGTTGTAAGTATATGCCGAGCCAGAGGAAGTGTCAATCCCTTCAGGTACATCAGTAAGAGAAACCTATAAAGAACACCATGCTTAGTTACTATGCCGTGCAATTTAGAGTGAATAGTCTGATACATTGATACACAAACCCAACATATATACATCCCCAACCCTCCCTACTCACCCCCCAAACTCGGGTGAGTCTATTACCCATAACAATCTAGAACAATAATGGGGGTTATCCCCTAGACTTCTGCTAAGAAACAGTCCCTATTCGGGGGTCTAGGGCGGGTATTGAAGTTAGTAACTGCCTGTTGTCAGGCACCAAGCTGAAATATTGGGCAGTTGCCCCGTAAGAAAAGACCAGGTACGGCCCACAGTGGGGTATCGATGTGGCCTGGAAGGAGGGAAAAGAAAAGAAAAAAAAGGGGGGGGGGACTGTAAACTGCAGGATTATATGCTTGTTAATAAACTCCTTCAAGTCAGTTGTATCTCCATTTCTTTGCAGGCAGTAACTGGTGTCCTTAGGACATGCAAAGAAGGGTCATGTACCCTCTGAGGTGACAGTTTGTGGAGAGTTGTAGGGCTGATCCCTTAGGCAAAAACGTTAGGGGGTAAGCGTTCCATGGATAGAACAAAGGGAAACTGGACAGTTATGTTCAAGGGACAGCTGGGGTGTTTATTTGCATGTTTACCCAACATTAGGTGATGGTCACCAGATAGTCATCTCTATATTGCTGGTATCTAAGTTAGTTTGACTGAAATATTCACGGCCCTGAAGAATAATGTTGGGTTTAGAGCATTTAACTCAAACTGCCAAAGTCAATAGAGTGCCCTAGTGGGTATGGGAAACAACAACTTGCAGAGATCCTTGTGGACTGGATCAGAATTGGGGATTCTGGGAGGTCGCTACCTAGTCAGGTCTGGGATTCCGGTTGGGAGATTGGAGTTGGTTGAGCCAGTCTTCCACATCCTTAGGCGAGGTGAAAAAGTGTGTGCAGTCGCCATCTTGAATGTGCATCCGCGCAGGATATTGCATACTGTACTTGATTTGCGCCTCTCTGAGTCGAGCCTTTACCCTTGTAAATTCAGCCCTCTGTTTTGGAATGTTAGGTGAAAAGTCAGGGTAAAGTGATACTGTTGCCCCTTGGAAGCGGATCGGGCCTTTCACTCTGGCTGCTGTGAGGGCCGCATCCCTATCTCTGTTTTAGGAGAAAAGGGCGCGGGGGAGCACCGGGTGGTGGGGGTTTTGTTGGTACTCTATGAGCTCTTTCCACAATAAAGACTTGAGAAAAGGTATTTGGGCCTAGAGTCTCTTGGAGCCAATTTTCTATAAACAATGGAGGGTTATTCCCCTCCACCCGCTCAGGCAGACCTATTATTCTGATGTTATTGCGTCGTGACCTATTTTCTAGGTCGTCTGCTTTATCAATGGCTGCCTTCAGTTGGGTTTTCATGGCCTGGATGTCAGTTTGTAGCGGGGGCAAGGCGTCATCAATTGCCGACACCCTGGTTTCTAGGGCCGTAGTGCACTCCCTCACCTTTTGCAAGTCCTGGCGCAGCAAGGATAAGTCAATTCGGATTTCCTCAAATTGTGCTGTGGTAGATGCGCAGCTCTCCATAATTGCAGATAGTACATCTCCCAGGGTGGGTTCAGGAGGTGTTGCCGGAGGGTCCAGGGTTGGGTCTGGAGGATAGGGTGGCTGTGAGGCCTGGCCAGGAGACGGCGGGTGTGGTTGATCACGTGCAAAGCGCTCGAGGCGAGAGGCAGTCTCCGGTTTTGGCTTGGGGGTATTCCTCCTCTTCTTTGTCGAAAGTTCCAAATAGGAGAAGTATTGTAATTAGTGGAATAACAGGGTAAGTAGCAAGGTATGTGCGCTCGGTGCTCGGAAAATCAGGCAGACACGTCTGTTCACGGCATCATTCTGGTCACGCCGCCGGGAATAGGCTAATACTCTTTAACCACTGAAAGTATATTTCAGACCAGGGGGGGCACAGCTCCTGTTATTGTGAGGGCCAGTGCAAAAGTGCCAATGGATGCGAGAAGAGGCAGAAAAGAGTCCAGTTTTGTGGCCCGTTACGAGCACCACCTGGGTTCCTGTGGTAGAAGTCTTTTCTGCCCAGAATTCTGTCCTGCTGCTTCCTGCGCTGTTTGGGCAAGGTTCTTTCTATAGAGTTGCTGGGGTGAGCAAGTGGTGTGCCGTGTAGAAGGCCAGGCTGGGTGTATTTGGGGCACCCCTATAGCCTTTAGGACTTGTATAGAAAAGCTTAGAGCAGGACAGGTGCCTATGGTCTGACGGCTACTTGTGCCTTGGTTGGCGTTTATCTGCGCTCTATACAGGCAGTGTGGACATTTGTGGGGAGGTGGTCACAGGGTCACACAGCAGCCTTTCTTCTTGCTCCACAAGGAGTCGTGGCTGCTCTGGCTACAGTGAAGTAGGTAGGGAGGGCACCCCCGGGGTCAGAGTTGTTTCACCCACCTCTACTGTGTTGGGGTAGGTTCGAACACTGCTCCGCGCCGACCCGCTCCGGATCTGGGCAGGCGCGGCAAAATTTAGGCCGCGGCTTTGCCGGCGCTCATAGGCCGCAGCCGGATCCTTAGCCGTGCGGTTCCTAGGAAGGAAGTTTTTATTGGCGGCGGGCAGCGGGGGTGTACACAACCCCTCCGGTGTTGAGCTACGTGGTTCGAGGGGCTTTTTTAGCAGCGGTAGGGGTCTTTGTAGCTGCAGGACCCCGGGAGCACCTAAGGAGTACCTCTTCCCCGCTCTAACATTCACATTTAACACGTGTACCCAGTAAAGTCGCTTTATCCATCCCCTAGCTTTACAATGGCAATGTAGGAAGTTTAGAATCTGCCCATTAAAAGAAACTGATACAGAAACAGAGACACAAAATATATATATATATATATATATATATATATATATATATATATATATATATATATATGTATTTTAGGAAAGTTAAACCTGCTGTTGCCCTTAGACGCAAGGTAATGCCAATACGCCACACCTTCCCCTGCAATCCCCGCCCAAAATAGGGCAATACAGAAGAGCAATACATAAGCATATCTACAAATACATGAGGTGGTGAAAAAGACACAATAGTGATGTGATATTATGCGTCTACATCACTGAAAGGGTTTTTCATGGTTTTGCATGGAAATGAATAGAAATGTGCTTCATAACCAATGTGCTGTTCTAGAAGTCTGATGAATTAAGGGCTGTTATTTAAAACCTCTTCCAAAAACATATTTAAAAAAAATGGAACAATTGATTATAGTCAATGTAAAAAAAAATATTTTGTGGATAATAGAATCTTCTTTCTTTGACAAATAAGGCTTTCAGATGGACAGGGACAAAGTAGACTAGGCTAACTGTGAGTCTATGATTCCAGGCATGTTCACATATAGATTAAATTCTGTGAAGAAAAAAAAAAAAAGTCAAATCTGAGCTATTTATAGTAGCAGCCAGCTAGCTTTGTAACAGGCAGCTGCTGCTGCTGCAAGGGCTAATGAAATCTTAACCTGCAGAGTGAAGAGAACAGAACATCATTTTGTATAAAACATTATTAAGTCAAATGAAAGACTAATAGTGGTTTATGAAATGATTCTTTTTTACTTTTGCCAGTTGAAATTTATTAACTATAACCTTATGGAGTCTGATACTGGGACACATCTTCCAAAGATCTCTCCCAATATTATTCAATCCAAATGAATTAAAAATACAATAACCCCCCATATTTTGCAATTGATACATTGATAAAGAAGAAAGAATTGCAGAACCTGCATTTAAAACTCCAATATGGGCGGACTAATCTGATTTTTAAACCTGGCTTTAATATTTCATATATTTCCTACACAATACTTCCATAAAAATGAACCATTGTAAGGTTATATAAGAAAATCCCAGACTATGCTCTGCCCAATGAAAGTTGGATTGTAATGAAGCTGTGAGTAGTTCAGGCCTTCTTAAAGATCTGAAGGAATTTAGATTTTCCTCCCATAATCTGAGTTTAGTGCTTTTGTATCTTTAAATTGATTTGATTTAGTTGATTTTCCTAATGCTTTGGGATTATAGACCTGATTTCACCAAGGCCCTCATGAGGAAAGAGCACAGAAATGATACTTAGGTTGAAAGGAAAAAATGTCAGTGACTAATCTCCCAGATAATGCTGCAATATTAAGGGGCATATGTATTATGCTGTGTAAAATGAAATTGCCAAAAAAAAAAAACGGTTCAAAAAGCTGTGTAAAATAAGCAAATTTGCCAAGGTGTGTGTAATGTTACACCATGCAAACACCAGATTTTTACATTGCTGTATTACATTGTGGTGTATTATTCTGCTGATTTTTACACAGCATAATAAATATGCCCCTTAAGGTCACCAGTGAGATCCAGTTCTAATTTTTTTTTTTGCATTTATCAGCCACTCATTGGTCAAGGTGCATCATATTCAAATGATCATCTTGATACAATGGACAGGTATTAATCATTAGTGTCTACACAAGAGGATAACTAAACTGCACTGATCTGCTGGCTAATAGAAAGTGAGGACCTACAGCAGTGATCCTCAACCAGTGGCTCACGAGCAACATGTTGCTCTCCAACCCCTTGGATTTTGCTCCCAGTGACCACAAAGCGGGTGCTTATTTTTGAATTCCAGAATTGAAAGCAAGTTTTATTTGCATAAAAACTAAGTATACTGCCAAACATAGTCTCCTGTAGGCTGCCAGTTACCTAGGGGCTACCAAATAGCCAATCAAAGTGCTCATTTGGCATCCCCAGGGACTTTTTTATGCTTGTGTTGCTTTTTTTTTTATTCGAATGTGGCTTATGGGTACCTCTTTAGTCAATTCTGTCTGAATAGCCACTGGCTGGTGGATTCACACAAAGACACACACACTCCAAGTTTCCATTATTCTACTTACAGGGCTATCTCACTGGTCATCCGTAGTAAACTGACCTTTAGATTGTTTTCCTCTGGAGACTACCATCTTACCAACTAGTTATTGTTTATAATTTGCAGGGCCGGAACTAGGGGTAGGCAGAATAGGCAAGTGCCTAGGGCGCAAAGCTTGCGGGGCGCCAGGCACGTACCTGTCACTGCTGCCTACTCCTAGTCTGAGTGAGTTCCGCGCTTCCACCTATTTGTGCGTGTGCGCATGCGCGCACACATGAGGGGATGGGGGAGAGTGTACTGGAAGGGGTTCACGCGGCCGTACAGCGTGCATGCGCGTCACTCTCCCTGAACGCGCGGTGGATGGGGCACCCAGGTTGCCTGGGGCGCCCAGCGGTCCTGGCCCGGCCCTGATTATTTGTATAGCACTAACATATTCTGCAGTGTTTTACAGAGATTATACAAAAGCCAACACATGAGAATCTAAGGTACCTATAACATCCACAACCACTAAATTTTATCAGGTGCCTATTAATCTGCCTTGTTGGTGTACAGCTTTCTAGACTGTAAATGCAGACCACATTTTTTTGATGAAGGTGAAAATGAATATTATTGATTTGCACCTATATGTACATATTGTCCATTTCCTTCAGTAAAATAGTACCCCTACAATGTGCCTGAAATCTGAATAGAATACCTCTAATAAGACAATATTATAAATATTGATATATTGATATGCCTAAAAAGAAATATGAAATAAAGGAGTGTTCTGTCCACACTCTAATCTAAAATCTTGCACTTTGCTGTGAAAACAGAAGGCAAGTCCCACTAATAATGAGTGTCTCATTATGAATGATAAATGTTTCCCTCCCCTGAGATGGCACACTCTGGTATTTTCTGGTGATGTCTGTACCAGCTTCTTTACAGTGGGTGGAAATATTTCTGATGACCAGGTCAGCTGTGGGAAACAAAAAGAAATCCCACACTCTTGCGCCAGAACTAGCTAATGTGCTATTTTAAGGATGAAAGTAATGATCAGTATATTACTATTTAAATGGATGGTTTACCTTTAAGTTAACTTTTAGTATGTTATAGAATGGCCAATCCTAAGCAACCCTTCAATTGGTCTTAATTATTTATTTTTTAGAATTTTTTAATTCTTCTTCTTCTGACTCTTTCCAGCTTTTAAATGGGGGTCAGTGAACCCATCTAAAAAACAAATGCTCTGTAAGAACTTTAAAAAAAATGTATTGTTATTGCTACTTTTTATTACTCATCTTTCTATTCAGGCCTTCTCCTATTCATATTCCAGTCTCTCATTCAGATCAGTGCATAGTTGCTAGGGTAATTTGGACCCTAGCGACCCACATTGCTGAAAATGCAAACTGCAGAGATGTTGAATTAAATGCCAAATAACATGATAGCCAATTGCAAATTCTCCCCTAATATCACTCTCTACACCATACTAAAAGTTAACTCAAAGATGAATAAAAATGATATATATGCAAAACTGCAAAATATTACTATGTCATTTTTAAAAAATGGGTCACTGGAAGCTTCCCGTTAGATAAAGTCAATAGTGGTATACAAAGGACAGCATCTGGCCAAAAGGAAGCTCACAGAAGGTACAGAACAAACTTGCAGATAATTAGATGAGACCACATGATAGTGGACTTAAATTTACCTGTATTTATATTTACTGGGTATATATATATATATATTTACTTCATGAAGCAGGAGAACCCCTCTTGGCCCTGCTGCCCACTGCGTAAAGTATTTTGAATGATGTATTGATGTATAAGGTAGCATTTGACCCCTGGATATATATATATATATATATATAATATATATATATATATATATATATATATATATATATATATATATATATATTATATATATATATATACTGGGAAGGCCTGTATTAAACCTTACAAAAGCAGCTCAGTGTCTTATCAGTCCGATACATTCAGCAGCCAGATGGCTCATAAGATTAAAATGGAAGCAAATAGAAGTCTTTATTACAAAATAGTAAAGGTCAAAACAAAGCAGAATCTGTATGCTTTATATAAGGGCAGCATGACTAGAATGGATTAGATCTGAGGAAATGGTCCTTTAAAATATTTAACTCTCATTCTGGCAACTAACCCCAGATTAGATTATGGAATAAGTGCTTTGAGGATTATTTCCAATGATGTGTGAAGGAAGCAAAATCCAGATCAAAATAATATTTCCATCTTTGTGCTTTAAATAAACCAGGGGTCCCCAACTTTTTTTTTACCCATGAGCCACATTCAAATGTAAAAAGAGTTGAAGAGCAACACAAGCATGAAAAAATGCCACATAAATGCTGTGATTGGCTATTTGGTAGCATAGAGTCACTGGTTGGGGATCACTGAAATAAACAGTAATATAAACTCGTTTCTTGCCTTTCTCGGGTTATATTGGCTACGTTAGGAGACAAGAAATATACGTGGCTGTTAAAACCATCAAAACAACTGAGAAGACCGATTACAGCATCCTTCCCATCAAGTCTCAAGTACTTAAAATTGCCAGATACAGCCCTCAGGTACAACATTGACTCCATATTGTCATTTAGTTTATAATACTGTTTCCATGTGTCCCCTAGATGATAGCTTTAGTCATACTTCTGATCCCCTTATATAATGTCCCACATATTATACTGTATATATCATAGCCTTTACAGATTAAATGACCCCATATAATAACCAAAATGATTATACAGTACAATTCCATACACATTATATAAGGCCTGCTCGCCTTGTACTCCGCTTACATGTTCATGCAGATCCATTTATTCTGCCTGGAGAGCATAGGCATTGGAACGGGAGGGCACAGGGGACTTGATCCTCCCAAAATTGTGACCTGTCACCATAAGCTGCCTCTGCCTACTTTAACTAATGTCTCCCAGCCATTCCAGTCAATAATAAAATGCTGTCCACAGACTGCTATTTACATTTAAAAACAGGTTAAATATACTTTATCTTATCTACTAAAACAAAGAGCTCATGGTGCTGTGCTAGTGCTGTGTGTGCAGCGAGATTGGACAGTTTGCAAAGTATTGAACTTTGAACCTCTATGCTCACTGTCCAGTGGTGTTGCACACAAAACATTGTGAAGAGCCCTTCAGATAAGGTACATTTAACCCATTTTTAACTGTGAATTGCGGTCTGTGGACAGCATTTTATTATTAACTGGATCTGCAAGGTAAATAAAATGACTGCAAAGAAAGATTGAGGGGAAAGTATGGGCCCAGAAAAGTAATAGAAAAGTTGAAAAGGAAAAGAGTACAAAAATGTGTAGAATAAATGTGGAGCCAAGATATGGGACATGGAATGGAATAAATGAATTAATAAATTAATGAGGGATAAAAATAGAAATACAGGGGGGGGGGAATAGCAGAAAAAAATGCTGAGAGGAAAGGAGGAGAAGTACAGAATACACAAAAAAGGAAAGAACATAAAAATAGATTTTAAAAAATGAGAAGAGATTAGAAGGGGAGAATGCAGAAAAAGGAAACTATAGTAGAAAAAAAGAACAGAGGAGAAATAAAAATTGTATTGATAAACAGAAGATGAAGGAAGAAAATAATTAAATACATAGAAAGGAAGAAAAAAACCCAGAACCAACCAATTGTACCTCATTAATAAACAACCCCAGTGGAATAGTGGAGGAAAATAGTATTTATAAAAGACAAATAAGAAAAAAATGAAACATGGAACTACAAAAGATAAGGTAAGTATGCTACAGCCATTTTATTGTAATGCTTATAGCTGTGAGTCTGTGCCCTGGTTGTGGTGCAGCAGTGGTGCATTGGGTTTATAATCTGACAAAGCAGTTTACCAACAGGAATGAGAAGAGTGTAGTGACATTCGTTTACAGGGATTCTGTCACAATTTATATGGTTTACTTTTTATTTCTAAATTACACTGTTTAACCTTGCAAATAATTCACTCTACCATTTAAAATGTTATTCTTGAACCAACAAATGTATTTTTTTAGCTGTAATATTGGTGTGGAGACCATCTCAGTGCAATGTGTCTGATCCTGATCTTCGAGACAAAGCCAACACTATAGGATGGAACTGCTTTGAGACAGCTATTGCTTCTCCCCTTCCCATAACACGACATGGGTCGTGTTTCAGTGCTACCCTAGCCCCACCTAGTGGTAGACTAGGAAAAAAGCAGGATTTTCCTGCTTTGTTGCTATTCTCATGTCTACCATTAGGTGGGGCTAGGGATTTTTTAGCAATTTTACCAATGCAAACAAATCCTTCAGCAGAGGTGTCCGATAGCTAATATCTGGCTACCTGCCCATTGTTCTGTTGATAGGCTGCTGATGGGCTGGTGGGGAGGGAAGGGAGGGGTGATATCATATCACATGACTTGAGGGCTCCTGGGAAACTGACAATATGTCTAGCCCAATGCCAAATTTCAAAATAAAATATAAATCTTTGCTCTTTTAAAAGGGATTAACAGTTTTGAAAAAAACATGTTTTACCGTGACAGTATCCCTTTAACTTTCCCACTTTGGGTGACAGTACTTTATCTACAGATCCTATGCATCAGGGATTTGGAGCAAGGAACACACAGGGTACCAATGCCCACTGTCTCTCTCTGCATATGTGTTTAGATGCCGGTATCCATAGTTTCTCAGTATATGTAATCTGCTTGATGTTTCAGTACCCAACATAACTGTATATGATTCACTAGTGTGCTAATAAACACAACTGTCTCACATGATATATAATAGGACTCAATGGGGCTCATTTATCAAAACTGATTACAAACACCTGTACAGTATGTACAGTATGCCAGCAACCAAATTGTTGCTGTTATTGTTCTACCTGCAGCTGTCTGAACAAAAGCTAATTATTAACTGGTTGATATGGGATACTGCACAGTAGCAAATTTGCCCAAAGTTGGTAAAAGAGCCCTGATTGAATCTTACTGTGGTATGAACTTATGGTATTGGCACCAACTATCTCTTACTGTATAATGTGCTTGAGTGTCAGCGCTCACTTCTGTATATCTTCTGTCAGTCCTCTGTATAAAATGCACTTAGGTTATGCCTGCCCACTGAATATAACTGTATATAAAATGATTGGGGTGTCAACATCCACTATGTATTATTGATTAATGTTCTTGGTGCTAGAATTTATCACTGTATATTGTGCTTAGGGTGATATATCCCTACTCTCATTGTACAAGATTATGCTGATGCATTTAGCAATTTGGTATAATATGCTAGAGATGACAATGAAAGATCGCACTATACCAGCTGTCTGCCTGGCAGTAAAAGCTAACAGAACAAACTACATAACAAAAGTTCATCCTAACATCATGCTTATGCAGCACTTCCTACATGCTTTATATGTGTGCAATCCACCATACAGCATAGAAAAATGATTGTCAGCCCTTCTAACAAAATCTGAAGTCAGGCTGCATCCACCACTAACTCCAAAAAACATCTTCTGCTGCCTATGCTGTCGAGAATAATGACAACATGCAGGATACCCTTCAACTACCCATAACATTAAAGAACTGATGCCATATATTTATATTATATGTTCTTTTCTTTTTGTGTAATATCTACAGGAATTGGTATTTATTGCTGATAAATATTGAGAATTTCTTTTCCCATCCTATTTGGCTTTACATTATTATAACGAATAAAATAAGTACAAGTATGGGATCTGTTATCCTGAAACCCATTATCCAGAAAGCTCGAATTACGGGCCATCCCATAAACTCCATTTTATTCCAAATATTTTTTTCTCTGTATTAATAAAATAGTACATTGTACTTGGTCCAAACTAAGATATAGTTAATCTTTATTGGAAGCAAAACCAGCCTGTTGGGTTTAATGTTTGAAGATCCAAATTACAGAAAGATGCCTTATCTGGAAACCCCAGGTCCCGAGCCTTCTAGACAAAAGGTTCCATACCTGTGTTGTTGTGAGTGTTTCCAGTAGTTTGGTTAACCAGCAGCATGCCTTCTATGTGATGGAGTTCCTAAATGGAGGAAGCCATCAGGATGAGCTGGAACAACACGGGACCCTGGACATTGAGAGAGTTCGGTAAGCATTATGTGGTAATATTACTAATAATTAGCTTTATTCCAATTGTACCTATAAAAAGCATAGGGTAATACAATACGAGTGCAACATATTCAAATTTTCTAATTTTCTTTAACCAAAGCTAATCTAGTACAGGATAATCTTCATAGAGCTAACCATTATTTGAGATGATTTGCGACCAAGCGAGGGGCATGTACATCAGTGTGTTTTTCCCAAGAGCATTCTTCAGGACCAAAGCCCTTCTACTTAATGAGGAACTGGAGAGAACCCCTGGAGAGTCTGGAATCTAAGATCTTTTCCACCTCGCACTCCTGTTGACCAGCCATGGGGATAGACAAAAGAGGAGACAGCTCCAACGAGAAGAGATTGGAAATAGGGATTCGCATCTCAGGAGGAAGTAATAGTCGGATTGCCACAGGATTAACTATCTTCCGAGTGAAATTTCGGGACAGCGCATCCACTTTCCAATTCTTGGAGCCAGGGCGGTAGGTTAAGACAAGTTGAAGCAGGAAAAGAAGAGGGACCACCTTGCTTGTCGGGGATTCAATCTCTTGAGTGTTTGTATGAATTCCAGGTTTTTATGGTCAGTATAGATAGTGACCGGGTTCGAGGCCCCCTCTAAAAGGTGGCGCCACTCTTCGGGGCAAATTCACTAAGAATCGAAGTTGCGCCAGGCGCAACTTCGCCGCTCTTCGCCGCACTTCGCCGGGCGAATTTTCGCCAGAGCTCCGCAAATTCACTAAAATGCGAAGTTGCGCACAGGGGTAGCGTAAGTTTGCGAAGTTGCGCTAGCGTTAATTCGCTATATAAAGCGAAGTTGCGCTAGCGAAGGCTAATTTGCATACGGCGCGAAATTCAAATTTCAATGGAGGAACACGTATCTGCACTACAAATGCCTAGAAAACCTTCAAATCTGCCAATAAAAATTTTATTTTGCCCTACACATGTGCCCACTGTCTAGGTAAGTTGCCATGAGTCAGGAAAAGTAGGGGGGAGGAAGGGGAGCCCCAAAAAAAATCCGATCTTTTTCAGCCTATCAGCCATCATGTAGAAAACACGCCAGCGTTTTTTGGGACTTAGAAAAAATTTTGACTTTTTTTTTAAACAATCCCTATCTACTCTATTGCGATTCGCCAGGTCTGAGGTGGCGAAGGAAGTCTAGCGTAAAAGGTAGCGTTCGCTACACTGCGCAAGTTAGTGAATTTGCGTAGTTTCGTCGCTAGCGAAAATTTGCCAGGAGTAAGGTTGCGAAGTAACACTAGCGAAACTACGCCAGCGTTCGTTAGTGAATTTGCGCAGTAGCGAAAATTCCGAACGCTAGCGAAAAAACGCTATCGTTCGGCGCTTCGCACCTTAGTGAATTTGCCCCTTCGAGAGCAAGCTTTACTGCCAGGAGATCACGGTTCCCAACATCATAGTTCTGCTCCGCTGGAGAGAATTTCTTGGATATAGTCTTTCATGGCGGAAGTTTCAGCAGGAGAGAGGGGATAAGTACAACCTCTAGGGGGCATTATAGCAAAGTAAAGATATATACACAATGTGAAGTAAATCAAAGTCCTTACAATATTCCACAGGTGCTCCGTCTTAGCACCGCAAACAACGATATAGTTTATCCAGAGGTGTGGAAAGAAGGACGCAACTACAGGATTCCTGCTAATGTGCTATTTATTAGCCACACAACATGTTTCGGACAGCATGTGTCCTTTCTCAAGAAAGGACACATGCTGTCCGAAACATGTTGTGTGGCTAATAAATAGCACATTAGCAGGAATCCTGTAGTTGCGTCCTTCTTTCCACACCTCTGGATAAACTCTAGGGGGCATTGTTTCTGGAAGAAGATCAACGGGACAGTTGATGATGAAGAGGGAGGAATTCCCCTGTTGTCATGGAGATAATGTCAGGCCTTAGGGGTCTGTCGTCAATAGCAAAGACCCGCAAGGGAGTAGACATGGGATACAGGGGAACACCCACTTGCTTGGCAAAGGCAGCGTCCATGAAGTTTTCAGCAGCTCCAGAATCGAGGAACGCTGAAACTTGGATCGTATTAGCGGACAAGCTAATCTGCATAGGCAGGCAAAACTTTTGTGTAATGCCACCCACATGTGATATCCCTGGTTTACTTTTTGGCAGGAATTGACAAAATGGGCTTGGCCGCCACAGTATAGGCACAGACCCGCAGAGCGTCTCCGGAGTTTCTCCTGCTCAGAGAGACATGCCTTCCCGATCTGCATTGGTTCCTCCAGAGAGGTGACAGACAGTTGCTGGGAAGAGGCATGTAGAAGAGGTCTTTGGAAGCGGGGAGTTAAGCTCCCCATAGACGCGACGATTCTTCTTGCCGAACGACCGATTTTAGGGAAGCCCGACCAATCCTTCGAAATTATCGTGAGGTATTCGAACGATCGTACATCTTACGATTTTTCGGCCAACATCTGTCGGGAAATTGATCAGCCAGGTCAAAAAATCTTTGTTGGTCCAAGTGCAATCTCTCTATGTTTGCAGGGCCAAGCAGGCAGCTCCCCTTTGTTTTCCTGGTAAATTGGTCTTTTTAGTTGATGGTAAATTCGTACAATCGTACGATCGTTCTGAGAAGATCGTGTTCTCAGGATCTGATCTTTTAAAAATCTCAACATCTATGGCTAGCTTAAGTATTGGTTGGAATTTCTTGTTGTGCTCCTTTGCAACTTGATGCTCCCTAAAATGGGTCTACCTTGATGGCGAGAGCAATTAAATCTTCCAGCACTTCAGGAAGTTCTCTGGATACAAGATCATCCTTCAGTCGGGTAGACAGACCATGGTAGAAGACAGCCCTGTATGTCTCATCATTCCAATTGGTTTCTGCCATTAAAGTTCTTAAGTCAATAGCATACTCACTGGCACTGTGACTTCCCTGCAGGATTTGCAGGAGCCGGGATGAGGCATTAGCGACAAACACATCATCACAGTACGGAAGGCCTGGAGAAATGCCTTGACATCGAAGGTCAGGAGAGAGTCCTTCTCCCAGAGAGGTGTTGCCCACTCCAGCAGTTTGCCCTCCAGACGAGACATCACATACTCCACTTTAGCCCACTCTGAAAAGCATTGTGAAGGTTGAAATTCAAATTGAATAAGACATTGAGTAAAGAACCCTCTGTAGGCTTGCGGGTCCCCCTTATAGCGAGATGGAGGAGGGATACGCAGCTCCCGGCCGATGGGACTGCTACCGAAGGAGTGACAATAGCAGGAGGATTGGCCACTGCAGGAGGAGTGGGAGACATCCGGGAAAGAAGCGTATCAAGTACATGCCCAATAGGGACTTGCTGAGTCTCATAAGCTTCCATTTGGGACACCAGCCCCCAAAGGGCCCTTCTGACATCCAGCGTAGCTTCCTCAGTGGGGTCCATGGCCTGATTATAATGTGAGGGGGCCTATTGGCTCCCAGCAGAAGTAGTCCGGACCAAGGAGGAAGCTTTAGGGGTTAAAGTCCAAGATTACAGTACAAATAGGCAGAATAATATCAGAGTCAAGGTTCAGGCAGGGTCAAAAGTCCAGGAATCAGGTTAACAGGAAATATCAAACACCCAGGAATGTTCCAAACAAACGGTCTAATCGGGCATGGAACTTGGAAGGGTTTATATCTTTGAATTTCGTGCCAAGTGTGTGACGTCATTGTGCCAGCATCGGAACGCTGCTGCTCCACGTGGGTACCATGGGCGCAGCCATCTTAGATGGCCAAAGTGTTTTAGGGGGAACACTTTAATTTTTTGTGGGAAAAAAATCCTCAAATTTTTAAAGATTTATCATACCCCCAAAGCTTCTAAAAATCCAAATCCAAAAATACGCCATCACAAACCTGATAAGGTCATGTAGAAGTTAATGGCAGATGTCCCTGAAGTTGTTCTTGACATTGTGATCTGCGTCTTATAACCCAAAAAAGATGATGAAATCTAACAAGATCGAAACTGGCTGTAGGCAAGTTTGTATATATGGCTCTGAATTATTAGGCTGTATCTGTGCTATTAAACTAGCCAGTGACATAATTAACAATAGACGAGCCTGGGGCAAGATGTGCAATTGAGCCCCCACACAATCAAGCGCCAGTGTGTTTCTGAGGCAAACAGATCAATTTTACCATGGTAGGGCAACAGTGCATGATATTTTCATTACTTAAAAACACTTTTATACACTTTTTAGTATTACTGTTCCCTTAACCTAAGAGTGCGTACATCCATGTTGATGCCAAAACAATCCAATTTTTTATATTTGCTCTGTATTTAAGAAGGTTCCCCTATCTAGTTCCAAGTAGAATGGATAATACAAACCAGATTGATAATAATCATCCATAGCAAAAGTAGTGTTCAGGACTGAAAAAAAAAATATTTGTGCTTTTTCAAGATGGTGATTTAATAAACAAAAGATTTTTTTTTTTGTATTTAAATGGGCAATTCACGAGAAAACACACTGAGGCACAAAAATAAAGCTTTTGTAACATTTTAGGACTCCTTTACTAATGTCATTCCAAACAGTGTGTGCGGCCATAGAGGTCCATCAGTGCACAATACACA
The DNA here is from genome assembly GCF_017654675.1 of Xenopus laevis. Lineage (NCBI taxonomy): Eukaryota > Metazoa > Chordata > Amphibia > Anura > Pipidae > Xenopus > Xenopus laevis. Next base: position 39,818,149 of record NC_054383.1, on the reverse strand, counting down.
TAACTTGTATCTGGGACTGGAGCACAACAGCCGCACTCTTCTCTCCAGTGGCAGTTGGAGCTTTAATGGAGCATCCAGCTACAGGCACAAAGTGATGCACAAGGGAGCAGTAAGCAGGGAAATTGGGAATGCGTACTAAATAGAGTGCTAAGTGAGAATAAATTTGCTACATTTCACAACATGTCAAATGTGTTTTATTCTTTAATATTTTCACAGTATTCAGGCAAATACACAATATATATCATAAAATATATATATGTCAAGAATATGGTGACCTGCTGGAATATGTCTGGAGCCAAAAGTAAGAGAAACCTGTAAACACTGAGAGGTGTTCAGTTTCCAAAATATATATATATATATATATATACATTAACAAAGTATGTGAAAGAAAGAAGTTGACAAGTATTTCCTCCAGACAGGGATGTAGCTTTTTTTTTTAAAGTGAACCTGTCACCCAGACACAAAAATCTGTATAATAAAAGTCCTTTTCAAATTAAGCATGAAATCCAATTTCTATTTTTTATTAAAGCATTCATAGCTGTTGTAAGCTTATTTCAAATTCTCAGCTGTCAATCAAATATTGTCTGCCCCTCCTCTGTGCCTTAGGCAAAGCAGACAATTACTTTCACTTTTCTTCAGCACTTCCTAGATGTCACTGCTCTCCACATATTCCCCCTCTCTCTTCACTATTTAATTGTGTAACCCATGCATGGGGATGGACATCAGGTCCCCCATTCTGGTGCACAAACAAGATTCTGAGATGATACAAGGCTTGTCTTTATAACAGTGTCCACAAAATGGCTCCTGCCTGCTTGCTATAATTAGGAATTCCCAGACTGAAGGAAACAAGATTCAAATAATTTATATAGTGTAATTAAAGTTCATTTTTCTTGATCAATGTGATAAAATAGGATTTTGAATAATTTTTTTGGGTGACGGGTCCCCTTTAATACTGTTCCTTAGTTGCATGTACAGAAAGCATCCTATGTATATATTAACTGGTTGATTAGTGCAGAATATTGTTCTGTTCTCACTTGGAGTCTCTGTTTTCTCACTGTAACTCTATCCTCAAATCTTGAGAAAGACAGTAGGACTCAAACACAAGTGCAAAGAGTTCCAGCAAAGTCTAGAGGCAAAATTCAGTTATGGAGACGACCAATGCTCCTGTCCAAACTGCTGTGATGGATAGAATGCATGTGCACCCATGGGTTCTTAGAAACCATGACATTACCTCCAGCCTGAAGGTAGCAATAAGTGTTCCAATGAAACAGAAATACCGGCACATGAGGCTTAAGTTTGCAGGATAAACCTTGCTTTATTCCTAGTGCAGAAGTGCAACGTTTTGGGGCCAGCCGATTTATCAATGATACGGATACCATGATACAAAAGGTATAAATAGGGTAAACAATTAATAAATTAGCATACAAAAAAAGTGTACAATAATTATGGCAGTGCAAACAACCCATCCCCATATGTAAATATATGAAGAAAGTTCTTGGAAAAATATTGTAGTCCGAATAGTGGAGAAAAAAAAGTTTAAGATGACACACAACTATCCAGCCCAATTAATTCCACCCAGGATGTTGGCCACCCTCCCTCCTCCCCCCTGGCCTACCCCTCCCGCTGGGCAAATGCCCCTAACTTGTTACTTACCCTTCTGCGCAGGTCCAGTCCAGGGAGTTCACAGACGACATCTTCTTCCACGCGATCTTCTTCCTGCTTTGAATGGCGCATGCGCATGAGGATCATCTCGCCGGTACGATCTACTGCGCATGCGCGTGACTTTTGGCGCATGCGCAGTAGATCCGTACCGGCGAAATGCTCCTACTGCGCATGCGCCAAAACGCTGGTCAAAGCAGGAAGAAGATCGCGTGGAAGAAGATGTCGTCTGTGAACTCCCTGGACTGGACCTGCGCAGAAGGGTAAGTAACAAGTTAGGGGCATTTGCCCAGCGGGAGGGGTAGGCCAGGGGGGAGGAGGGAGGGTGGGCAACAAACGGGAGGGGGGGTGGGGGGTTTGCGCCGACAAGGTTTCCTTCCCCTTTAATGGGACTGCACTAGGCAAAGCAATTATGGAAAAGGACCTTGGCGTCCTTGTAGATGATAAACTTGGCTGTAGCAAGCAATGTCAGTCAGCAGCATCAAGGGCAAATAAGGTCTTGACCTGTATTGAAAGGGGCATAGAGTCATGGGAGGAGGGGGTCATTCTTCCACTGTATAGAGCACTTGTAAGGCCCCATCTAGAATATGCCATACAGTTTTGGTCTCCATCACTCAAACAGGACATTATTGTATTAGAGAGGGTACAGAGAAGGGCAACTAAGCTGGTAAAAGGTATGGAAAATCTTAGCTATGAGGAAAGACTGGCCAAATTGGGGATGTTCACGCTGGAGAAGAGGCACTTAAGGGGAGATATGATAACTATGTATAAATATATAAGGGGATTGTATAATAATCTCTCTAAAGCTTTATTTACCAGTAGGTCTTTCCAGCTGACACAAGGTCACCCATTCCGATTAGAAGAAAAGAGGTTCCGCCTAAATATTCGGACGGGGTTTTGTTACAGTGAGAGCTGTGAGGATGTGGAATTGTCTCCCTGAATCAGTTGTACAGGCTGATTAGACAGTTTTAAGAAGGGGTTGGATGGCTTTTTAGCAAGTGAGGGAATACAGGGTTATGGGAGATAGCTCATAGTACAAGTTGATCCAGGGACTAGTCCGATTGCCATTTTGGAGTCAGGAAGGCATTTTTTCCCCCTCTGAGGCAAATTGGAGAGGCTTCAGATGGGTTTTTGTTTGCCTTTCTCTGGATCAACTGGCAGTTAGGCAGATTTAAAAAAAAAAAAACTAAAAGGTTGAACTTGATGGACGTGTGTCTTTTTTCAACCTTACTTACTATGTTACTATGTAATGTAGAGGTATTATACAAAAAAATCCAGGTGTATAATAGTCGATGAATAAAATAGTCAATAAAAAAGGTATAGTGGTCCTTATAAAGTCATTCAAACTCGAAAGGAAAAAGTCTGTGAGCAGCAAAAGCCATTGTGAAAACTTAGTTGTAATAAAGTAACAGGAAATGAATTAGTAATAAATGTAACAGTGTGTGGCTACAACAATAGATACAGAGTATATAATTCACCCAGCTTGTATAGGAAAGGGAATGTGGAGTTTTACCTAGCCCTGGGTGATTATCTGAGAAATTGTCTTATCTGTTGAAAAGGAGAAAAATAATAAGTGAAAAAATTCTCAACAAAGAAAGCAAGACAAATTGTATTCTTCATTAAGGCCCTTAGGACATATGGATTAGAGCAGTGATCCCCAACCAGTAGCTCGTGAGCAACATGTTGCTCTCCAACCCCTTGGATGTTGCTCTCAGTGTCCTCAAAGCAGGTGCTAATTTTTGAATTCCAGGCTTGGAGGCAAGTTTTGGCTGCATAAAAACCAGGTGCACTGCCAAACAGAGCCTCAATGTAGGTTGCCAATCCACATAGGGGCTACTAAATGGCCAATCGCAGCCCTTATTTGGCACCCAGGAACAGTTTTCATGCTGTGTGTTGCTCCCCAACTCCTTTTACTTCTGAATGTTGCTCACTGGTTCAAAAGGTTGGGGATCCCTGGATTAGAGTAACCAAATCCAGTAGCACTCCCTCTGGAGTAATCAACGCTTTTTGTCCTGACCTTGTTTTACTATCACTTTTTCCAAAATTTGCCAACGTAGTTGTGCCACATGATGCCCTTGTATATGAAAATGTCTGGCTAATAAAGTTTCTTTTTTTGTTGTTTTGTCATTTCCTTTATTTTCTTTATTATCCGTGGGGTTCAATGGTGTGGGTGGTGGTTGATAATTCTGTATGGTTGATTTATATTCATTAAGCCTAACTTTTATAGGTCTAGATGTTTGACCCACATATGCCAACCCACATGAGCATTTGATGCAGTGTACCACATCATTCGTGTCACACATGAAGGACCCTTTGATGGTTTGCTTACAGCCATGTTGTGGGTGTGTAACCATATTGCCAGGGATTATACCATTACAATGGCTGCAGTTCCTACAAGGATAAGTACCATTAGACTCACACCTGGTCGGAACTTGGCATCTTTGATTGATCTTGGGCACAGGTTTAATGAGATCACCAATATTTCTACCCCGTCTATAGGAGAACATTGGAGGTGATTGGAACAAGTGGCCATGCTTGGGATCAGTGCTTAAAAGACCAGTAACATCAAAAAAAAAAACAATTTAAAAAAAAATAAAGAAATAACTTAATAACTCCGCTTCTGCTCCTCTTCAGCACTCGATTTATCCTCCCTGGCTATCTGCTGCTGGATTCTTTAGCTCCCACTCCGCGCTGCAAAGTTCCACTGCCCTCACGAAGGTGATCACCGAAAGTACACTTTGAATCAGCATTTTCTTATCAGAATACCAGCACTGGGGGACTTTTGCTGACGTGCTGTTTCAAGGAGCAGGGTGTAAACTGGTCATGGCTCCCAATAAAATGAAGAAAAAAATTATTGGTGGCCAGGGTCCCCCATTAAAGTAAAAAAAAACATTGGTGGTCAGGGCCCCCCAATAAAACATAAAGAAAAACATTGGTTGTCAGCCTCCTCCCGAAGTTCAAAAAAACATTGGTTGCCAGGGTTCCCCATTAAAGTAAAAAACAAAATTTGAGGTCAATGCTCTCTTATGGCTTTGGGTTCCATTCTTCTCCGAATAGATCAAAGGCAGACACAAGTTGGCTGATCTCTCTGCAAACTACATTGTATGAATGTATTATTGCATTCTGGCCATAGAACTTGAAAAAGAAGGATGTGGCCAGATAGTGTAAAGCTGGATATACAGGGGCTGATAAAAGCTGCTGACGGACCAGTCGTTTATTGGCCCGTGTATGGGGCCCTCAGACAGCAGGCCTACCTGACTGATATCTGGTTGAAAAGCAGCCAGATGTCAGTCAAGCAGTTTTGATTTACCCATTTGAACAAGGGCTGCATCTGCACACTGATGTGATGTGGTCCTTGATCCAACTGCCTTTATAGTGGCAATTATGATCTGATCAGGCCAATATTGCACACCGGCGAAAGATCCTCTTGTTTGGCAACCTTGCCAAATGAATGGATCTTACAAAACACGAATGATGCATAAAGCCATATTATTGGTACTACCAAGAAAAAGTGTGATAGAAAAATAAAACAAAAACGAATAAATGTTCATACTCATGGGCATACTCACAGTTCACCCCAGTCCCTGGGGTCCAAAATAACATTCCAATAATTGTTCCTCCAAAAAAGTAAAGGGCCAATAGATTAAAAAATACAAAATGTTTATTAGGACATATAAACAGGACAGAAACCTAACGCATTTCGTGCCTGTTGGGGCACTTACTCATAGGCTTGACTATGTTGAGATTACAACGGGAATTTCTGCACTGAAGCTGAAAAAGGCAGAGCGAAATGTTAGACACCCCCAATGGTTATGTTTACTTATTTGATACCCCAGACTGGTGAGTAAGAAGTCAATAACTTTGTAGTTCTCGCTTATTAATATAAGCCTAACCCTGGCCCAGTGCAGTTTTCTGAAACAGGAGCATCTGTTACCTGTAAGAGCAAAATTATACAATAATGATTAATAAAATACACTGTTGAATAAGAATGTTTCTGACTGCTTTGTGGACCTCTGGCCAGTACGAACATTTGCTTGGTACTATGGGGTGTTGAATTTACCAAATAAATTTTTTGTGACAAACTATAGGCTTGCAGATTCCTCCCATGTACTAAATACTTGTGCAGCTCAGGTTATGAATCCCCCATTTATCATATGTTGTTTTTGTCTGGTATCCAACTTTAGTGAGGATATAAGAAGTTGCATTATACTGACACACATATTCACTAATTCACTAAAGGACAAAGCGCCTAACGCTAGCGTTGAATTCGCTAGCGTAGCGCATTTTCGTTAATTCGCCGAATTCACTAATGGACGCTGGCGTAAATTCGCTAGTGTTACTTCGCACCCTTACGCCTGGCGAATTTGCGCAACGGACGTAACTATGCAAATTCACTGACGTGCGCATTTTTCTGAATGCTACTTTTTACGCCAGACTTCCTTCGCCACCTCAGACCAGGCGAAGTGTAATAGAGTAGATAGGGATTGCTCCCAAAAAAGTTAAAAAAATTTCTAAGTCCCAAAAAATGCTGGCGTTTTTTCTTTTTTTATGGGTGATAGGCTGAAAAAGATCGAAAACATTTTTGTGGCTAACCTCCTTCCCCCCTACATTTCCTAACTCATGGCACCTTAACTATACAGTGGGCACACGCGTAGGGCAAAATAAAAATTTTATTTCCTGTTTTGAAGGTTTCCCAGGCTTGTGTAGTGATGCTACATATACCTCCATTGTAATTTCAATTTGGTGCCGTATGCAAATTAAGCGTAACTTTGCTTTGCTTGGCGAATTAACGCTAGCACAACTTAGCAACCTTACGATTCCCCTGAGCGCAACTTCGGATTTTAGTGAATTTGCGTAGTGCTGGCGAAAATACTCCTGGCGAAGTGCGGCGAAGCGGACGCTGGCGCAACTACGAATCTTAGTGAATTTGCCCCCATGTACCTTCAGCAATAATGGTATACTGATGGGATGGGGAAAGCCAAGCAGTGGTGATAGACTATAACTTGACTTTTATAGGAGCTGCAGTACAGGGGAATAGCAGTCCAATTGTACAGATATAACAAACTGAGCATCGTTTTTTTAAGGCTTTAGTAAACATCTACAAAAAAAACAGGATATATATATAAAAGCAGACCCTCCTATACTACACATTCCATATGTCGGTTTTTCAGAACAACATCATATTTCACACTAGATGCCATAGATTCATAAGGATAAGTAGTAAAACATGTATATGGATTTTAAGTCAAATAGCTAATTTTGATCTTTTCCAGATGGAAGAGGGGGCCCAGTTTGTATTAACTGAGCAATAAACTAGCCCTGGGCTGAGCAACGTCATTTCTGGTTCTTAAGGAATTTTTCTAGTAGCTTTCAAGACAAAATAATTCCACAATGTCTAAGCCTCAGAAAATAAGCAGAATGTTTTTTTTTTAATTGGTTTATTAATGATAGTGCCAGTTCCACCTGTTTTTGGTAACTGTGCTTGTGAAAATCCTCTAAAATATTTAAGCAGCACATGAATATAAATCTGATGTAAAGAGCTGGCGTTAGGGGGAGCAAAGAAGGGTGACTTTCCTAGGCTGCACATATGGCACCTACAAATAAAAAGAGTATAAAATAATAGGTATATAATATATTAGAGCAAGATGGATGGTGACAGTGTCAGACTGGGGCATTGGTGGACCACCAGCGCTACGACACCATGGACCCTTCTTGCAATCAACAGGGCCCTTCTCCCAACATCAACTCCCTGCATGCACCATGTCATTTTGTGTCCCATACTGCTTATTGCTGCCCTTCTCTTCAACTTAAAGGGGTTGTTCACCTTAAAATGTACATTTAGTATGATGTAGAGAGTGATATTCTGAGACAATTGGCAATTGGCTTTCATTTTTTATTATTTGTGATTTTTGAGTTATTTAGCTTTATTCAGCAGCTCTCAAGTTTGCAGTATCAGCAATCTGGTTGCTAGGGTCCAAATTACCCTAGCAACCATGCACTGATTTGAATAAGAGACTGGAATATAAATAGGAGAGGGCCTGCATAGAAAGATGAGTAATAAAAAGCAGCAATAACAATACATTTGTAGCCTTACAGATCATTTGTTTAAAGATGGGGTCAGTGACCCCCTTTTGAAAGCTGGAATGGGTCAGAAGAAAAATTGTAAATCATTAAAAATCGATAAAAAATAAATAATGAAGACCAATTGGAAAGTTGCTTAGAAATTGACACTCTATAACATACTTAAAGAGAACTCAAAGGTGAACAACCCTTTAACTCAGGTGCAGATCAGGGGAGCAGAACAGAAGGGCCGAGGCCCACCAGGTTATATCCTGGTGTCCCGCTGGACCAGTCCCGCCCTAGATAGTGATACCTAAATGTTACATATAACCTACCGGCATGCTTTCAGTTATAGTACAAATCCAAGCACCCACAACAGTCAAGTAACTTAACAAAATTTGGCTGGCCCAGGTACAGGATGTGCAATCGGATCCGCCCCAGATGTGGATTTTTTCATCGTTCGCACATGTGCGTGAAAAATTTTCCACTTTTCAGCTGCTCCGTTGGGCCCCAAGGGGGCGCAGGCCCATGTGCAATATCACCTCTTGCACACCCTATAATTAATCCACTGCAACAATATATTATGAATATTATGACTGTAAGACTGATGGTAAATACCCTTTTTTAAAGATTTAAATAGCTTTGTGAATAAAATTTATATTCAGGATCCCAATTCATTTAATTTATACTGATCAGGGGGCACATTTACTTAGTTCGAGTGAAGGAATAGAATAAAAAAAACTTTGAATTTCGAATGTTTTTTTTGGCTACTTCGACCATCAAATTGGCTACTTTGACTTTCGACTACGACTTCGAATCGAACGATTCGAACTAAAAATCGTCTCTTTAAAAAAAAATTTGACCCCCTACTTCGCCATCTAAAACATACCGAACCTCAATGTTAGCCTAAAGGGAAGGTCCCCATAGGCTTTGTAAGCTTTTTTTGGTCGAAGAAAAATCGTTCGATCGATGGATTCAAATCCTTCGAATCGAATGAAAGAATTGCGGTAAATCCTTCGACTTCGATATTCAAAGTCGAAGGATTTAACTTCGGCAGTCGAATATCGAGGGTTAATTAACCCTCGATATTCGTCCCTATGTAAATCTGCCCCTAGGTATGGAAAAAGCTCTAAATTATGGGAAGGTCATCTTCCATAGAGTCCATATTAAGCAAATAATACAAGTTTTTCAAAAGGATTTCCTTTTTCTTTGTAATAATAAAGCAGTAGTTTGTACTTGAGTTTGTACTTGTAGTTTGTACTAAGCTGCATAAACCCATATTGCTGGCTAAACAATGCTACTGGGTCTATTTTATGTTTGAATTATTTTTTGCAGACTTAAGGTATGGATATCTATATTTTGAGAAAAAAAACCCTTATCCCAAAACTGTATAAAAGAGTCAGGAACAGGTCCAGACTGAGAATTAAAATAGGCCCTGGCATTTCAGTTACACAGAGGCCCAATGAGCCCACACAGAGGCCCAAACAGCCCCACCAGCCCACTAAAAACTGACTTTCTATGGCACCTTATAGCAGCCCCTCTGGCATTTGCCAGAACCCACAGATTTACAGTCCGGGCCTGGTCAGGAATGTGTTTTGTCAATCCTTTTCAAGATTACACAGCAATTCCATTTAAGACAGCCTGTTCCTGGCCAATATCTATTTATTATGTATATTGTTTGGTTCACAAATTGGGTATGTTGGCAAATTTTATCTGCTGATCTGCCATATCTGCTAGTGTATGATATATCTGCAGATGAACAAGTAAGGAGGAGCCATAGATCATCTCCACTTCCTGCTTTTCTGGTCGCTCTGCAGACTGCTTGAATGACTGAACAACAGAAAAGTGTTGTAAGCTATCATTTTGGTCAGATAGCATAGCTTGTCAGTCCATGTATGGCCACTTTTTTTTAAATTTAGTTTTATCTCTTATATATACTGTATCCATGTAGCCTAAGGGGCAGATTTACTAAAGAGCGAAGTGCTAATGCTAGCGACAAGTCTCCGCAGGGATATCACCAATTCACTAACAGGCGTAACCGCCAATTCACTAGCGAACCAGACCATCACTAGCGCAGTTTCAGACCCTATCTCCCAGCGTATTTTCGCTGCGGCAAACAGATGCTACTCCGCAAATTCAGTAAAGTGCCGATTTTACTGAATGTTATCTCTTTCGCCAGAGTTGACTTTGCCACCTCAGACCAGGCGAAGTGCTAAAAAGAAGCTAGATCTTCCTCAATCTTCTGTCACTTACATCATATCCTGTGTGCCGAAAATGCATTAAAGCTCCAAAAATACTGGCGTCTAGTACTTTTCTTAAGCGGAATTGCCTGCAAAAGTCCTGATTTGAACTTTTTTTGGGTGACCTGTTTTCTCCAGACATTTCATAACATATGGAACATTCATTTTACAGGGGGCTCATGTGTCGGGCATTATATTGACTCTATTGTCTTTATTACGGTTCCCCGGTCATTTGTAAGAAAAAGTGGTAACTTCAAGCAATTGCACCAACATTTATAATAAACAAAACCAACATACAACTTTAAATTACCCGCTGTATGCAAATTGACCAAAGTGCAAGATCATTACCAAATTTTCAGTAGGCACAAATAAACGCCAGCGCATCTTCAATATGAAATGCTCGCACTGCCAAAGTAACGATAGCGTAAAATCGCCAGATTTTGGCACACAGGGCTCAACATCGCATATTAGTGAATTAGTGTAGCGGTAGCAAATTTGCACCTGGCGAAGTGGTGTGAGGTGTGCGAAGCGGTCGCTGGCGACAATTCGCCCTTTAGTGAATCTGCCCCATAGTATTAAATGTACCAGGCTAAAGGTGGCCATACACGGGCCGATAAAAGCTGCAGACAGACCGTGTCAGCAGCTTATTGGCCCGTGTATGGGGCCCCCCGACGGGCTTCACCGATCGAGATCTGGCCGAAAGTCGGCCAGATCTCGATCGGATGGGACAGAAAATCCCGTCGGTTCGCGGCCGCATCTATTCGTTGATGCGGTCCCGCGATCCGACCGCCCGTTTGGGCATCGTTAGGATCCGATCGTTGGGCCCTAGGGCCCATGATCGGATCAGCCCGATATTGCCCACCTCAAGGTGGGCATATCGGAGGGAGATCCGCTCGTTTGGCGACATCGCCAAACAAGCGGATCTCTCCATGTATGGCCACCTTAACACCTCCATCAAGATTACTGATCTTCTACTTATTATCCTAAGGGATTGTTCCCCTACACCTCCCAGTGTTCCCTGATTAAAGATGGCCAGACAAGGGCAGATTAAAGCTGCCGGTATTGGTCCTTTAGACCGATTCAGCAGTTTATCTGCCAGTGTATGGGGGCTTCCAACGGGTCTCCCTGATTGAAATCTGGGCAAGATATAGATCGGGGATGTTTGACTTTTCTGACAATTTAGGACCGCAACCACGGGTGGGCATATTGGGGAAAGATCCACTGGTTTAGCATCTTGGCATATCAGTTCTTGGAACAACTCATTTTTAGTTGACCAAATGCATTTAGGAAAGAGTTGATGGAAAGAAGCCTTTTAAAAATAATGTCTTGAAACATTTGACCCAGTGTAAATTTAGTACACTCATTTAATTACAATAAGCCTCTAAAACCAAATCTGACTTGAAAATTTCATGGATGTGCCTGAATTCTATAAATAACCCTGTTTATAATACATAACCTTAAAATAAAAATAAAGATAATTAAAATGAATGTAATGATCATTAACAGTAAGGATCAGTCACTCCCAAAACAGTAGTTTACACCTCCACCCTCCCAATTTGTCTGCTGTTAAATCACAAACAGTGGCAGGCAAACACAATGAGCAAGTGTGAAAATTGGCGCAATCACCATGTTTTCCATTAGTGCTTTAGTTTTATAATACATTGCACAAGGTGTCACTAAGGCCAAGGTGTTTTCAATAAGGTAGGACTTGGAGACCTATAACACCTTGGCACATTCCACAGTTTGATTTATAATTCTGCTCTATCAATGCAGGAGCACTTACATGCACTGGAAGAACATAAATATTATCTAGATTTCACACACGCACTCAGGAATGGGATCCTGTATCCAGTAAAGCATCCTCCAAAAAGCTCAGAATTAAAGGAACACCATTTTACTAAAAGTCAATTTTAAGCAAATAATTATAGGTTTTAAAACTGATTTCCTTTTTCTCTGTAATAATAAAACAGTACTTTCTACTTGATGGGAGCTACGTTGCATGAATCCATATTTATGGCAAATCAAGCCTATTGGGTTTATTTAATGTTTCAAAGATTTCAAGAAGACTAAATTATGGTATAAATTACGGAATGCTCCCTCATCTGGAAAAAACAGGTCCAAAGAATTCAATAGATGGATGATTGGTAGCCAAATAAATATATAGATGACTGATTGATTGATTGATAAATAGGTAGATAAATAGAAAGATAGATAGATAGAAAGATAGATAGAAAGATAGATAGATAGATAGATAGATAGATAGATAATAGCTAGATAGATATATAGATGATAGATAGATAGATAGATAGATAGATAGACAGACAGACAGACAGACAGACAGACAGACAGACAGACAGACAGACAGATAGATAGATAGATAGATAGATAGATAGATTGACAGACAGACAGACAGACAGACAGACAGACAGACAGATAGATAGATAGATAGATACTGTAGATAGATAGATAGATAGATAGATAGATAGATAGATAGATAGATAGATAGATAGATAGATAGATAGATAGATGATAGATAGATAGATAGATAGATAGATAGATAGATAGATAGATAGATAGATAGATAGATGTTACACTGTTCATCCTGTTCCATGAAATACCCCAGATGAAGGTGTTAATTTTTCAGTGCCCCCCACAGGCTCAGGCAAGTTTGTTTTGTATTAACTTGTGAATATGCATGAACCATGGGTGGGAGGTCAATATAAGGCTGGACTTACACTCTGTTGTCATTTACGCCAGAAGACAAGAGTCACAATGCATCTATACTTTTACTGTCTCATCCTCCTATTTGTACCAGGAGGAAACAGCCTTGGGATCAACAGCTACCTAAAACATATGTCCAACAAACCACAGGATCATGTCAACAGAACCAAAACAGTGGATTCCAAGGACTTGGCTGCTCTACCTCTGTCAAGCTACATGCTTAACCTCTACCAAAGCTTCCACCATTCAGAACTGAACCATGGCACGGAGGCTGCTCCATCACTACCATCAAACCATCGAGCTGATATTATTAGAAGCCTGGCTGCAAAAAGTAAGATTTTTAACATTTCTGTTCCTATATACTTGTTTTTACAAATAGCTTCAAACTTTAAGCTAAACAGGACGCCGATAGCAATTTCTAGCTTTCTTTTGAGGTACAGACAGTAATACCTAAAGGTAATTCACACCCAATGTCATTGCTGTTTACAGTAATTTAAGGGGCCCATTTACTTAGCTCGAGTGAAGGAATGAATAAAAAAACTTCGAATTTTGAATGTTTTTTTTTTGGCTACTTCGACCATCGAATGGGCTACCTTCGACTACGACTTCGATTCCAACTAAAAATCGTTCGACTATTCGACCATTCGATAGTCGAAGTACTGTCTCTTTAAGAAAAAAAACTTCGACCCCCTAGTTCGTCACCTAAACGCTACCGAAGTCAAGGTCCCCATAGGCTTAGGTAGCTTTTTTAGGTCGAAGAAAAATCGTTCGATCGATGGATTAAAATCCTTCAAATCGACTGATTCAAAGGATTTAATCGTTCGATCGAATGATTTTTCGTTCGATCGAACGAATAGCGCTAAATCCTTTGACTTCGATATTCGAAGTCGAAGGATTTAACTTCGACAGTCGAATATCGAGGGTTAATTAACCCTCGATATTCGACCTTAAGTAAATTTGCCCATAAATGTAACATGCTGCCATGATACATATGAAGGATGCATTTGTAAGGTTAATAAGGGTGAAAACTACGCAATAGGCATAGCACAAAACATAAAACAGTTGTACAAGTCAGCACAAATCCAAAGCATTTGGAGCTACAAGTCTTTTTCATTTGCATGACTTGACTGCAGTGTTCAGCTGCTGTCAGTGATCAATCTCAGAAAATGCTATTTCTTAATGTCATATTAGGAATTCTAATAATTAGCCTTATCATCATTACCTGTCAACCTCTCACCTGTACAATTCAAGCGAATCATACAGATACGGGTATGGGACCTGTTATCCAGAATGCTCGGGACCTGGGGTTTTCTGGATAACGTATCTTTCTGTAATTTGGATCTTCATTCCTTAAGACTACTAGAAAATCATGCTAACATAAAATAAACCCAACAGGCTGATTTAGCTTCCAATAAGGATTAACTATATCTCAGTTTGGATCAAGTACAAGGTACTGTTTTGTTATTACAAAGAAAAATGAAATACTTTTATTACATTTAGATTATTTGGATAAAATGGAGTCTATGGGAAATGGCCTTCCCATAATTCAGAACTTTCCATATAATGGGTCCCATACCTGTATATTGTATATAAGTGTACCCTCCACATTGAAATCTTGATGTTATAGAACATCTCATCTGTCTGTGGTTCCAGGAGTATCACTATGTAAATATCCCAATATATCCAACTATAATCCAAATTGGGCTTCAGGATAAGCCCCCTACCCCTGCTTTAGGAATCTATATATTTGTCAAAGGGCTTTTAGCAATCTTCAAAGTAAATTGTATGTTTCCAAACATTTAAGAGCATAGCACATAGCAAATTACATGTACCTACGGTACATTTCTCCTGCCAGTTTGGGGAAAGAACTTCTCTATAGAAAGAACTGTATCTGTACATAAAAAACAATTCAAACCTCTTGGCCTGCAGACAAAGAAACATGGAGAGGCATATACAATGTGTAAGGTCTAATAACAATAGTATTTTTATAGTTACCCTCTGCTTATAATGAAAATAAAATCCATAATAAAAAAAATGTAAACATGGTATGCCTTACAAAATATTGCTGTTAGCTATGTAACAGAGAATGTCTAACCATGTCAGCGCCACCTGTATATACAGCATCTATTGAGCCAATTAGTCCCACAGCAGGGAATTTTAGGATAGACCCAACAGTTGTCAGTAGTTTCCCTGTTCATTATATATATATATATATATATATATATATATATATATATATATATATATATATATATATATATATATATATATATATATATACGAAATGTGTGCTAGCAGGAAATTATGTTTGCATCTTATACTGTATGTAAAGAATCATGCTAATATTAACCTGGACTAATAGGATATGGTATTAAGCTCAGTGCATATGCAGGTATGGAACCTATTATCCAGAATGGTTGGGACTTATGGTTTTCCAGATAATGGGTCTCTCTGTAATTTGGGTTTCCTTACTTTTTCTACTGAAAAAGTAATTAAGACTTTAAAAAAACCCAATAGGATTGTTTTGCCTCCAATAAGGATTAATTATATCTTAGTTGGGATCAAGTACATGATACCGTTTCGTTATTATTATAGAAGTTTTAACATTTTGAATTATTAGATTAAAATTGAATCTATGGGAGATGACCTTCCTGTAATTTGGAACATTCTGGATAATGGGTTTCCAGATAACGGACCCTATACCTCTACAATCTAAATTTGAATGCATTAAGATTAATAAAAAAAGATTCATACTTGTGCACAATTGTGATGGTAGGTGTCCCAGTTGAAGGGGTGATAATCTTAGTTTAAGGGGGATGGAACCCAAAAACTATAAGATCTATACAAACTACTATCATACACCTACTGTGTTCAGTGCATGTCAAACACATGATAATTGATAATAAACACATGTGAGTGGATCTCAGAAAAGGAGAATAGTAGTACACACAAGTCTGCCTTACAACTGGATATGTTCCTAATGTAACCATTGTTTCATACATCACCATATACATAGGTTATATACAGAATTAAAATATGACGCCTGTAGTCATTTATATTACAAGGTTCATGCTTCTGTTACTTATTTGTAGCTTTGGGAAGATACAGAGAATAAACCAGTAGTCTGAACAAATGGGTGTGTATGCTCAGGGAGAGATTACAAGTACAGATAGACTACTTATCATATCGCTGCTTCCCCTGCTGGCTCAGTAAAGTGTATGATAACTGCTGAGTGTGTTAATGGCATTGGGTGCTAATGACAGAGAGTGATAATGGTGGTGTGTGCATGGGAGTGCCATGTTTGTGCCTCTGACCTTTTCTGCAACCTCATGTATATACTTGGCTCTTGCCTTCTCGGCTAATATACTAGTTCATGTCTGTGTTACTTTAAGAAGCTATTTTCTAAGGTTTATAATGTTACACTGATGGTTATCTTTTCTGCAGTGGAAGTGAATAGATTGGTTACAATAACTGGTTGAGTCCTACTGACTTTATGCTGCTGTGTAATTGTTACTTCATTCATACACCCCCCATAACTTTGATGTCTACGGAGACCTATCCTGCATAGGCCAGACACACTTTTGGACAATCTAATGTATTATTCTAATACACATCTTCTTCTTGGATTTGTCTGAATGTTCTTGCCACTAGAGAGCTTCTGTTAAACTTAAACCTTCTGTCTCCCCCTCTATTGTTCTCTTCCAAGAGACACTGAATTTAGACTTCTTACAGACAGCCCCTATTAAAATTCGGCTACTCTCCAATCCACATCAGCACACTCCTTACTGAATTACTGAATGGGCGAGATTGGATTAGTCATAGATTATCTGCACCAAATGAGAACTTCATTCTTTTTCTATTTCACACTTTCACCATTCTGGGATTTAATGTTAGAAATTTTTCACTTATTTGAATAAGAAAAGATAAATCCCCTTCATTCTTTGAGGGTGTGATGCCTTGATTCCCTACACGTATTGTTCAGATTTCAACCTTTACTTTCCTTTATGTCAACATACTTGCCTAGTACAATATAACCTTATTGTCGCCCCGAAAAAGAGGCGATTTATCGCCGGGAAACTAAATCTCCCTGAATCTGAACATGTGTAGGAGCCTTCTGGATAACAGGTTTAAGGATATCAGATCCCATACCTGTAGCCGTAAACTGTAAAATATCTCTTTATCATTATCACAACAACAGATGCAATAGTCCCCCTATTAATGCTGCAAGTTTACGAGTGCACAATGGGTAAAAGAGAATATTAGAAAGGACAGCAACCCCCTAAGGGCTTGCAGCCAAACAGAATAAGAACTAACAATAGACTGACTGATGTTTTGGGTCTAGACAGACTTAGGAACTTTGCATACAGTGAAAAATGCACCTATAGTATGAAGGTATAGCTAATAGTCCTTGTTGAGAAGGGATAAATAGACGCAAATAGGTAAATAGCTTTGTAACTGTTTCTGTTACTCACACTTGATTTATTTTCCTTCACTTATATTGTGCCAACAGCCCCGTACAGAGTACAAGAGCACAGCCATTCATTCATTAAGAGTCATTCATTCATTAAGAGTACTTTAAACACGAGCCAATTAAGTTTTCTGTAGTGTTTTTGAGAGTGGGAACAGGGAAAACATAAAACAACTTGGAAATACTGGTACTGAGCCTGGAAACCCAGTGTGCAAGGCAACGAGCCACTGTGCTGCCTAATTTGTCATATCACATCCATATCAGATCAGGTGCTGATGTTTTAGAGTCTATGAATTAATTATCCACCTCCTAAAAGTAATTTTCTGTGATAGCTCAGCTCTGTTCCCAAATGAAGCCGGCACATGTTAACCATAACAGAATACCATTTCATGATTCAATTTCCAATTTTTGTACCAGTAACACATGCCACATATAGCAAGTTGTTTACACGTCCATACACAGGCACCATTACCGAGATTAAGCCTATAGGGCTGGTTTTTAATCAGTAGTGAGAGAGAGCATTAGTCTAGCAGCCCAGATTCAGAGAGCTGAATGTCATGTTATCACTTCCACACGGATTACTAAGTAGCTGCTTTGTAACAGGTCGTTAAAATGTATTTGTCATTCCTTACCATTGCAACAAAAAGGAAGTGCCAATCCATCCCCTGGAAGCATAAATTTGCACCCTGGCTAAATCAGATTAGCAAAATCCAGTACCCCCAACCACCACTACAAATAAGGTATACTTGATATAGCAGTAGGAGGTAAAGGAATGGCTCATTTCCCAGTCTAATTTTGTTTGGCAGTCAGAGCCTCACTGCTGGTATAAAGGAAGTAACATGTAAACATAGGATGCTGTCAAATAATGTTAAATTGTATCTTTGACTAATTTTATATCCATAGGGCCCCTTGACATGGCTCTCCAACTGCATCACCCAAAATTCCAAAAAGTATTACATTGTTCCATATTTGTCAGCCAATGACCCACATGTTTGTCCACATCACTTCCAGATGTGTACACTTGCCATGCACGTTATATAACTCGAGGATTAGATAAGGTGTAGAGGCGCTATAGCCCAGATTAAGGAAGGAGGTATGCACCAATGCATATGGTTTAATGTGCACCTTATATTTAATAAACTGAAGATTGTGTATTATTATTAAATGCATAAGTAAATTTGGTAATTTATTTTAATAACATATTTTTTTTGCCTTTGACTTGTTTAGGTTTTGACCATGGAGGAAGCAGGTGGACACTTGTATTTGACTTCTCATCCCTCAGTCAAGAGGAAGAACATCAACTTGCTGAAGTCAGGTTTGACTTTAGAGCATTCGAAGGTGCAATTTCGGCTGAAATGGAGGTGATGGTAGACTTTTTACATCAGTCCTCATCGTGCCAAAGTATTAGTGGATGGTGCCAAAGCTATCTGTATGTCGGCTCACTTACAGGTACACTTCGGTCAAGGTCTTCAGACACCTGGGTGACCTTTGAGGCCACCGACATCATACACAAATGGTTTGAGAGGAATGAAAAGGGAAAAAGTCGTTATGAAGATCGCGAGAAGCAGCTTAAAAAACTGCCCAGAGCTAAGAGTGCAGAACGAAGGTATCAGCAACAGAATACTGAAGATCAGCAGATAGTGATGATGGTCTACTCCAACATTTCAAAGAAAGAGAGGCTTTCGGGGACAGCCACATTATTACAAGATGCTGCACACTCCAAATATCTAGTAGTAATGCCTGGTATTCAAACAATCGCCAACACTAGAAGGCACAGAAGAAGTCACATTTTTAAGGAACATGTTATGGGTATGAAGCATGTTCCACCTGCAGACAGCTCAAGGACTCTGTGCAGGAGAGTTGACTTCTTTGTCGATTTTAAGCAGATCGGATGGGACTCTTGGATCATTCACCCAATGAAGTATAATGCCTATCGGTGCGAAGGTGAATGCCCGAGTCCAGTTAATGAAAGCGTGAAGCCAAATAACCACGCATACATGCAGGTAACAATATTTCTTACTTTTAATACAGCCAATATGCCATTGTAATTTGATGCTGGCAGTTATCTCATGTATTCAGTGTTAAAGGCAAAAGTATAGCTGCTATGCATGTAGTGGTTAACTATGCTTAGCCAGCTGCAAGAAAAAATATGAAAGGTTGCGATGGTTTACTGCACTTGGGCATTATACAGTCTCAGTGACTTATAATTTCCTCATGTCTTTTAACAGAGGTGACATAATTTCCTATATACAGTATTAATGCCTAGACCAGTCCTTTTATAAAAAAAAGATTTATATCCCTACACTGTGACGGTTACCTGTCAAATATGCCCTTATAAGCAGCAGCTTTGACTTTCTCACTTCCCCAGGCTCCTTGCTGTGAATGAAAGTGTGATAAACCCCAAAATTGACACTCTGGTAGACAAACAGCAGGAAGTCCTGTACAATTAGCATAAGATCCAAATCAGTGGAATTGTTGTTCAGTTTACTCAATGGAGGAACATTAAATTTCACAGTATAACAATGAGTCGAGGAGACTGTGGATGCAAACATCTGGGGTCTCAAAGGCTTCCTTCTATAGGGTGACTGCAATAAAGCAAACATCCCTTGCCCTGTTGACATAATTAGCAAAATGAAGAAAAGTCAGAACAATATAATTCCATATGCATTTAATGAGTGAAGAAACTATGTTAAAGAAAAAGCCTTTATAATATATAAGATAGAGGCCAATAAATAACAGTATGTATTACTTACTTTTTAGAAGTGCATTTTAAGTCTTTATTTTAAGAAAATATAAATTTTGCTCATATGTACTTCATAGGACCAGATATCTGTTCCATATTCTGGTACTTATTTTAGCACTTCATATACAGGTATGGGATCTGTTATCTGGAAACCAGTTAATTATAAAGCTCTGAATTAAGGGAAAGCCATCTCCCATAGACTCCATTTTATCCAAATAATTCACATTTAAAAAAAAATGTTTTTTTCCCCAACTAAGTTATAATTAACCCCTATTGAAAGCAAAACAATTCTTAATGGGATTTAATTAATGTTTGAATATTTTTCTTAGTAGATTAAGGTATGGAAACCCAAATAGCAGAAATTGCGCCTTAGCATTCTGCATAACAGGTCCCATATCTGGTGGCCATAGACGTACAGATAATGTTGGATGAAACAAATTTCCGTACTATATTCGGTGAGTGTATGGTGGGAGATGAGCTGACCGATATTAGCAGTAGACTTGGATTTCAATTGGCTGGTCGATCAGACTTGCTGGAAATTTTTGATTGGGTGCCTTTCAAGGCACCCAAACATCGGCCATTGTTAGAGCCAAATCCTCAGATACAGGTAGAATTCTATTGTTTCTAACCTGTATATCTGACGATTCAGCTTTTCACGTGTGTATATGAATGATCTTTCCTGGAAAGATCTTTTCCAGGAAAGCTTGTAATTGTAACGTCTATGGTCCCCTTCACACATCTATACCCCAATGTGTTCCCTCTCTACCACCCCCACGAGACACATTATTATCTTGCAGATCCCCTTTACCTTTGTGTTTTTCATAGTCATATTGTTTTGGGTTTATGTTCCTTAAAGGGCTTGTTCACCTTTAAATTAACTTTGAGTATGAAGTAATACAAAGTAGTAACAATAAATGTGTAGCCTTACAGAGCATTAGATGGGGTCAGTGACCCCCATTTAAAAGCTGGAAGAAGTCAGAAGACGGCAAATAATTCTAAAACTATAAAAAAAAGAAATATTTATGACCAATTTATTTATTTCTTAGAATTGGCCATTCTATAACATAATAAAAGTTAACTTAAAGGTGAACCGCCCCTTTAATACTTATTTGTAGACTTGCTAGTTGTATTTGTATATAGTTAACATACTTTTCTTGTTTATCATTTTAGAGTTTGCTGAACTACTATGTTAAAGGAAAGGCTCCTGAAGTTTGCTGTGTTCCAATCAGGATGAGTTCTCTCAGTATGGTTTACTACGATCATGACGATATTGCATTTCAGAATCATGAAGGAATGATAGTGGAAGAGTGTGGCTGCCAGTGACGATACAAAAGACATTTCCAGTTATATCAGTGTTGGATTTATGGAGGTCAAAGCCTAACACTGAACAAAATAGACACATGAATTCTCCTACTGGCGTACATTGTTCTACAAGCTTCATACTTTACCAGCATCATTGTTATTCTGGAGCCCAATCAAGAACCGTTGCAGAAGATGACATCACCATTTGATTTCTATTACAATATTGTGATGGCAACTTCATGTGAAATAATGCCAGTACACTGCCAGCAACACTCGAAATGGCCGGAGTGCCGACATCACTGAGGTTATTGTTGGAATCCAGGATGTCACAGGACACTTAGCTCCATAAATGACTGGCAGATGCAAAACCCCAACTTTTCCCGTGTTGAAAAATGTACTTTATTGCTATGCGGACTCATCAGAAAAAAATATTGTGCACTAATGTAAATATGTAAGAGAAAATGTAATTTATTTTTGTACCTATTGGACTTTATTTTGAAAGATAAATTAAAAAAATAATAACTTTTGACCAATTTGCCCGCTTCAAGATATCTATTTTATGCAGTAATCGTTTGCTTATGGTTATCATAAATCATCTTCTTAGGTTGTTATGGGCTTCCAGTGGAAATGACAAAACATTGATGCATTCCCTATAATTAACTAACACAAATCAGATATACAGTAAGCTTTCTTGCAAGCTGCCTTTTCAACCTTCAAGAGTTAACAAGCACTTAATGTACAGCACATTTTATGCATTCTACCACATGGCAACACTGGTGTTCATTGATGTCATCTCATCCACCTTTGTACTGATGAGAATGGACGAAAAAGAAAAAAATATAATAGCATTTTTTTAGTGATGAGGTTGTGTAGGTACAGACATGCTTTCTCAACTATCTCAACAAGTAAGAACACTCGCATAACAGGTCCAGCAGCTAATCTGGTTACAGGAAAAAAAGTTCATGTAAGAGTATGACAGAATACCGCACTCAGGTTTCATTTATTAAAGACAATAATCTTTAATAAGTCCTTTTGCCTGTTATCCTGTCGAGTGTAGCACTCTGTCCTGATATATATATATAATTAAGCAATTGAAGTCTTAATGAATCAGATGAAAATTAAGCGTAGGACTGGCCAGATATGGGATGACTTTGACGTAGTTGGCCAGCTTAAATATATTGCAATATATGGACAAACAATCCCTGTGTTGTTTAAAGGGTAAGGCATTTTTTAGTAGCAGTATGCACAAAATGTCTCTGTCTTAAATATATTGATAATGGGTTGAGTGCAGAGGACTCTTGTATTTGTTTGTATGTATTTTGTGGTCACAGCTTCATTGCACCCCGGCCTAATGTTTTTAAAAATTAGTGGTGAGCACAACTTTCCCTTGTTTATATATATATATATATATATATATATATATATATATATATATATATATATGTACAGTTATAAATCAAAAGTCAATGTTTCGGTCCCCATTGGGACCCTTTTCACCTTGAAAAAGGTCCCAATGGGGACCGGAACGGCCGTTGTGCATACTTTGAAATAATATATCTTTTTTTGACACTGCAAGACCCTTGGTGCTGACTTTTGATTTATAATTATATATACATTGGTTATCTGTGCACGGGGGCAGCTTAATGTGAAGTGCTGCTGTCCTTTGGATTTAATATATATATATATATATATATATATATATATATATATATATATATATATATATCCAAATCATGGGAAAGCCATCTCCCATATACCCCATTCCTTTTTCTCTGTAATGAGACCAAAAAAAACACAGTACCTTGAACTTGATCCCAACTAAGATATAGTTAATTCTTACTCGAGCAAAACCAGTCTATTTGGTTTAATTAATGTTTATATGATTTTTTGGTTGACTTAAGGTATGGATATGTAAATATAGAAAGATCCCTTATTGGGAAAACCTCAGGTCCAGAGCATTCTGCATAACAGGTTCCATGACTGTATAAAGATCTGCCTGCGTGGAGCTGATGTACGGAGCAATGCTATAATACTATGGGCCAGATTTACTACAGAGCGAAGTGGCAAGCGTAGTGAGCTTTCGCCAGAGTTGCCACCCGCAGGGACATTGGCAATTTACTAACAGGTGCAGGCGCCAATTCACTAGCGAACAGGACCGTCACTAGCGTTCATTTGTACTCTATTGCCAAGTGACTTTTCACTCTGGCGAACGGTCGTTACTCTGCAAATTCACTAAAATGTGGATTTTACTGAACGTTACCTCTTTCGCCAGAGTTACCTTCACCACCTCAGACCAGACGAAGTGCTATAAAGCAGCTAGATCTTCCTCAATCTTCTGTCACTTACCTCATATCCTGTGTTCCGAAAATGCATCAAACTTCAAAAAACATTGGCACCTTTTCCTTTTTTGAAGCAGAATTTCCTGCAAAAGTCCTGACAAACTTTTTTTTTAGGTAACCGGTTTTCTCCAGACATTTCAGAATATATGGAACATTCATTTTACAGTGGGCTCATGTGTAGGGCATTATATTAACTCTCTTGTCTTTATTAATGTTCCCTGGACATGTGTAAGAAAAAGTGGTAACTTCAAGCAATTGCAGCAACATATATAATAAAGATCTCCATACAACTTTAAATTACCCGCCATATGCAAATTGACCTAAGCGCAAGATCACTAGCTAGGCACAAACGAACGCTAGCACATCTTCACTATGAAATGCTCGCAAAGCCGAAGTAACGCTAGCGAAAAGTCGCCAGCGTTCGATGCCCGGGATGAAACTTTGCATATTAGTGAATTAGTTTAGTCGTATTAAATTTGCGCCTGGTGAAGTGGTGCGATGTGTGCGAAGCGGTCGCTGGCGACAATTCGTCCTTTAGTGAATCTGCCCCTACAACTCAGATAGGCAGCCCTTGATTTTAGAGGATTTTGTATTGATACTATTACTCTTTCTCTACCACTTGCACCAAATACACAACATGGGGATGTCAGGAAAAAACACACAGGCAAGATGATTTTCTCCAGGTTTTTATTTATTAATTTCTTTTTTAAATTGATCTCACAACAACAGCAATC
Organism: Xenopus laevis; assembly: GCF_017654675.1. NCBI lineage: Eukaryota > Metazoa > Chordata > Amphibia > Anura > Pipidae > Xenopus > Xenopus laevis. The sequence goes on along the minus strand of NC_054383.1, from coordinate 39,793,883 downwards.
ACTGGCAAGAGAGCTCAACCCAAACACTGGTTTGGATGGGGGGAAAAAATGTTGAGTTTTCCCTGGCCAAAGGCAATCAAAAGGATTCCCAGGTCATATCCGGTTTTGTCACAGATAATACTGCACTTCATATTAAGGCGCTGGAGGAGAACTTTGTTTCAGGTATGAAAAATGCATTTTGAAGTGGCTAGGTAAAAGCAGCTGCAACATAGTTTAAACCACACATTCAGGACCAGTTCACACTGGGCACAAAATGAATATATATATTTATACTAAGCTGTTCTTCATTTGTACAATTTACTTTTCACAATATATTGTGAGATATCAGAAAGGAAATAGGTAAACCATTTCTACATTGTCTGCTTTTTATCATCAGTAACAATAACTTAATGGTGATGCTTTGCAGAACAGCAAGTAAAGATCCGGAACAGAGAGTGGAGCAAAAACAAAAATAAACCTGTGCTAATAGAGGACTTCGCCTGTCCCAAACTCCTACAGCAATATTTAGCAGGCAATATGACTGAGGCCATGAAATGAAAATCCATCTAACAACATGTTAGTCTGAGGTTTTTGGGGCGAGTGAAAGCCCAAAGCAATAACCAGATCTTTATTGAAGAATAAGTAAACCTTTAAAAAAAAATTATGTAAAGTCGCTCCGGGTGTTCTTTTGCAACTTGCATAATTTTTCAGTTCTTGTAACTTTTTGACAACTGCCAATATAATGAATACAGTTCCTGTGACTGTACGGCCAAAGAGATATACCATTAGAAGCAAAACAGAGAACTGTTCTGATGTTGCTCTTTTCAGGAAAGAGATCAGAAGCCGTCCTGGGCAGAGCAACAACAGAAGAGTTCTCTGGTTTCCTTTTGTAGGTATATCTGACTGTACAGTTACAGAACTATCCAGCAGGTGCCATGTTACGAAATCCATTATATTGACCGTTAATAAAAAGTAACCAGCTTTGAAACTGAACAAAATAATTAATTTAAATTTCTTAAGAGCTTAAAAAAGCACTCTGAGAAATTCTATACACTGTATATATTATTAAGGATTATCCCTCCTTTAACAGTAAACATGCCTGCCTACTAATGACAGACTTTTTGTAATGAATTTATACCAGGGGTGGCCAATGTTGCAGATAGTTTGTAGATCTTATTGCTTTGTATTCATACGACTTCTCTTCTTGATATAAGTTAAGGGTCAGTGTAGCTCTGAGGACACTGGACAGAAATTCCTAACACAGGGTCTAATCTAGAAAAAGAGACTGCAATGTTCATAAAAGGTAAATAGGGGGAAGATTGATGTTTAATGCATTGGCTATGCCCATTGTGAGTTCATTAGTAAAAGTAAAGATTGCTCTTGGAAAACTTTCAACACACTCACACAACCATACAAAAAGACTTATTTTTCACTGTCCAGGACCAAATACCTGAAGAAAATTTTAAACTGGAGGACTAAAATCAATATTTAAGCATTAAAGCCCACATCCTAGGATGTTTCCTTAAAGAAAAACTAAACCCTAAAAATGAATGTGGCTAAAAATGCTACATTTCACGTACTTGAACTTATTGCACCAGCCTAAAGTTTCAGCTTCTCAATATTGGCAATAATCCAGGAATTCAAACTTGTCACAGGGGGTCACCATCTTGGAAAGTGTCTGTGACACTCACATGCTCAATGGGATCTGAGCAGCTGTTGAGAAGCTAAGCTTAGGGGTCTTCACAAATTATCCAGCAGAAAATGAGGTTGGCCTGTCATATAAGCTGATGTTACAGAGCTGATGATTACATTCTGATGCTAATTGCACTGGTTTCTGTGTTGCCATGTAGTAATTATCCATATTAATTACTAATCAGCCTTATATTGTGACATTTATATTCTATGTGTACTGTATATTGTGAATTGGTCCCTAATCTCAGTAAGTGACAGCAGCACAGAGCAGTGAATCGGCAGAAAAGAAGATGGGGAGCTACTGGGGCATCTTTGGAGACACAGATCTTTATTGCTAAATGACTGTGGTTGCCTGGGGCTGGTACAGAAGCCCAAAACATAATGTACAACATTTCTAGCTAATTCTTTAGTTAAGATTTACAGCTCCTTTAAATTGCAAAGTTTGTGGATTTTCACCAGGAAGCACTTGATAAAGTGTGTGTATGTCACACATGTAAATACTGTATAACATCTGATTAAAGATGCTCCAGAATCGTGCTGCCAGGTTATTTTCCAATGACTTCCCTATGTTAACCTATACATAACCTGCAATGTAACACTATTTCCTGATTGAAAGCACTGGACAATTCCTTGACATCAACAGGAAACAGGGAGCCTAATGAAGAACGGCATACACTTGGAAATGTATTTTAAGAACAGACAATAGAAGTTACATGTTACAGCTGGGGGCACAGTGAGAGGAAACACCCTAGAAATAGATGAATATTTGTCAATCAATAGACTTATTCACAGAACCCCACTTTAATAAGTTATGGATCTGGCTAAGCACAGACTGCTTGTGCTTTGTATCCAGATTAAGGCAACTGTGAAAGCACAGTTAATGCCCTGATGATCAAAATAAAAAATGTTCCTTTAAAAAAAAAAAAAAAAACTAAATAAAAAAAAACTAAATTTATACAATAAATGTTGTTTGGCTTTCTAGATAACAGATAATGCCAACAAACAGATATTGAAGGTACCACTGGTGTATGATAAAATAAAGTAAGTAGAAACACAAGTAACTAGAAGATGCTAACCATCATATTCAAACTGTTTACAACTGGTCAAAAATTCTGTGGAGATTAAAAACAAAAGTAGAGGGCAAAAAACTCCTTTTATGCACAAATTCTTTCAGTTTAGAGGTAATGTAGGAACACTGGATACACACCATTTTTCAGATTCCAGAAAAATGACAGTAAACTATAATAGTCTGTCTTTGAGCCTAAGTAGGTAGTGGACTGGTCCTTGTGAGCATGAAACTTATCCTTCGTTCCTTTGAGAAGTGATGAACTCTGGGATTTGGGCCTTTTTTGGATGCTCCGATAGTGTTTATACACCCTTTTTTTTTAGACCAACTGAATCAATCTTTTAATATCTTTGGGCCAAGGTGTCCCTATTTTAATGCAGGAATTAAAACGACATTCTGCTCATGTCTATTGTTTAAACAAGGCCAACTCATCGGCTTCATTTATGATGCTCAGACCTGTATTCTGGTATTCGCTACACCCTCAGATCCCACTGTAGGTATAGGAACAGCACTACCTGAATTCATAGACATTTACTGAAATTGGGCAAGAGTTCCAAATGAGCCACGAGCACTGTCCTAATGGATCAGCATGGTAAACTTTGACACGAACAATAAAATCAAAGTCAATTGGTTCCGAGACTGTAAGCAATCAGTAGTTCAAAAATAGCCTAAGGAAACTATTAACCTTATTGTAAAGTTATTGAGAATTTATAAAAAAAAAAGTAAAGGTCTAAGATGGTATAGATGTTTTTTGTTATTTTATACTTGTAGTTTACTTGTAGGTTTCCTCGTTCATTAATTACCTGCTTTAAAATGTTGTTAAATTAGCAATTTATACTAAAGACTACTTCAGGCCTACTAGCAACTAATAGCAAGTTAAGACAGGTATAAGGGGAGGAAATATTCTAACTAAACTACATAGAAGAGAGGTATATTGGATTTTTTACTTACAGACAAGGTTGCCATTGGGACTAAACTTTATATTTGATGTGACTTGCTATATATAATTGTATTATATAAATTTTTATATTGTGAATTTTATAAATTGTATTTAACTGTTTAACCCCAGAACATGGAATATGTAGTATTGGAAAGACATAGGGGCACATTTACTTAGCTTGAGTGAAGGATTAGAAGGAAAAAACGTTGAATTTCGAAGTTTTTTTTTGGCTACTTCGACCTTCGACTACAAATCGAACGGTTCGAACTAAAAATCGTTCGACTATTCGATAGTCAATGTACTGTCTCTTTAAAAAAAACTTCGACCCCTTACTTCGCCACCTAAAACCTACCGAGCACCAATGTTAGCCTATGGGGAAGGTCCCCCATAACCTTTCCTAGTTTTTTTTGATTGAAGGAAAATCGTTCGATCGATGGATTAAAATTCTTCGAACGATTTTTCCTTCGATCGATGGAAATGTGGTAAATCCTTCGACTTCGATGACGAAGGATTTTCTTTGACAGTCGAATATCGAGGTTTAATTAACCCTCGATATTCGACCAATAGTAAATGTGCCCCTAAGTGTTTCTAACTGAATTAACTAATGGACTAGGTCCTAATTGGTTATGTGACAGATGTACAGAATTGTGATTGATATTAATACTGGGTGGGTCTATTTGCAATGGAGTATAACTTTTTGGAGAGAGGAGTTTCATTTGGGATTGCCTATGACAGTGCTTGGTAAGCATGAAACGCGTTAGGCTCCATGTGGGGTTGTGTTGATGATGGAATAAAACATTTTTTTATACAAGAGCATGCTTATGAAAGTTTTTGAGAAATTAGTTATATCTCGGTTTGGTCACTAGAGGTCTACAGCATGCCACAAATTTAGATTCACTTTATATTTGTCTGTATCCAAGGTTTTCCTATGTAAGCATTAGATAAACTCTGATGAAATGCAGGTTATAAAGCCCAATGCATGAAAAGCTTTGGCTATATATCCTACTTGTGTGGAAATACTGCCCTGTAATAAAGGCCATTGCTTTACCCCAATTCCATCTTGGAAGTGGCATAATAGCACTGGAAGCTAAAATTTCAAAACTTGGGTTTTGTACATTTCTATGCTGTGCCATTAATAAGTGCCAGTTACATGTCGTCTGCCAACCACAATGTGAGGAAGGAAAATGCCTTTGAGTTTGTAGCGCAAGAGCGAATTACACAAATTCAGAAGCTTCGTACATGGCTGAATGCCACTTTTCCCCAAAAACAATTTTGAACATTAAAAGTAAAAAAAAAACAAAAACAATCAAACATATCATGAGCCAAATTTTTTTTTTTGCTGTCAGCTTTCTAGTGCTTTAAAGTCAAGTCAGCGTGAAGGCTTTGCATATTTATGCAATAGCACTATTTTTCACCAAAATTGTGATCACCAATTTTTTTTTTTTACCAGACACAAAAAAGCATAAGGGGCAGATTCATTACAATTCTGGCACATTTATCAAGAGCCCTTTATAATTGTACCAGTTTGTTGGAAATCCCTGTGGTTCAGCAGTGGTAACTTCTAACCCCCCCAAAAAAAGATGAGCACCAAATGTTAATGCAAGTCTATGGGTTGCTCCTTACAGAATGGATTCAAATCTATTTTACTAGGAAACAGAAAAGTTTTTTTCAGTTAACATTGTTACTAACAAATTGAGCTCTAAAGGTGGCCATAGACGTTAAAATTACGATCTTTCCTGGAAAAGATCTTTCCAAGCAAGATTGTTCGTTCAATACACACGTGTAGAGCTGGAACATCAGATATACAGGTAAAAACAATAGAATTCTACCTGTATCTGACAATGCAGCACTAACAATGCCCGATGTTTAGGTGCCTTTAAAGGCGCCTGATCAAAATTTTCCGGCCAGCCCGATCGAGCTAACCAATATCTTAGTCTTCTGCCGATATCAGTCAGCTTGTCTCTCACCATACACGCACCGTACGATTTGTACAATATTATCGGTGCAGCTATGGGCACCTTAAGTTAGCGCTGTGCAATTTCATCTGAAACATGCCTTGGCACAATATGGGTACAATGTCCTATCAGATGTAAAATTGTCTACAATGCCAAACTGCCCCAAATACTTCCATTTGTTATACATATTAAATGGGTACCTAAAGGGCACCACAAGCTCTGACGGGGGAAATGGTAGTATTTGGTTTCATAGTATAGGGCTGCAGTATTCTTACGCACGAATAGGAGCCAAATGCAGCTAATTCTATGCCCAAGCCTCTTCTAGCTTTCCTGCCTTTGGGTTAAGGTGGCCATAGACAGAACAATTACGATCTTTCTTGGAATAAATTGTCAGATATACAGGTAGAAACTATAGAATTCTACCTCTATCGGACGATTCAGTACTAACTATAGTTGACGTTAGGGGTACCTTCAAAGGCACCTGATCAAAATTTTCTGTCCAGCCCAATCGACTAACTGATATCGGTCGGCTCATTTCCCACCATACACACACCGAATATTGTACGAAAATTCATTTTATACAACATTATCTGTGCGTTTATAGCCACCTTTGGCCATAGACCATGCTGGTGGCCACAGACGTACAAAGTTGCATATCACCAAAGGGTCGCAAACATGGCAGCTCCCTATGAAGAGACATGATTTTAGCTGCATTTAGCCCAGGGCACTCGCATAAATCATAATGCCAACAAGTGTTTGCTGTCTTTTGTTTGCCCTTTATTCACAACGGTCTTTGATAACAAGCACATTTGTGCAGCTATGTTTCCTTGTTACACAGCCTTATTATTCTTGAGAATTAGCCATGCCACATTATAAAAACATATGCCAAGTATTTGATTATCTAAATATTACAATGCTGTCAATATTACAAAATGCCTTGAGGAAAGAAAACTTTATTTCCCTTTTGGTTGCATTTCCTAATATTATGATGCTGAATTGCTGACCCCTACAGGTATTTCTTCTGCAACTGCAGAAAATCCCACATCAGAAAACGATACTTGATATCTGCACAAAGATGTTTATTATTGCATTGCAATGGAAATGTCCTATTTCAATTGGTTTGCCAATTAATAATAATAAAAAAAATAGTTCTTATTTCAGACCAAACTAAGCCTAGCGCAAAACCATATGCATTCAGAAAGAATTTAGATTTTTGGCTGCTAGGCAAATCTGAAAATATTCAAAGTTAAAAAAAAAAAAAAAAAATGAACCAATGCCCACATATACAGGTCATTCAAATATGATTGGTGACAGGAGAGGGCATAGGATAAGTTCTCCATGCAGTGTATTAAGACTCAGGGCTTGTAAAGGCAAACATCTGGAGATATATTACATCTCCAAAATGAAGGGACAGCCAAATAACAAAAGTATGAGTGGACAATGGTTGTCTGCTTTTAGCCTAAAGGCACAGATAAATATGCTTTTTCCATATTTCAATCTTCTCCATACCCAGTGAGCATAGTCTACATGCCCTAATTCTTTTATAGAGTAATGACACTAGCAGGCAAGAAATTCTAGTTTCAACTGGGATGGATTCCTTGAGCAAAGTAATACTCTCATTAAAGGAAAAGTACATTTGTGCAGAGGTAGAAGCAAGGCCAGATGAAGTTTAACAGAATTATGACAAAAAAAAGGCAGCTTTTTAATTTTAATGTAACATCTAAAAATCAAACTGCTGATGACTGAGTGGTAGCCAACATGAAAGGAATGGTATAGGACATGCTGGGAGAGCAGCCCTTCCCAGACTAAAGCAGTAAATACTCCCAATCATGCCCACACACATTTTCTATGTGCCGTGGAACATACTCCTAGTAGTAGATTATAAAAGTATGCCCTTAAATTGCTTCCACAGTGCCTAGTCACATATTCTCAAAATTCCTTTAAAAAAAAAAAAAAAAAAGTTATTTCTTAAACCACGCAAACTATATTTACTAGCCAATTATAGCATGATTGTACATTTCTGCTTCTTTAAAAGGACATAAGGGGTAAAGTGGAGGCCTGATTTGTATTTACCCCCCATTCATAGGTAAAGGATCCATGTATTTTGAGTCCCTTCATCAAAATATTACTGTTCAAAAGAAGAAGTTGAAGAAAGTGAATTGATAAGGGCAGATATTAGAAAGCACTAGGTGCCCTTAGTACACTGTCTGGTGCACTTGTACATTAGGGTTTATATAAAAAAAAAAATATCCAAAAGCAAAAATCAAGGTTGGTGACCTAAATCGGGAGCCCACAGTTTGCTACACAATTTCCTCAAACTTAATTAAGAAAAAAAGCAAAACGTAAAGGACTTTATGAAAGTTCAAGTAAAAGTAGATGATCCGCTTTTCCTTTTCAGCAATGAAATGAGAGCGAGAAGTTAGTTCTTATAACAAACAGCGCGCTTCCATGCTGCAAACTTGATGAGCACCATATGATCTTTTCGGTCCACAAAACCAACTAAATTTGATCAAGAATGGCTATTAATATTTGCTCTAAACATTTCGTTAGTTGTACGTTTTAGACGACTTGACTCAAAGTGGTTTGACGTCAGAGCATTTTCTTCAGAAATGTTAAATCTGTATATAGACCAGACCAAATTAATTGTGCAGTGCCATTCAGCTGGTACAGCCACAATCAAATGGGTCCGTCACGCAACCGTGGGATATGACAACGTCTAGATGCAGCTTATTTAAGGATTAGTAACCTGTGAAATATATGGCCCAGATTTTAAGTCATCAGGAACTAACTTAAAAGTGGCCCATATTTAAAGCTGAATATCCCTGGGGAAACCCATGTCTGCATTTACCACTCTCTGACCCCAATCATGTTGCTCTTTTGTTGACTGACATAAGAGCAAGATGAAGTAAGGTCACACCAAGAAAAAGAAAAAACATTTCACCTGATCAAATTAACTGAAATCTTGTCTGATTTGATCAATGTTAGAACGGATATATATATTTTTTTAATTTTACATTTGTTAAATAGATTTGACTCACTGTTGACTGATAATAAGGCTAATTGAGGCCCAAATATATAAAAGGTTTAAGGGCTGTTGTCAGCAAGATGGGTCCCTTGGATGACCTACAACAAATGGCTCCTAAAGAGAGGACTTAAGTTGTGGCATTCAGAAACTTTTGTTTCCCCAAAGGAAAGCTACATATGCAGTACTACATGAGAAAATTGCCTATTGAAAGAATCCACACAAAAATACCCACAGCAGCCACAGCATTCCATGCTGTAATCATTTAGTAGGAATAACACAAAAATATTTAGGTGGGTGATGGAAGAAAAAAAAAAAGTGTATAGAAAGCATGTGTACAATTGTAATTCCTGCCACCAAACATTTACATATATTTCCATACAGCTACAGTACACATTGGCAAACTGTATCGCTTTCCCATTGCCAAAATTAAGCCACTGAAATTTCAGTTACAAGTCTCTCCACCACCACAGATACACTGCTATTTGCGGTGGGTTATTACAGTCTTCAGAGACAGAAATGCTTATTTGTGTTGACCGTTGGCACCTGGGAGGGCAGGTTTAATTTCTGTGCATCAGACTTTTTTTTTTTTTTTTTCCTTTCTTCAATAAATGATCCTATTGGCCAAGTTAGGTAGAGGCAAGTTTCGGGAGCTGT